>NC_082646.1:39660135-39967766 GCF_028023285.1 Balaenoptera ricei | reverse complement strand
CATCTGGTTCCACTCATAGAAACGACCACCTCTACACCCATTACTCTCCTGACACATCTAGTTTAATAGAAGAGGTGATTCCCCTATTGGTGCCCTGAGGTATGATATGATGAGAGCTTGGAAATGCATATAAATGGATTTCCATTATACAATGAAAGCCAACAGGGCCTAATCTAGATTTCTTATTGAAGTAGATTTTTTTTTTTAAACTAGTGGACACTTTGCATAGTACAAGTTTTGTGCTTATTCATTTACTACCTGGTAAATCTTTGTATTTTACCTTAGTGTTTTTGATTACCAAGAGTTACTCTTAGGGAAACATGAGCTTGTAAAAATCATTTTAAATGGATGTTTTAAATTCTCCATTTGAAATACCTGAAACAGGCTTTAACACTGTTTGTGGGCTAGACTAGAAAGAAAAGGAGTCTCACCACTATGACTAATTTCAGGTAATTGAAAATCTATGGCCTTGAAATCATGGCAAAACTGGTTAATTTGTGACAGCAAATCTGTTTTTCTCCTGACAGATTTACTAATTCATGTCATGCTTTATCATATCCATCTGTAGACACACAGTGTAAGCTATTAGAACTCCAGATCGACTCGCTACCTTGTTTGTTGTAGATTTGATTATAGGTGTCTTTGTTGAATTATCCAGAAATATTTGTAGGAAGTAAAACCTTCATTCAGAAATGAATACATCACAAGAGGAAATAGCGTTAAAAGATGGAACTAGGATATTTATATTTTTATTAAGTTGGCTTAATTATAATTATAAAATATTAAAGATGACTAAAGAATTTTTCTTCTAAAGTTCAGAGCCAAAGCATACTAGGAATTCATGTGGCTGAGGTTAATGGTGCATGTTACTAGATGACATAAAGAAAAAAAATCTTAATTCCTATTTTTTTTAACCCCCCCTTTTAAGGAAATGATTTCATACTGAAAGATTCGCTAAGAGGAAATAAAAAAGCCACATAGATGAGGCAATTTTAATAGATCACTGAATGTTTACTTTCAGTGGTGAACCTAGAGTCTGTGATATCCTTGTATATAAGCTGTAGACAAACTAGGTGAGGGAGGGAGCTTGGGTGATATTGATGGGTGACAAACATGTGCCAGGCACTGGTCCATAATTCATAGGCATTGCCTCATTCAATCTGCCCCCAAAACCTAGGAAGGAAATATTATCATAGATGAGCAGTCTGTTGATGAGAAATTTTAATGAACTTGTTCAAGGCCACACCATTAGTGAGGGAAAGGGTTGGAGTTTCAAATCCATTTCTGCTTGACCATAGAACCCATGATCCTACTGGCCATCTCTTTTAGAGGGACTCATAATGAATCAAACGCCCATATAGAGAGCCGATTCACGGAAGAATGACAACCCATAAGGCCCTTACGGCACACCATAGAACTCTGACCTCTTCCCTGTCTTGTTTAATAATCTGTGTTGATGACTTGGTTAAATTTTGTAAAAACATGCTTAGTCAATTTATCAATGACATGGAGCTGAGAGCAATAAAAAATATACCGAGCACAGAATTCAGAACAAAAGGATCTCAACAAGTTAGAATCATGAGCCAGCCCTAAAAAGTTGACGTTTGAGGGGATAAACATTAAGTCCCTGTACTTGGACATAAAATATCAATTGTACAGAATGAACAGGATTGGACAGAGGCAACCTAGCAGGGGCTAATGTGTAAAAAGGAGTTAATTCAAGTAATCAAAATTTTACTGAGGGCCTATTCTGAAAGAGACAACGGGATGCAGAGAATTTTAGTTGACACGGATCAATCAATGTGGCTGCCAAAACAACGTGGCTGTGAGGTCGCACATATAGAGTTAGTTCTCCTCAACTCTGCTCTTGCCAACCCCGCTAGGAAGGAAGTGTTCAGTTTTCGGTACCCCTTTTAGAAGGGAGATAGCCAAACTGATAACTTGTTTAGAGGACATGCCAGGTGACATGGAGAGAGAATCCGAACTACTGTGATATAAGAAAGATGAAAAGGACTGAGGACAGAAGCATAAGAGTTATCTTTAATCAGCTAAAGTTCTAGCATGTGAAAGAAGGGTTCAACTAACTGGGTGTAGACCCAAGTTCTTGTCTAGGAACAATTCACAGAGTTATAAGAAGCCCAACTCAGAGGAAATGGGCTGCATCAGAGAATACAAGGTCTCTTGGAGAGAGCGTTAGAGGTCTGGCAGCCCAGCTGGAAGGCCACAGATGGGGGCTGTTCTTGTTCTGGCAGAAATCCCTGCATGGACTGATATCCAATTGGGTGACATATAAGGCATTTTCATACAAATCCAGATAACTATGTGAAGTTTGGACTTCTGCAGTTGCCCAGCCCATGAGTAAGCAGAGTCCAAGGGAGGAGAGTAGAGGCTTTGAAATCAAGTGAGGTTGAGCCTTCTGCAAAGCCAAGAGTCAAGGCTGGCTGAGGAACAGGGTTGGGAACCTGGCACACTGAAAGATGGGCAGTCAGGGAAGCACATGGTTTCTCTGAAGGATGGAATTTGCTCTCACTTTTGAGAAAAATTATATGCAAAATGTGCCAGACCCTCCAAGACAAGGTCCTTATAATCCTCCTCTGTGGTCCTTCATAACAAGGAGTATCATTGTGACAGATCTCTTTCTAACTGGATCCAAAGAAGAAGGAAACCATCAGGTAAAGAGCCTTAGAATAGGACTTAATATCACCCAGACACAGATAAGGTTAAGGTTCAAAGACCTCTAAACATGCTTCTAACTGTGAGAGCCTAAATTTTAAGAAAAATGGAGGTTACATCTATGATGAGGCATTTTGTGATTTTATAATTACATCCCTTGTCTCCCATTCCAAATCTTGCTAGCACAGCTAGACTGTTCAAAAATAATTGTTTTCCAAAGATTAGGAAGAATTTTGTCTCTAAGCTAGCATTCCTTGGAATGATCCCTTCTAGATATTACTCACAGCCTTCAAATTATCTAGAGGCAGAGTAAAACTCTCCTTTAGTCTTTTTTTTTTTTTCACATCTTTATTGGAGTATAATTGCTTTACAGTGTTGTGTTAGTTTCTGCTGTACAACAAGTTGAATCAGCTTTATGTATACATTTATCCCCATATCCCCTCCCTCTTGAGCCTCCCTCCCACCCTCCCTATCCCATCCCTCTAGGTCATCACAAAGCATCGAGTTGATCTCCCTGTGCTATGCAGCTGCTTCCCACTAGCCATCCATTTTACATTTAACTATCCTTTAGTCTTATTAAGGGCAGTCAGGTTATCCATAACTGGGATGACCTATACTTGGGACATATGCCAGTATGAATGATCAGCTGCAACTAGACATTGCCTAGTGACCATGAATCATGGAAATTTAGCTGGCTTTCTTCCTGCAGGCCATCTGACCCTGCCCTTGTGTGAACCAGAATTGAATTATTTTAAGATAAAAATTCTGGTGGAGCATATGCCTTAGAATAATTTACAATACGGTGAACTCCAGGAATCACATCTTAGGTGCACCATTAAAACTCTCGGCTAAGTGGTTCAGGAACCACTTTGTTCATTCTCTGGCGCTTGCTATCTTCCACTGATTAAAACATGATGTCGGGGGAATGGAATTATGTGGCATTGTGTTTCCCCAGCTAGAAAGACACCAACAATTTGATCAGACTGCAACATTCACGTGACAGAACACCATGCTAAAGACATGCTGATAGATGTTTGTGAGCTATCCTGTTTATATAACATCTATAGCTCCAGAAATAAGAAGAAATAGTAATACAGCAGCTAATCCTGTGAGGTTCAAAAAGACAAACTGTATTTTCTGGAATATATGCAAAGCAGCCGTGTATTTACCGATTTCAAATGAAGCACTCTCCTTTGTAACAAAATGGAAATTTCTCTTTGAAAAGCAAGATCTTTATTTTTCATCCGTCTTTATCCTGTTGCTTATAAAATGTGAAGAACACATACCTGACTTTTAACCAGACCATCTCCCCATTTTAGGTATATGCATGTACTACCCTGACCTGAATTTTAAGAGACATTAACAAAAGCAGCTGACAATTCCACCATGTGGTCTTTTTCTCCTTTCTGTTGTTGCTTTTTAATTCTCATTGTAGCTGTGACTGCAGAGGGGACAGTCCCCAGAGGGGAGAGGATCTAGGCCTCCTGTTATCTGGACCCAAGCATCCTTTTTACACCCCTACTTTTCCTCTGAATGGAACCAAATGAGACAAAGCACGGGTCTCTATCCATCAAAGGGTAAACTATCTAGAACTGGCCTCAAAATAAGAATCAAAAACTGATAGTCACAGAAATAAAAGAAAGACCAAGCCGCTGTAACAGCACACCAGGTGGTCAGTCCAATAAATTCATGCAAACAAATGGTCAATTGAATTGGAGGAACAGGCTGGCAGAGTGGAAGGGGGTAAGGTGGGAGGTAGGAGTTATGAGTTAACTAGACCAGTTTAGTTATTTTATTAACGGGTCAGTTCAGTCCCAGTGTTTGAACTCATAATACTGTGTATTCATAGCTGAAGCCTACATATCTGAATAGTCAAAGTAAAGGTGAGAGTTTAAGAAATTCTCTACATAATCTGGGAAAGGGAGAAGCTAGGTGCTCAAATTATGGAGTATGGCTCTCTCTTCAGCTTGAATCCACCAGATAATTTCCTGTTTCATTTTGTCTGAGCGGAAAACAAGCTACCTCAATACAAAGCAGTTTACTGCAAGGAGAGAATAAATTTCTTGCATTAAATAATTTGTCCTCTTTAGTTTACAGCCTAGAGTTGGGTGAGATAAAATCTAGAAAATCTGCAAGTAAAAGAACCACATTTTGAAACGTTGCTTTCTTTTGTTCAGATGAGCTAAATGTGTCTCTCTTCTTTATTAGCCAAAGGCACAAGAACTAAATACAAAATTCCTTGGGGAAAAATGTTGCTATAGGGCTGAGTCCATTGGCTCTTTTCCCTCCCTTTATTCTCAGGAAGAAAAGACACCGAAGGGAATGCATTAAAATCCTTCGGAGAGGTTCAGTTCGCGATCCCTCCCAGCCCCTCAACTTCTCCAGCTTCTCTGACATTTAAAGGAACACTGTCAAATAGGTGGGGTTTATATTTAGAATCAAAATGCTTAAACATTCCTAACGAGAACAGATATAATTCTGTGATACATATGCTTGCTTGGGAAACAAGAGATTAAAAAATATTCAGACCCTGAATTTTTTTTCCTGATTGTTTTTATGTGGGCAAAATGAAATTAGAAAAGCCAAACATTCTGAACGGTGTTGGCATCCAAGCTATATAAAATCTTTCAACTTCATGTTCTCCCTCATCTGTAGGCTTTTTTCCCTACTGACCTGACCTCTGACAGAACCACAAGTCATGCTATTGATCATTCATGCATTCAAAAATATATAAATATGGAGAGAGAGAGAGACTGACTCTCTGCAAAGACCTGTGAAAGGCTGGTGCATTCTCGAGAAAAATATGATTAGTATATTTAAATCTACAGAATATTCCACAGAGCTCGCTTAGATTTTACCTCTGTTTACAGAATCACCTCAGTTCACCACTTGGTAGTGCTGGGGAGCTCCAGTGTAGGGGTAAGAATATTTTCCCAAGAGCACCTAAAGGGGGTAAGGGGCCAAAGAGGGAGAGCTCAGAAGATAAGCTTACAGGAAGGACCAGGGATGGTGGAGTTCTCTAGTTCCTCCAGTGATAAAGTACAGAGGAAGAGCCAGGTGATTCTTCCATCAGCTCACAAACTCAGAAAACTAATATGAATTGTCTATGCCTTCTGGGTGTCTGCTTCACCAAAAAAATAAACACACAGGCAGAAAGCTGAGCAAGAGAGAGGCATAATTTACTAGACTCTAATGGAAGTGAAAGGCAACTTGCGCGAGTAACCAGGTCGTGTACATCCACAGCGTGGAAGACAATTCCAGATGACTCAGTACAAAGGCAAGTTTGTATACTTAAAAGTGGGATATTAGAAGTTTATTGGAAAATTATCCTCTGATTATTGAACTGCCATCGATTTTCAGACAACAAAAACTACACGTGCTACCATCTTTCCTCTCTTGCTGACTTACAGTGAGTCACAAAAGAGTTAACATCAGCTCTCTCCCTTAATCCCTACAGCAAGTAGGTTAATGATTAATTGTACCAGTGGGTTTTGTTTATAGAATTGAAACACTGTTGTTGTATATGTCAAAAGAATTAAGCCTCTCTGATCATTGACACATTTTAAAATGTTTAATTTCACTGCATGCAGATCTACAGAAAGATGCACAAACTGCACATTTTACAAAAGCAATTAACAATTAAATTTTTAGAGGGTAAATATAAACAAAAAGGGACTATTGTTAATTAATGCTTTGCACACACAAACTTATTAGCAGCTGCATGCCTTTTAAAACAAGAATGGAAGAGACAATAAGATTGTTGTTCACGTGCTTTCTTGAAGCAATCACGAAAATAAATAGTTCATGCCGGTTGGGTTATTTTCATTCAAGGAAAAGGTATCTCCAGTCAGCCTCAGAACAGCACTAGACTTAAAAAATCTTTTTCAAGGTGACCACTGTCCTGGGCTGCATGAAAATACAACCCCTCCTCTTGGGGGAACTGCTATCTGTTTGCCTATTCATCTACTTTCTGATTGTCCGTATGTACCAAGAAAAAGGAGACGTGGGCAACAGCAGAGCAGGCAGGGACTGCCTACGAGGTCACCAGTGGTAATGCAGAGGTCGGGCTGTACGTCCCTCCCATTTAAGGGCAATGCCACATGGGAGAATCCCACAGTAGTTCTAGTGGATAATAGAGGATGCCCTGTCCCCATGCTGGAAGCAGGAGGTCCACTCCTGGGTCTGAATTACTCCTCTTCTATCCTCTCAGCCCCGAAAAAGAAATTGCTCCTGTCTGTTATGTTTGGGGTAAATAAGGCTAAACAAAATTATAAATTAAATGCAGTTTGTCTTCTACCTGCTCAGCCTACTTAGAATTCCTGGACTTTCCTGTCTCAAACTCCTCATTTTTTTTTTTTTTTTTTCCCACTCCCCATCTATACTTTCTGTAGCCCAAGTCTCCTATATGTGAATTTAAATCAACATGTCATTCTTGTGGTCCTTGAATTTCAGGCCTCATGTCTAAACCTGGAATGTTAAGCATTAAGAAGCAAATGGCAGTAGGTATTTAAGGGCAGGAGTCTACTCAGAGCCTGTAAAAATCACTTCAGGAAAAGGCAGACATGGGTGACCAGCCCAGGTCACTAAGGTCTGCGAGGCCAGAGCTGCCCACATGCAAATTCTGCTGCTGATGCGGTCAGGACCCCAAGCTCAGCCCCACTTGCTGAGATCCTCAGTCACATTCTCCAGAACAGATACAAGCCAAACAAGATTTAAGTCCAGGGACACATTAGCAATAGTCTATATACCAAGAAGCCCCTTGCTCTTCCTTCAACATAACTAATTTTGAATAATAGGAAATAAATCTGGGTCAATTTTTGGAGCTGTAAATCCAGTCTCGGTAATTCTGACCTCCATTAACATAGATAGTATTTCAAATTCCATTGTAACAGTTGCTCTAACTCTTTGGGGGCTGGGAGGCAATCCAAGTAACCCAAGAGAAGTAATTCTTTCACATGCCTCAATCCCACCACTCCAGAAAGAATGTAAGGGAGGCTGGAGCAAAAGACACTCTTTAATTTGTTGTCCCTTCCTCATGACTCCTACCTCTACTGTTTCTTCCTCATGCCTGACCTGTATTTCCCCTCAGCTGATGCTTGAGTATCTTCTATAACGTTCCATATTATTTTCAGTCACCTAGGATGACCAGGCAGTGTGCTGAGTCTGAGGATACCAGACTCTACTTACAGACAGCTTACAGTCTAGCTGGAAAGACAGATCATTAAATGAACAATTGCAGTAACTGTAGTAAAAGCTGTGCTAACAGAGGTGTCACAAGTTATGGGAAAGCCCCTTCTGAGGGGGTGGGAGTGGAGTCTTCAGAGAGAGGAAATGATGATTCAGGATGTGTAGGAGTTGGCCAGGTGAAGTGTGAGAGTGAGTATGGAGGAGAGCGTCCTGGAAGAGGGAATGACATGGGCAAAGTTCCAGAAGGGAGAGAAATTTGACACACTGGGGGAAGTGGCAATTCTGTCTGGAGACTCAGAGTGAGGAAGACAAGACCAGGTCGGGAGGAACTGGGCAGCAGATAGCAATGGGAAGCCACTGAGAGGGATGGATCTGGGAAGTTATCCCATCTGTTTTGCATTTAGAAGATCACCGGTGGCGGTGTGGAGAATGGAAGACTAGAGCCAGGAGGACATATTAGAAGGCTGTCAACGGACCCCATAGACACTGCTTCAGTCCCTTCGAGCACAGCAAGTTCACTCTCCCCGGACACAGCTCAGTCAACCTCAGGACTCTTCTGAGGACCTGGAAATGCTCCTTTACGTGGCGCCTCTTGTCAGACTCACTAACTGGGGACACTTTCTAATTCTACCAACTGGGAACATACTGAATAGCTCTTCAGACGTCCTAAGTCAAGTATTGTATCATGTCGTCCCCATGTTTTCTTCTGAGAAAGGAGTAAATTCCTAGAGAGATGTCAAGAGTTCTTTCACCTGTTCCTCATGTGACACAGTCCATTCAATTTGTTTACCACTGAGGTAGATGGAGGGTCCAGTCCTCACACATCCTGGGAATTTACCTCTGAATTGATTTGTTCACATATATCTCTTTTGTAGTGTGGCTCCTGGGACTGAAAAGCATCCCCTAGGTGTTCTGTGAACAAGACAGGAGTAGAGGGGCTTCCCTGGTGGCGCAGTGGTTAAGAATCCGCCTGCCAGGGCTTCCCTGGTGGCGCAGTGGTTGAGAATCTGCCTGCCAATGCAGGGGATACGGGTTCAAGCCCTGGTCTGGGAAGATCCCACGTGCCGCGGAGCGGCTGGGCCCGTGAGCCACAATTACTGAGCCTGCGCGCCTGGAGCCTGTGCTCCGCAACAAGAGAGGCCGCAACAAGAGAGGCCGCAATAGTGAGAGGCCCGCGCACCGCGATGAAGAGTGGCCCCCGCTTGTCACAACTAGAGAAAGCCCTCGCACAGAAACGAAGACCCAACACAGCCATAAATAAATAAATAAAAACAAATACTTAAAAAAAAAAAAAAAAAAGAATCCGCCTGCCAGTGCAGGGGACGTGGGTTCGAGCCCTGGTCCAGGAAGATCCCACATGCCGCGGAGCAGCTGGGCCCGTGCACCACAACTACCGAGCCTGCACTCTAGAGCCCGCAAGCCACAACTACTGAGCCCGTGCGCCACATCTATTGAAGCCCACGCGCCTAGAGCCCGTGCTCTGCAACAAGAGAAGCCATGACAATGAGAAGCTCCCGCACCGCAACGAAGAGTAGTCCCCCTCACCGCAACTAGAGAAAGCCCGCGTGCAGCAACGAAGACCCAATGCAGCCAAAACTAAAAATAAATAAAATAAATAAATTTATAAAAAAAAAAAAAAAAAGACAGGAGAAGGCCTTTCACTTCCCATGGAGAGACCACTAGTTTTCTGGGAAGTGGGCAGAGCACTGCCAAAGTTCCAGAAGGGAGAACAACATCCATCCTTTCCTTCTTCATTAGTCACACTAGCCTCGATCTTTAGCTGCCCACATAACTACCCCAAGTCAAGGCAACATGTTCCCGCCACTCCTGAAGCTAGGGGTGAGCACGTGACTAAGACTTACATGGAAGTATCGTGTGTGACTTCTGTGAAGAGTCCTTAAAGAGAGGGGCTGTCCCTACTGCTGCAGCCACCTGCTTCTTCTTCCTGACTGAGCCTCGAGCAGCCATCTTGCCCCCCACGTGGAAGCCACATGCTGAGGCTGGGAGAACAGCGAGGGAGTATGTAGATCCCTGACGCTGTGAAGTGCCTCCCTCTCCTTCCATCCCTTGGAAGAAGTCCATCCCTTGGGACTTCCTTCACAAGGGAGAGAAAGAAACATTTATGCTGTTTTACTTACTGTGATTTTTGTGTTTTCTGTCACTCACAACCAAAGCTAAGTCTGACTGATACACATTCCTGATTTCAGTTAATTTATTTCTATTAACAAAGCCTAAGAATTGGCTCCCCCCCACCACCACAGCACATTATGAAATACTTTTTAGCCTTTTCCCTTTGATCTGCTATTAAGTTGCATGCTTTTTCACTGAAATGATACATTAAAAACCACCAGGGATCTTCACAGGAAGGCTTGGCTTCAAGGACGGGCAAGGAGAGACATGACGTACTAGGCTGGGGTGGGGCCTCTTTCCTTAGAGAGGTTGTACCCTCTTTAATTTAAGATCCAGGTTCCAGATTCTTCTGGGGCTGTGAGTTTCTGAGCAAGGGATGACAAAACTGAGCACTTCTTTGTCCATCACGTAGAACTTGTTCTGGGGCGATGTGAGGTGGTGTAGGGCCACGGTGACTCCATTGTTTGGGGAACCTATTTGTCAGTGCTTCTGTCTGAGGTCTCACTACCCTCTGTTATTCTAATTTCCCCCACATTCAATATCCTGATGCATACAGGCTTGCTAAGTCTAACTCTGCTTAGTCAAAAAGGTTTCTGTTGACTCATGTGAATATGCATCAGGGGGAAACAATGGCAACATTAATTGGCAGAAAGCCAAACCCATCCAGACTCTTCACATTTCCTATAAAAGATGAATAAAACAATGAATGCAAAAGTCCCTGTATGTTTCATCAATTTGGACCAATGCGAAAATGAAGACCGACCATTTCATTAGGCAGGGTTCAGCTTCTAGTTCCATCCGGAAGAGCATCACTTATTAGCATAAAGAGAACATTACTGAAACTATCTCTTGAGGGATGAGGAGGGGAAGGGTGGCAAGGAATCAACTTGGGTAAATTAAGAAATAAAAGTACTTCCTACATATCTGAGGACTTCAGTTATATTATTATCTCCAATTAGAAGACAGCAGTTAAAACAGATGAAAGATTAGTCACAATATAACAGGGAAGAAAAATCTGACTCTATATTGGATCTGTTTCTTTTACTTTAACCATTGTATTCTACTGCTTTTGCTACAAGTTAAGAATGTTGCCTACAGCCTGAAATATACAGGATAGTCCATTCTCAAGGCTCTGACCTTTAAAGGTATAACAATTTTCCATTCATATAGAAATAAAAAGTTGCAGAACAGGGAATAACATCTGTCTTGTTTACAGGAACACCATGACCTGACCTACAGGGACAGATGCAAGAACAAAGGATTCCAACACCAAGAAGTTTGCAGCAACCAACCACATGCCCTCCCCTTTTAGTATAAAAGAAGCTTGAATTGTAACTCAGGGAAGATGGTTCTTTGGGACACTAGTCCACCATCTTCTTGGTCTGCAGCTTTCCAAATAAAGTCACTATTCCTTGCCCCAACACCTCATCTCTGGATTTATTGGGCTGTCGTGTGGAGAGCAGTACGACCTTGGACTCGATAACAACAATAAAAGTGTAAACATGACCCTCATTAATGACATTGCCAACAATCAGTCTCTATGTACAGTCTCTATGTCTCTTTGCCTGCTTAGTGTTCTAGATGACTGGAACTTTCCCTGGTCAGGAGAATCCATGGCTGAGCTCTATATGCCCCAGCTGCAAAATGGAGAAGTTCTAGCTTGGGCTTGCTGAGATTCCAAGTCCCTTTCTTGAATCAGATCTCAGAGTAAACACAATTCTCCTAACAAGCTACTAGCTCAGCTTCATTCTTTGTCTTCTGTTTCTCTATGAGGAATGAATGGAATCTCTCTTGGGAATTATCCTGTGCCTAAGAGGAAAACAAGAACAAAAGTTCCCACATTTGGAAAACTAAGAGCCTGACATTTCATCAGAGAAAGATGTCCTAAGTTAGTATGTTCCTCACAGCAACACTCCTGCAATTTATTATTTCCTTCAGGTCATGGTTATGCATCATGCTGGCATTTCTTCCTGAAGACATCGCGACAACTTCTGGGCTCTGACAAGTTAACACCTGCAGTAGTGCAAAGTGTGTGTATGTGGGGCGGGAGGTGGGGATGAGGTGGAGAAATATTGAAATGACATTAAGAGTCAGTCTGACTGAAAATGGCCCTTTCAGGAGAGAAAGCACCAGTGTGTAAAGCAATCAGAGGGCAATGGCACCATCCCTTACCCGCATAAAAGGAACAATGCGGTGACCAAGGAGGAAAAAAATAAGAAAGACAATTTCATGTAACAAAAGCAACCAAGATGGTAAGTTTTACTTCTGAACTTCTTTGCTTTTATGTTTTGGAAGCAATATTTCATAAGATTACAATGACTCATACCTCTTTTGAAAAAAAAGATGGCTTTTTCTTGTCTTTCCCTTTTCCTAATAAAAAAAGAAAAGAAAGGCCTCATTCGTTTATGGTATGTAATCTGAATATACATCTTAAAGAATTACAGTTGACCCGTGAACAACGCGGGTCTGAACTGCAGGGGTCCACTTATACACGGATTTTTGTCAATAGTAAACACTACAGTACTACACAGTCCACGGTTGGCTGAATCTGAGGATGTAGAGGAACCGAGGATATGGAGGGCTGATATAAGTTATATGTGGATTAATCCCCATGTTGTTCAAGGGTCAACTGTATTTTCATGAACAAATTCTTCAGAGCAATATAGATTTAAATTGTTGTATATGACTACTTATAATACGTACCTACTTGAAGGATCTACAAAGCATTTCTCTCTTCCATGTAAATGTGAATCTTTACAAAGGGAAGTGGATCTTTGGATCCTCAAGAAAAAAAAGGAGAGAGAGTAGGAGGGAGGAGAGGGAAGAGGAAGCTGGAAAGGCAGGAAAAGAAGGAGGATATTTAATTCCCTAAAGGGAATGTACACACCCCAATTATAACAGTATCTTGCCATGTACAATTCCCTCATAAACTCTGCATCCTCTAGAAATCTATTTGGATTAGGAAACAATTACTTTAAGTTTGGAGTTTTATTCAATGTGTTCCAAGTTCTGAGACCACTAGGACTGCTCCACAAGAATGACTCACATCGAAAACCTATTTATAATCAAACAAGTAAAAAGTGTTTGCGAATAAATCAAAATGTCTATGAATTTATAAGCTTGAATAGATCAACTGGAGTCATATAAAAGCCTAATAAAAGGACCTGGGAAAGTCTCTAATGGAACCATGACACCCTGAAAAACCTCTTGTGAATCACAGAAAAGGAGGAAGATTCTGATTTCATCCATTGAGGGTGAGGTAGAAAAAAATCATGCAAGAAAAATACAGCTTTCCAGAAATTGTATCGGAGTAATTAAGTCCACATGAAAAGGCACAACATGGTCATCAGCCATAGAATCCCAGAATAGAATCAGGGACTCTTTAGGAAAGTGCTAATTGCTTCAATATATTTCTGCAAAGCTGGCAAAAATAAGAGATTGGGAGACTGGAGGTACAGGCTTGCTTTTAGTAAAGGTATTTTGATGTAAAAGAAAAGCCACTGAGTGGGATCCACCCATGACTCTGTTGTGTTCAAGAGGGTACTTTTCAGATGTAGAACGTGAGCTCCTAAGGGAAACACTCTGTTCAAAAACAAGTGTATGAATGCAATAAATATCTGCTGAGAAAATGAACTTAAATTGTCTTTTTGATCATGTATGAATGACAACATGGCAACCGCAAAAACACGAAAGACAACAATAATGTAAGCAATTCCAATATATTCATTTAATCAACGAATATAATGAATACCAGTCTCTGTTTTAGGCACTGAGGATTCAGCAGTATCCATAAGAGAATATGTCTCTGGCTTCCTGGTGCTTACGCATCAGTGATAAAGACTTGGCCTAGCTGGATCTTGGCCTGAACTGACATGGTTAACATGCTCTAAAGGATGGGCATTTTAATGATTCTTCAAATTATTTTGCCATGAATATACTAACGGAACGGTTATATACTTCCTTAAGAATTGTTGGCTCTGGAAGACAATGTAACAAGCCCAGTCAAATTAGCCCAAAAAATGTGCAAAATGTTTCTTTTCACATACGGCTCTACACTTATTAGGCTCTATTCATAATCATAAATATCCAGATTTTTTTTCAGATAATTGTCACCCATAGAACTGTTATCTGTGAGGCATAATAGAAAAAGCAAAAGATGGCACCCTTTCTCCTGAGGCACTATATTCCAATGCAAGAGGTCACAAGACACAGAGAAACGCCAATGACCAAATGTAAACATAAGTACTTACTAACTCGAATGCAAAACGCATTTGTGGTGTAGACACTGAAATGAATCTGTAACAGCATACTTAGGGGATGAGTGAATCAGTGAGGGTCAGCTGTACACAAAAATACTTAGCCTTCACAGGATTTACTTGTTGAGGTGTTTACCAAAAAATTCAGTGTGGTCATTCTCAATGATATGAGTGCAAAAACACATTTTAAACTGAAATTTTTTCCTTTCTTATCTACTGTATTAGTGAGGGTCCTGACAGGAAATAGGTCCAATTAGGATAATTCGTGGAGGGGTTAAGGGGTTAATCATCCAGGTGTAGGTAAGGCATAGGGGAATCCCAAGGGCTGCAGCAGGAACCCAAGGCTAACAGCAGAGACGGTCAGCATTCCTAGACTTAAGAACTGGAAGAGGAAGAAGTTTCTGAAACCAAGTAGGAGAAAATCCTATAGAGCAGGTTACCTTGAAAGGCAAGAACCTGCTGGCTAGAACAGGGTAAAAAAGGGTGGACATGGATCTAAGTAGAAGGGGTGAACAGAAGGTATCTAATAGGGCTTCCTTGGTGGTGCAGTGGTTAAGAATCCGCCTGCCAATGCAGGGGACATAGGTTCGATCCCTGGTCCGGGAAGATCCCACATGCCGCCGAGCAACTAAGCCTGTGTGCCACAACTACTGAGCCTGCACTCTAGAGCCCGCGAGCCGCAACTACTGAGCTCGTGAGCCACAACTACTGAAGCCCGCACGCCTAGAGCCCGTGCTCCGCAACATGAGAAGCCACTGCAACGAGAAGAAGACTGCGCACCACAACGAAGAGTAGCCCCCGCTCACCACAACTAGAGAAAGCTCGCAGGCAGCAACGAAGACCCAACGCAGCCAAAAATAAATAAATAAATAAATAAACATTAAAAAAAAAAAGAAGGTATCTGATACATACACCAAATATGCTATTGCCCAACTAAGTTTTTTAAATATTCCTTCAGTATTTATTGAGCACCTACTATGTGCCAATCCCTGCACTAGGCAAGGACTCTAAAAGATGAGTATGTTATGGTATTTGCCCTCAAACAACTCAGAGTCTAGTGTGAATGACAGACATACAAAGAGACTAAATAAAAGACATTGCTCCAGGCAGATTCTGTACCAGAAATAGGAGAAAGTGCTGCAAGACAAAAGAGACTGAAGAGGAGCTATCCTTTGGAAAGGGGACATTATTAAGAAATGGCTGACACAACCTTACCTGTAATATCAAGTTAATTATATTCAGGATAATAAAGAGGTCACTGAATTATGGGCTATAATTCTACTGATAAGTTTGTAAAGGTAATAGCAATGTTCATTAAGAGGTCTTGGCAAAACCCTAAATGTGTTTTGGGTTGTTTAAAACCACAATTCATATCAGAAATAGTTCAATGTCTTCATGTTACAGATGAGGAAATCTGCTTAATCTATTTAGTAGCAGAGAGAGAGCAAGGACCCAGGTCTCCTGACCCTCTGCCAAGGTGGGCCTGACAGGATTTACATGTTTTAGAAATAATGTTAGCTGCACCTAAATTAAGTCACTTACCTCCCCCTCTCATCCCTGTTCTACTACACTTCATTTCTTTGTATCTTTCATTCTTCTTACGTTGGTTGGAGGGCCTCTCAAAATTGGCATCAATGAAGTTCTTAAGAATCAGAAGCTCAAATTCCTAAAATCTGTTACTAAGCAGTAAACTTCAGTAATGTGTTTTTCACTCTACTATTTGTGGTAGCCTGTACTTTCCTGGTGTGATTTCTTTTTATATAACGTGTGAATTTTGCAGCATGATGTCAACATGGTGAGATGCATAACCATATGCCACACCACTGAATGCTCGAATCTGCGGGTTGTCCTTTGAGCAATAACTGCAGTGACCTAATTGTTCCCATTTATTGTTTTGTTAGTAACAATTATTCAGAGTACTTTAATACAACAGATCTACCAATATCTTTCATTTAATCATTTCTACAAGACTGTGCGAGAACTCCCAAGGATTCCATAATTGGTTCATCATTAAACATATATTTAGTGTCTAGTATATTTCAGGCACTGCATTTGGGGTTTAAATATAAATGTGACATGGTCACTCCCTTCAAGAAGCTCAAGCTAAGTTTAATTCAATTTCACCAGTTTTAATTGACTCACAAGACGTGTCCGAGAGCCAGGCTGGTGAAGACATGGTAACGAGCGCAGGGGTATGATTCCTGTTTCTTGGACCAGAGTCCAGGGCACACACTGTGGCTCACAGGCTGATTTCCTTGGCAAGCTGGATGATTACTCTTGCAACAGCCCAAACGCTACCACTTCTGAGAGGCTGCCTTCGACTCTTCTCCTAACGTACAGGCTGACGGCTGGAGGTCGCCTTGCTGTCAGAACCCTTGTCCTTCCCTTCCCCCAAGAGGTCAAAGATCTGTCTCCCTCTGTCCATGCCCACCTTCTTTGGTACTCCTTTTGAAAGACTCCCCAGTTTCTGGCTGAGAGCAAGAACAGCTAAACATGGAGGTCTTGATCCCTAAAAGAAAACAAAATTGCATTTTGTTTTTGATCCTTCAGGTGTTTGGTCTGGGTTTTCCAAGTAAGCCCTCAACAGAAGATTTTTACACATTTAAGGAGAAATAAGGTTTACTTATATGCCTAAAGAAAAATTGATGTCTTTGGCAATAACAGTACCTCACCTGAGCGTTCTGGTTCTCAATGCCTGCCTAATTTGTGTTTTGATGGGGTTACTTTTCACAAGTGAGCAAATTAAGCAATAAAGGCTTTTATCAGTTACCTAACAATAGTTCCTTAATCTTTTCAAAAAGGCTTGTGAACATAAAAAACAATTTAGTTTATATGTCATTAAAAATTAGCTTCTTTGAGGCCAAATGGATAATTGTGATGATTGATGAGTAGTATTAATACAAGAGAAAAGTAAATACTTCTGTTGAAAAATTTTTATGATTGTAGAGCTAATGAAATTGCCAGAAGGCCAAATCATCGGGTGATCTATTTCATTTTGCCCCCTTTAGACAAAAAGAAAAAGAAAGCAGATTCTTTTTTCTTTTATTCTTGCCTGCACATACCACATATAAATATAGTTAACTAGGTGAGAAAATAAAGACTGTCTTGGGTGTGGATTTTTGGTCAACTCTGCAAAACTACATAATATTGTCTATCAAATACTTTGGAAATTTCTGGAAATAATGGAGGCATAAAAAGGAACATTGGGAGAACATATGGTTTCCGCAAGGTATTTTAAAATATTAAGTTTGGTGGATAATAGAAAGACAAAAATTACAGAGACCATAAAGTTATGAGGATAAAAAAAGCAAGGGAAAGATATCCAACCTCCTGAAAAAACACGATAAATACCATTCTTTCAAAGTAACTTAAGGAAAGATGTTAAAGCCACTTCCCTTTTTGTTTTCATAAAAGAGATTTACTCTGCCCTCAATAAAAGGACTTGTTTTTTTGTAACTGCTCCAGTTAGATTTCTCTATTGTAATCTGGAAATCTATGGCTTTGGGGTACTCTGAGCATTGTCGTGTGCTCTTTCTGCTGTGTAAAGGATGTCATTTCAATTACTCGCTGGCCCATCTTTTAAGTCCCTTAAAGGTTACAGGGCAAATTCTGCCCAAACATTCAATATAATGTTAAAGTTACTATTTAAAAGTCAATGTACAGAACTGTCTTAGACTCAGCGACTCTCACGGTTCTCATGGTTTTTGGTTTATGCTCACAATTCCCTCAATTGATTGGTAAGTTGTGGTCACCTTGATGGTATTGCTTCATCCTTAAACGAGGTTGGCCATAAACAAGTTTCAGCCGGTAGGTATCCCATATACCAAACCGATCACAGATTATGCACATTGCCATCACTGCCTGGGACTGCCTATTTTTACCTATGCACAAAAAGTGGGCCTCTTGTGAGGGCTGGTCCTGGCACACTGGGTAATACCCATCACCTCTGTTGCTCGGTCTGCGAGGTGGTGAGGCTGCCTCAGGCCATGCCACTGTGCTCAAAATACGAGCAGTGCTGAAATCCACTTTATGGCGTGGTGTTTAACTGCTGTCCCTTAAAAACTGTCCAGGCAGTATATGCTTGGCTGTGAGTAAATCAATGATGATCACAAAATACAACAAATTCCAAACCAACTAATCTGAGGGCTTTGAACATGCCATTATCAAACAGAAAAGGTACTTTCGGGATTTTTTTTTAAGGTTGATGTCCTGGTTGTATAAACATGTACAGTCATCACTAAATAGATGCCTCTCAGTTACAGAGTCAACAAAGAACAATTTTTTTTTTAAAGCCCCCACTTCCTCCCCAGGAAACAGTGTATGTTCAGAGAGGAAGTTGTCTTCCTGTTTTCTCCATACTAGCACTCCTGCAAGGTTTTTGTCTAACCTTCCAAACTCAGAGTCTCCATCATGTGGAACAACAAGCTCTTCTTAACAACTGGCCACATTTTATAGCAGTGAATAAAAACAAAAAATTATTTCCCACAAAACATAAAAAGTATTGTGAGCCTAATTTGTCACCTACTATATTCTTAAGTACTACACCCCACCCCAATCTCCATCTCATTCATGTATAGTGAGGGCACTAGATTAATCCACTGGGGTTATTCTGTCAAAAGGTTTTGCAAAATACGTCAACTCTTAGTTTTCCAATTATGAAAGAAACTTGACAGGGCACCTGCTTTTTATTATTTCAGTGTTTTGTGATACAAACCCAATGTGCCTGGATCCAAGAATAAAATATAATTCAAGAACGTTTTGTACATTCTGCTCTAAAATTTTAGCATTTCAGTAGATTTTTGTGGCTATTAAAAAGAACCCTCTGAAACAAACAAAAGTCATTTTTCCCCTTTTTTTAGTTTTTAAAGTCAGTTAAGGAGCTTTTATTTCATTTATTTCACCTGGTGATGCTTGAAGTAATAAAATTCAGATAAACCTGAGACTCAAGGCAGGGCTAGATCTAGATGCTATTTTCAATGAGATGAATTTGGGTTTGGTAACTTTTCAGTTTTTCTTTTTACTCTTGCTTCTATATCCCCAGTTTATGTCAGTTATCCATGAAGTCAAGCTTTTTCAGTGTTGTCCAGAAGACCATCTAAATCAGAATCAGCAATGAAATGCAGATTCCTGCATTTTATAGGTCTCATCCCAGACCTATAAAATCAGAATCTTTGAGACTAAGCCTGGGAATCTGCATGTTGACAGCTGCTCAGTGTGATCCCTTAAGGGTGTGATAAAGACATAACGGCTTATCTCTCCCAGGGAGAGTGACTTGTTCATAGCAATCAAAGGCTTGAAAACCTTTAAAACATATAACTTTTCTTTCTTTTTTTTTTTGGACAAAATCTTTTGGGACAAGAAAACTTTTTCATGCCCCTCAGATCTTACAATAAAGGCAGCTCCATCTTCATTTACTATTCATAAATCGAACTCAGGAGATCAAATATAGAGGAAAAAATAATTTGCATTCTTTATTGGCAACCTATATAGCATACTATGATGGGTAGATATTCTGAGAGTAATTAACCTAGGGAAAGGCATTATAAAATCCATAGGCTAATAGAACTACCATATGACCCAGTAATCCCACTACTGGGATATACATTGAGAAAACCATAATTCAAAAAGAGTCATGTACCACAATGTTCACTGCAGCACTATTTACAATAGCCAGGACATGGAAGCAACCAAAGTGTCCATCAACAGATGAATGGATAAAGAAGATGTGGCACATATATACAATGGAATATTACTCAGCCATAAAAAGAAACGAAATTGAGTTATTTGTAGTGAGGTGGATGGACCTAGAGTCTGTCATACAGAGTGAAGTAAATCAGAAAGAGAAAAACAAATACCGTACACTAACACATATATATGGAATCTAAAAAAAGAAAATGGTTCTGAAGAACCTAGGGGCAGGACAGGAATAAAGACGCAGACCTAGAGAATGGACTTGAGGACATGGGGAGGGGGAAGGGTAAGCTGGGACGAAGTGAAAGAGTGACATGGACTTATATACACTACCAAAGGTAAAATAGCTAGCTAGTGGGAAGCAGCCGCATAGCACAGGGAGACCAGCTCGGTGCTTTGTGAACATCTAGAGGGATGGGATAGGGAGAGTGGGAGGAAGACACAAGAGGGAGGGGATATGAGGATATATGTATACGTATAGCTGATTCACTTTGTTATACAGCAGAAACTAACACAGCAATGTAGAGCAATTATACTCCAATAAAGATGTTTTAAAAAAAAAAACAGCTTCACAGTATCTTCATAAGTTATTAAATCATCATTGTTTAACCATTGCTCTTCAGTTACACTGGTGGATTTCTCCTGGAAGTTTGGTATAAGAATAATGGCAAAACAAACAAAAAAAAGAATAATGTTTCAGTAAACATCCTTTGAATATACGTCTTTGCTTTTATCTCTGGTATATTTTTAGGTATGATTTCTATATGAAATTTAGATTTCATTTGCTAGATCACCACATATGTAACATTAAAGTTTCATCATACAAAGTCAGTTTACAGATATTTCTTTTGTCTGTTACATGTTTAAAATATATTTTACAGGTTTGTCACTTCACTTTTAAATGTATAATGACTTTTAAATGTTACTACAAATCAAAACATGTTACTAAATGTGCCTTAAAAAAAATCCACAGGCTCTTTTAATTGTGATTATTTTGAGTACATTTACACTTGAACAGTGCCCCCAAAACTTACTATCAGTTATTTTTTTAAATTACCTTCCAGCAGGAAATTGCATTTCCCACATCATGTAGCAGACCTAAAAATCTCCCACTATGCTTCAAGAATATGTTACTCAGCATTCCCGATATTGTCCAATTTTAAAGAAATAATTCTTCTTACATTTCTACCCAAAAAAGAGTTCTAGGTCCAGGAAACACAAACAAGCATACTTTATAGTAAAGGCTCAAGACTCTGATAGAGAAGCAGACTTGAAAGCAAACTAAAGGGGTGGATTTAGACAACCAACAGTTAACTATACTTAATTTTGATGATTCTCAATAATGACTACAGCATGTGCCAGATGCCTTGTCATTTTAGATGTGTCAAAACAGTTTATACAAATGTATCAAATGATTTATCAGTCACTTACTAATTAATACAGCATTGAGATGATTAAAAGGCATTCATTCACGTAACTCAGAATGACCAGTTAGACTTATAATGAAAGAGCTATAAAATGTGTTGCTCGTCGTGTCTTCCCGTAAGTCATTCAACCATTCCAAGTGTCATTTTACTCATATGTAAACAGGAGTAGGAATAGGAACTGTGCCAAAGAGATATTGGGAGGATTAAGTGATAAATGTAAAGTCCTTAGCACAGCATCTAGCATATAGTAAGTGCCCAATAAATGTCAAGTTATTATAATTATTATTCTTGTTTTCCTATCTCTAGGCACCGTGTTAGACAATTAATAACAAACCATGATACTTTTATAAAACCAACATGTCGTTCAACTCCTAACACTATTTTACATGGCAGCATATGTAAATAAAATTGGTTTAAGATTTTTGAAATTCTTCTGCCTCTTCCTTTTCTATAGCTTCATATGTGCACTACTTCCTCAAACTACATGTTAACATTGACTTCATTCTACTCATTTATTGAAATACCTTTAGATTTAAAGTCCTCATCTATCTCTGGAGCTAATATAATAATCAGAAATTTGGGGTCAGATAAGCTTATGTATAACGATTACTTTTTTTTTAACAATTTAAGTAAATTAAAGTTAAATAAATTTTAGGGAGATCTGAAAGTTGTTGACAGTCAAAGGGTACAGAAATATTTCTGAAATCTTAACTCTAAACTCTTATATATTGATGTGATATCAAAGCCGCTTGTGAAGGCTTTTTTTTGTTAATTAGTTTGTGGAGTGCTAAGTGAATTATTTAGTAAACGATTCTCAACAATCAAACATTTCATCATGGAAACAGAATGATAAACAATGCTCCTTGGGTCCTAATTATAGTCATAAGTGCATTCATTCAATAATTTTTATTGAATTCCTTCTGTGTGTAAGCCATTGTCCAATCTGACAGGGTCTTTGACATTTTTTAAAAAAGAATATTATTATCTAATTTGATGAGCTCAAAGTCTTATTGGGGAGAGAGAAATAAAAAGATATCATAACATAAAGTTATGAACGAAGGGAGATGAATGCACAGAAGATGGAACAAATAATTATTCATGAGAGGGATCTAAAAAGACTTTCTTAAAGGCTCACTTGCTGGGACCTAAGGGGTAGTTGTAAGAAAACGGGAGATTAGAAGGACGGGTGGGTCTTTGAGGAAGAAATTACACATCTCCTAGATGACAAGCACTTGGGGAAAAGTGGTAAATTTAATCACGGCTCACAGGGTACCTAGTGGAGAGAGTGGAAAGAGGTTAGAGTGCTAACCCAGAAACTGTGTGTGTGTGTGTGTGTGTGTGTGTGTGTGTGTGTGTGTGTGAATGGGGGGGACAAGTGAGTTCCTTTTTGGACACATGTTTGATGCACCTGTGAGACACAGGCATTGATGTTCAAGGGGCATCTGGATCTGGAGTTTAAGAAAGAGATTCAGTGTGAAAGATAATGGACTTAGAAGTCAGTATCTGATAGATGGTAACTGAGGACACATGTGTGTATGGGATCACCTGAGAGAGCAAGCAAAATAAAAAGAGAAATCCAAGGGCAGATCCCCAAGGAATACTAACATTTAAGGGTTTAGCCCAGGAAGACGATCCAGCAAAGAAGGAGCAATTAGAGCAGAATGAGGCAAGAGGCAGTCTGGAAGCCAAAGTTGTAGGGGAGACGCTTTTAGGGAGCAGAGATTGCCATTGTTTTATCAGTCAGCAGCAGTGGGTGAAGCTTCTCTCTCAAGAGACCGGGCTGCTAACAAGGAGTTAATTCACTGTAGTTCACCACTCTTTCATAATCTCCAGGAGAAGTGCTAGCAGAAAGAAAATGGTCCCATGATGGAGATGGCAGAAGAGAGGAAGAAAGAAGGAACAAGAGGCTAAGATAACTCAGGAATGAGTCATCAGCCCATAAACAAGAAAGCATCAGCAATATGACCATGCCTCCTGAAATAAAGGAGCAAAAGGAGCTCTCAATTAAGAAGAAAAAGAAGTCTTCCTCAGAACTGAGGCGGCATGGTAATTGAAACAATGGCTTTTGAATCCCTGCGTGCACACTGCTTGGTATAACTCAGTGAGCATTTGTTGACGAATGAACTTGGGAAAGACACTGCCAACTGGGGCCTTGGTTTCCTTATGGTATAATTAGGGGGAGTAGTCCATTTGGTTCTCACAAGTATCCTATGTGGTAGGGACTATTTTTGGCCCACTTTACAGATGAGTTAGCCAAGATATAGAGTTTAGGAAATTTGCCCAGACAGGTGATAAGTAGCGAAGTTGAGTTTCAGATTTGGGGCTTTCTGTCCACAAAGCTCAGGCTTTGCTTCCCATGGGGACCCTTAGAACTTTCAAAGTACTTAAATATGCTTCATTTTTCTCCCTTTAAATGTGAGGCTTTGAGGGAAGCTGGATAAGTATTGTTACCTCCACAACAGGTAAAGAAATTGAGGATTTGCCTACAAGTATATGGAAGCCAGGTCTTCTAACTCTATTTTATGGCCTTTTAAAGATCAGTAAATGTATTACATGAACCAACATTAACTTTGAGATCAAAATTAACAGCTTGGAAGGAAACTACTGTTACTCTTAAAACTGTATAAAATATCTTTTCTTTCTAGAAATTATAGCACCATGGAAATGAATCATCTGAGATTCTGTCTTAAGAAGCAGAGATGGCAGTTTAAGTATAGCCCTCTAAAAAGTAGCAGCTTTTCCTCCATCATCTTACTAGTTAATCTTCCTGGGAACAGGCCGATATTTACTCATCCCAAGAGAGTGTTGAATTGTCTGGACTCCAAAAGATACCAAGGATAAGGTTTTAAGTTCCTCACCATTAGTCATCACATGGAGAAAAGTGACAGAGCTCTTTACAGATGCATTGCTCTTTCTTTGCCCTTAAAATGGCAGTAGAAACAAAATTCAATGGGTTTAAATTAGGAAAAGTCAGTAAAGAATGCCCTCCCTTCCTTAAAAGTGATCTGTTCCCCCGGGAAGATGTGAAATACTCTGCGGTCTCTAGACGACAGGATCAGATAGGCTAACAATGCATTTGAGAGCTTTGCAAAGAAATGTTAGACAAAATAGATCAGGTTAAAGTGGACACAGACGCCCCAAAGCAAATTCTAATTATTTTTATTCCCAGTCTTGGAACAAAGAGACAATTGAAAAAAAAAGAAAATGTAGATTGTGTGTGTGTGTGTGTGTGTGTGTGTGTAGTGAAGGTATTTCCCCTTCATTTGATTATTGATGTTCAGAATTGCTATGTAATATAATACATAAGCAACCTAAATAGTTGAATAATAAAAAGTGAATCCATCCTTAGAACCAGGAGAAGGCACATTTCCAGCATAGGTCTTTTGAGGCCATGCTCAGGTTATTCTGGTAAACTGATGTGGATGAAGTGAAGGTTTTGAGTCAAGAAAGTCTGGATTCTAATTCCAGCATTGCCATTTCTAGTCATCTAGATCCTAGACAAGTTGCTGAACTTTTCTGAGCTTCAGTTTTTTTAAAAGGTCTATAAAATGGAGAAAAAAAGCACTAACGTTTTAGGGTTCTTATGAGGATTAAATATGATAAGGGATGTAAACTCTCCAGAATCATTTGCTCCCCTTTTCCTCTATGGATTCCTACTCCTTCCGTGAAAGCATACAACAAAACAGGAAATGGTTGCCGATGGTGGT
Organism: Balaenoptera ricei; assembly: GCF_028023285.1. Taxonomy (NCBI): domain Eukaryota; kingdom Metazoa; phylum Chordata; class Mammalia; order Artiodactyla; family Balaenopteridae; genus Balaenoptera; species Balaenoptera ricei. Next base: position 39,942,695 of record NC_082646.1, on the reverse strand, counting down.
AAGCCATGAATTCAATTCCAAGGCAGAAGGTTTAAATAACCAAGAAAACTCCAGGAATTGTTGATGCAGTTATCTTCCAGATGAGAAATGCTCACAGTCATGTGGAACACGCTGTACACTTGCTTCTAAGTTCTTGGCCAAAATTCCCGTCTTGAATAGCAATGCCTCTAAATGCAGCTATATTTCAGCAGTTGTCAAATAGCTAATGTGTGCTGAAAACTGTAGAAAGTTGCCTTTTCCTCCTTAAATTCTTACTCACATCCATTTGTGCAAAAATGTCCCAAATGTATACGCTTTGACCTTTCGCGAGAAATGAGATTTTTGAACTCAGGTCCAATTAGGAAGTACAGGTTGAGGATCCAGGAAGAATCATGTGCATTTTGAAGTTAATTACGAGTTTCATCCTCTAGCTGATCTTGGATAGTTGAGCTTGGGTTTAGCTGTTCCCTCATTGAATTTGCTTCACACCTAGAAAAGACCTAACCTGTAAGAGACACGCCTCTATGTGCTCCTTTCCTATACGTAGAGTGAAGGAAGCTGCATGCCTTGCTCATGAAATCATGAGTCATTTGTGTAGCAAAGTGAATTGGCCACTTATGTTTGTACAAAGTTGAAAAGGGGATGGGCTGAGAAATGGGGCAATTCCAATGCAGAAATAAGTGCTCTAGGAGGAGACTATGAGCTCCTTGAGATGCTGGGGCTTACTGGGTTCACAGTGACTAGGTCCCCAGCATGACCATCCTCCTAAGTCACAAATCTTTATGGAGGCCTTATGACCTGTGTGACACCAGCAGATGACACACAACATTATGGGTCACGGAGTTCTCTCTTCCACTTCCTGTTATTTTTACTTGTCTGCTTTGTTTCATGTTTTCAAAGGTCTAACTACCACCTCTATTAGCTGCTCTGAATGAGACGCTGGTCAGTGATTCCTCTGATGAATACCCATCGTTATCCCCTCTTCTGAGATGAGGACATCCGAGGGAGGAAACGGTCAGAGGCTTGCTCAATGCGGTGCAGAGAGGCGGAGGCGGACCGCACCCTTGAGCAGCTCACTGCCCAGCCCACTGAACCCTGCCGCCACCTGGACGCCCGCTCCCTCCCGCCCTTCCGCCTCCATGCCTGCAGCTGAACACAGCCCAGATGCACCCAGCACCCATCACCCGCCGCTGCTTCGGCTTCTGCCGGCCCTCCCCTCTCTGGAACCCATTTCCTCCCCCCCTTGGACTTTTTATCCTCATAATCAAATGACATTTCCGAGTCCAGAAATTGAAAGAGCCACGCTTTAGGGAAACAAAAGCAATGAGAATGCCTTTCTAGTTTTGAGCTTTAGGTCAAAAGAAACCCCAAATATAGTTCATAAAATTATAAGAGAAGAATAGGAAAGTTGAAGGCTGGGACAAGTACTGCATATTTCGAGGCAGAGTTATAGACTCAATTTTTTAAAAAAATATTTACCATCTTTGCAGATCTATGTGTCCCCAACCCACGGGAACTCCACACACAGTGTTTACACAAGTTGTCAGAGTGAAAGCTGAATCCCTTTTAGGCCTGCCTCCTAGACCAAAGGAAGAAGATGTAACACTGGGGACTGGAAGAAGATTCCCAGTGTTACCTAGAATGAAGAATGGGGAGATTTTAACCTACTCTTCAGTGTAAACCTCACACTCATACTTGGCCCTCTTTTCACAGTCTATATCCTGACTTTTCTGTCCTAAAGTCTATGGCCTCCCAGGAAGAGGAGACCACTGCCTTCTCCCATTTTAACTCCTCTGTCAAAGCCCACCCCAAATTTTACCTTCTCCATGCAGCCTTCCCAAATCCTTCCCACAGAATTTTATTTTACTCCCTTCTCTCAACTGCTAACAACTTTCACTGCTGGTATCATTAAGTTTAGAGCTTCGCAGAGAGAGAAAGACAAATATCATATGATATCCCTTGAACTTCTATGCAAAACAGAAATAGACCCACAGACATAGAAAACAAACTCATGGTTACCAAAGGGGAAAGGGGAGAGATAAATTAGGAGTTTGGGATGAACATATACACATTATGTGTTTATGGTTATAAAATAGATAACCAACAAGGACCTACTGTATAGCACAGGGAACTATACTCAAGATTTTGTGATAACCTATAAGGGAAAAGAATCTGAAAAAAATAGATATATATATGTATGCATAACTGAATCACTTTGCTGTACACCTGAAACTAACACAACATTGTAAATCAACGATACTTCAATAAAAAAATAAGTAAATTTTTTAAAAAGTTCAGAGCTTTGTCATTTACCTATTTCATGTGAGTATTTGGTCTCTGGTATCATACATGTCTTATACCCCTCACAGAGTGCCCAGGCCAGTGGCATATTGCAGGTGACTGTCATTGAACAAAAGCTTATTGATCACCTATGTGTGTCATATATCATACTCTGTTCTGAGACTAAGAAGTAGAAAAAGACACAGTCCCTGGTCTCCAGAAGTGTGGAGCCCACTGAGATAGGGAAGCAAAGAAACAACTAATGGGAATCAATGGTACGTGCTTTCTCAGAGAGGGTATGAACGCAGGGCTGGAGCAACACAGTGGAGGGCATACTGGGGAGCAGAGGTCAGAGGGTGATTTTTGAATTAAGTTTTGAAAGATAAGCAGAGGTTCACCAGAGAGACAAAGGGCAGAGGGGAATCCCACCAGGGGCAGGAGGGCACACAAAAGCAAACAGGCACGAAGAGGCCATGTGTTCAGAGAATTTGCGAGAATGACTGGAGACCAGGGACTACAAGAGCAAGGCAGTGGGTGTGTGGAATTAAGGTCCAGATATTCTACTTAAATGGATGTGTGAATGCACCCAACATAAACACTTTACTCGGTTCTTATCACATGTTTTACTGCTGCTTCTATTAACGTAAAGCCAGAATTTGCTCAGCTGTTTTATAATTTGTCAATTTATACCTCTGTGTCGTTAAAATACATCCCTTGATCCTGGGAAATTCACTGGAGGAAAGTGAGAATGCTCATTCCTATGCATTTAGTAAATAAAATCTTATACAAACATAAACACGTTGTCCATCTTTAAAAAAACCACACATCGTAGGACATGGAGACTGTTACTCGAAGGTGCTGATGGCGCACACTTCACACGGCACTAAATGCTGCAACGCACTGTTCAGGGCATGGGAGGTCGATAGACTTTCAGAGACATCAGATTTAAAGCTGACGCTTCATACAAAGAACACCATTCACTGACAGCATATTTGAGCATCTTCCTTCATTGCCAGATCTGTGCTTTTGCTTTTACGGTTTCCTCTCTATTTTATAGACTCAACCTTTAAGTCCTCCTCTCTTTTTGAAGGTAAGAAGATGACAAGTCAGAGATGACTGCAGGAGTGGGTGAAGGCAAATAATTGTTGGCAACTTTCCAGGCGATTACATAGCTGAGAACACATCACCCTAATGGAGGTTATCTTTGATAACCACAGTCTGGTTCAGATACGTTACAAACATTAGACTTTACTATGTAGCTACTACATTAATTTGTGCATCGTTTTCTTGACTGTTCATTCTTATAAGTATGAACCCAGTGTAATTCAGTACTTCCTTGGTAAGCCTTCCATAGGAAGATTGGAACACTTTTAGTGATTATAAACTATCTAGGCTTAGCAGATGCTGGTAATCTATGAGATTGTGACCTGAATGGATTTATGTCTAAATGTGATTTCAAGTCTCTCCCTTTTCAAGACTCCATTTTACCTTGCACGCTTTACATTCTCTCAAAGTACATTATTTCTCTTCAGAATCCTCTTTCTTATTTAATAATTACTGGCAAGGTAGACATTAAATAGGTAAATACATTTGCTTTCTGCTTTGGGGGTGCCTGTATTAATTTTGAGTTGTTTTGAAAATGCACTCAAAAAAATCTTGAGCGTGCCTTTGAATTTTTCCACAGCGGTGTCAGTGACAGAAGGCAGGTGCAGCATTGATTTGAACTTGGTTTAAAGGCTGATATTTGACTCCAACTCCAAAAACAATCATCATTCTTACAATTCAATCTGAAGGCACATGCCTCCTCAATGAACCCCTCTTAATTGTCATCTTTAATGAGGGCATTCCTTGGAAATCCACTTTTCAGCCTGCCCTTTCTTACCCTCAGACTACGAGGCATGAAATGTATTTTTATCTTGGTAAAGAGCAAGTGACTTACTTGGGTCAACCCTGACTATTATTTCAAGATCAGAATTTCTTGAACGAACTTGTAAGGTATCAACACACAGAGATTTTACATTGTTCCACAAAATTACCTTGTGATGGAACTCTTTTCCTGCTCCATTGATTTCATGTTAAAATTGAACACGTTTCATGAGGGGGTGCAGCACTAGTGATAATTTCTCTTTTCTTTTTTAGTTGATTTGATGTTTTCTAAAAGAGGAGTATTTACATAGGCCAAAGAAATTCAAATCTCAGAATTTTCCCTCTAATTCCGACCTTGCTGTGGTTGTCAGATAAAACGCAGGGGCCCAGTTAAATTTGAATTTCAGATAAACAACAAATGCTCTGTTTAGTACAAGTATGTCCCATTCAATTTTGGGGGCATACTGTACTAAAAAGAGCATTTGTTGTTTATCTGAAATTCAAATTTAACTGGGCCTCTTGTATTTTTATTTGCTAAATCTGGCCACCGTTTATGTGGGGGCAGTTGAATTATGAGCAGAATTACATTATCTCTAGATTGCAGGTCTCCGAAGTACCTAAGGGGCCATTCTTTCCACGAGTATGTGCAAAAGTAGAGACTGTTGCACTGGCCATTCCCAAAGGCCCCAAGGAGCCATCTGGCTCAGGGTCTAATGGATCTAGAAGACACTGGAGATTAACCAGTCCCTCCTTTAGAGTATGCTAAAAAGCTCTAAAGCAACAAAAATAATGCCTTTCACAGAGTGGGCACCTCCATGTATTTTTGTTGAAATATTTCATTTTCATTACTGCCAGTCAAGAGGAGTAAGATGATAAAATATGACATCTTAAAAACAGTTTCCACATAACCCTCACCTCTCAATCTAAGTGTGTCTGATTCTTCAGAAACGAGATGTAAATTCCACCTTGTTCAAGAAGCCTTCCCTCATCGCCTCATCACATCTACCACCCCATCTGGCCAGCATTTATCATTTACACCATTCACTCGACATTCAGCATACTCTGCTTACTATTTGAACTGACTTTTCATTTATAAATTCCCTGGGGGGAAAAAATGTAGCCAGTGGTAGCATAGCTCTGTGATTTACAGCGTGAGCCCTGGAGTCAGACCAATTTTGGTTTCAAATGTTGCTCTGCCCCTTCCTAGCTTTGTAACGTTGGACAAACACATCTCTGAGACTCAGTTGATTATCTTCATCCCTCAGTAAAATGGGGTTAATAACACTTCATAGTGCTGTACTCAATGAGATCATGTACGTGTAGTGTCAACTCTTAGAGAGCACTGACCCGTGGGAGGCAGTCATGATCAGCGACATCATCATATTATTATTATCTTTTTTGAATCCACACTCCCCACAGTGTCCACTGCTTATCAGGACCTACAAGAATTGACTGAAGAATCAGCGCCTGAGAGCCGGCAGAGACTCCAAATTCCCAGCCACCCAGATAGTGAAAAGCGCTGCCTGGGGACAGATAAGTGAGCCTCATTCACTCTACAAGGTAAAGATTCCATTTTCTTATTTCTCTATTTCTCTGCACTCCTTTAAACCTACACATTTAAACCACTGCCCTGTGCTCTGTTTGGGAGCATGTGACAAGCAGGAAAACTTTAACTGCCTTAGAGATTTGTTTCCGTAGTGGCACCGGCATAGCGAGCCCTCCTGGGACTCCAGTCACCACACACTTCCTGCCTGACTCTTTATTGACTATTTGCTGCCTCTATTTTTCTCTCAGTCATCAGTGAGGAAGCTGCATAACTTAAAAGCCAAGTGGGACCCACTTTCCTGCAATCTGAAGTCACGCATACTATTTTTCCTTACTGTAACTCTTTTTTAAATGCCGTGGAAGATGCTCTTCTAAATGCAAAGTGATTTTTTTGGCATCCTGGAGTATATGTGAGATTGGATTTTTGATGTTTGATTTCCGGTTGCACTATAATCAATAAAGTAACTGGGGATATATATGTTAAAGCAAAATCCAAGTTTCAAGTATATCCTCTGAGTTCTCTAGTGGCTTTTTCCAAAAATCACACGCGAAATCCTCTACGTAAAAACAAAAACATTTTGGGTCATCCATTCATTGGCATAACATTTGCACAACTGCAATCTCTTGGAAGCCTCCAGCTGTGACAAATTCATTTTTGTATCAGGACCCAGCACCTTTTTCATAACAGGTATTCAAGGAACATTTGTTGAGCCAACCAATGAACAAGTATTTATTCAAGAAATATTTATTGAGCACTTAGGAGATGTACTGTGCCCTAAAATCCGTCTGCAGTATAGTGTTATTATTACTATGGTCGTTAATAAATAATGATTTCACCACAACATTGTTTATAATGCAGCCATCCAGCAAGCCAGTGACATCAACTCTGGGAGTTTGGGTGAAAGAGTTCATAGTTTCTGACTGTTTAGACTTAACAGCAATTGACCTTGTCATTGCCATTGTTACCCACAGAGAACAACGTGTTCCCAAGTCCCCACCTATCTTATTTCTATTGATTAATAATTTTAAAGTCATTCCAAACCCATCAAGACTCAGAGGCAGCCTGGAGCCTTTCCTTCTCTAGTGGCCAAGTTGGCATCACGAGCAAAGTCCCAATCCTGCAGCCTTCAGTGTGACCCGTCTGTTCTGTGTCCCCTGTCATTTTGGGAACAGTGTAACACTGTAGGGGCCAGGCTGTCCCCGAGGTTAGAGACCCCACCTTTAAAATGATTACTCTGGGAAAAGTGGGGAATATTGTTTCAATTACAAGGATAAAACATGGACAGCCATGAACCACTTAAGAAGTTGCCTAGTAGTTGACTTCAACCACAAAACCAAAATCACTATTTAGCTGTTTGCTTCTGCACAGTATAGGGAAGATCTGAGTGGCAGCTCAGACAAGCTAGCTATTAATTAATTTATTTATTTTTACTGTTCTCTGGTCCTGATTTTGCTATTGAACATTTCCAAAGTCTCAGTGTACTTCAGCGTTAATAGAAAACAGCTCAATTTGCCCCATTTGCAGATGCGAACAGACAGCGCCTATGTACACAGAGGAGCAAGTTTCTTGTACACAAGAAGTGAGTGAAGTTTCCTGAAGAGCTTTTCAGGTGTTTCCATTCTTGACTGGTTTTCATTCCCCCTTTCCAATACATCACTCCCTTGTGTTTCACCTCATTTCCTCCCAGTTTCCGCCTCTACTTTGTCACATATTCATTGAGACCCTTGTAACCTTTCATTTTCTCCCGGTAGAATCTGGCAGCTTTATTAAAACCAGACTATTTCACAACGGGAAAACGTTCACAGGTAAAGCCTTTACGCTGGCAGCCTCTCCCTCCAACACCCACTCCCACCACCAACTCAACCCGACGTGTCATCCCGCCATCGCAGACTGAAGGGCGCTGAATCACTTACAGGTATTGCTCAGGATCAGCACCGGCCTTGCAGCCTGGGCCTTGTGCTTTGGGGGGCCATGGGCATCACAAACACAGACAAAAGAAATGTATTAGCCGACATGGTCACTTGGAATTTGACGCTCAGTGCTGCCCAACGCCACAAGTCACCCTAAACATCCACTCTTATGAGTAGCAGTGTTCAGGCCCCAGGGGGATGCGTCTCCATGTCTCCTGCTTTGTGTCTTGGAAGCCAGGGTGCTTCCCCTTGAAGGTGGGAAGGTTTCTTCTGGCTTGTGATGCTGCCAAGGTCAGAGGACACTTTGGAGGGTGGGGAGATTTGGGCAGTAGAAGCACTTAGGTAAGAAAAAGACTAATTAACTTGTCAAGTCTTTCCTCTTGGCATGAATGCAAAGGAAAATGAGGGACCATTCCTAGTAATGCCGACCTTCCATTTTGCTGCTTCTTTTTGTGTTCTAATTCCTGGTTCCAGCAGTACCCACCTATTAGCATGATACTCCCAACAGGTGCACATCGTGGCAGAACATCTTGTAATATTAAACAAGTCCTATTATTCTTGAAGTTATACGTAGGGCTAGAAGTGACCTGTTTGATAGAGATTCTCTGGCAACTAGATCAACACTGAACACTAGAATTGCTAATAGTTTTCATTAAAATATTTAATAAGATTTCATTAAATTTCCCCCAAAATAAAATTTCAGCTTCATTTAAACCATTTTAATTTAAACTTTACATTCATTAATTATACTTCAAATTTTACCTTTTGTTTTAAAGAAAATTGAAGATTTTAGAGGAAAAATAACTTTTGAGAACAAAAAAAAAAATTTTAACTTTTTCATGTTTAAGTTACACTTGTGATGAAAACGTATTCAAATTGTGCACACTTTGAATAAAATTACATTTTACTTTTAATACTTTAGCATCTTAGATCGTGACAGTCAGTAGAAAAAAAATACATAAAAATCTTTGCTATGACAACAAGATTAGGGATTTTGCAGTAATGAAGGCAATAAAATAAATTTTATGGATTAATACTTTATTAATTGTGAATAACTTAATTTTCTTTTTCATGGAAACATCACCAACCCAACAACAGAATATCCAGATGCACACAACAATAATTAAATCCAGTCATTAGATATTTGTTGACATTCAGTCATACAAGAACCCTAGCTTTCCATATATTTTTTCATTTTGTCATTATAAACATATATTTGTCAAAGTAGGAAGACAGAAAACATCTGTTTATTAGCCTGATTTATAACTTTTTAATATTGAGGCATATGGTATGTAGGCCTCCATTTGTCTTGCCCTGAACCCTGCAAATGTTAGAGGGCAGGTCTGCTCAGATATTTTCATCTTTTTGAAGCTGTTCTCAACAGTACTGGTCTTTTGAACTATTTCTTTATGGTGACTGGTTTAGGTGTAACAGGACTGGATTTTTCCCTCAGGAACGTAATTGATGTATGTTCTCAATAGGTAGTCTGGTTTACAGATAGGGCTAAAGAGTAAAAGACAAGGATATTAAGTTCTTTGGTCTCATAATCAGTTTCAAATCAGTATTTTTTGACAACCTACGTGTACTCTTCAATATGCTTCCATATTTTATTCATAATATAGAAAGAGTTACACATGCATGTTAGGAACATGGAATTTTGAAATCAGACAATCCTGGATTTGCATTGTAACTCCACCACTCACTAGCAGGGTGATTTATTTCAACTATTTAAGCCTTAATGTCTTGATCAGTAAAATGGTGATGGAAATACACTCATAAGGTTGCACCAAGGACTAGAGATAATACACATAAAGTGCTTAGCAGATAGTAAGCATAAAATAAATAGTTATCATTATAATTTCCACATGTTCTAATTCTTAAATTTTAGTCTGTTCCTTCATTCAGTAATCCCCCCTGTTCAAAATCCTTTGGGTGGTTAATGGAGGGGAACAGGGTTGGGAGGTAGGCAAAATGGATGAAGGGGGTCAACTCTATGGTGATGGATGGTAACTAGACTTGTGGTCATGATCACTTTGTAGTGTATAAAGATGTCCAAATATAAAGCTGTACACCTGAAACTTACATACTGATAATTTTCAAAACCCAAAACCCAACCAAACAACTCCTTCATAGCTCTCCACTGCACAGAGTGTACCATCTCATGGCATTCAGCGGCTCCGTGTTTGTCCTTCCAGTCTTAAACTCCAGCCTTCTTCCCACCCCACAACCATTTCCCCAAAGACCTATACTTTCCTGCCTCTATGTCTTTATTACCACGATTCCATCTATTTGGATGGCCTCTCATCTTCCAAGGGTCAGTTCAAGTGGCACTTCTTGCGAGAAGTCTTCTCATTTTCCAATTTCAATTAACGTTCTTCTCCTTGTGTTCCCATAGCACTATCTCTGTAGCACTATTAGAAAGCTCATTTCAGTAAGCTTGGTATTATATCAAGTTTTGTGTATGCATCCATCATCTCTGCCCCACTGTCCGCTTCTTCAGGATAGATTGTGTCTTTTTCACCTTTACACCCATGCCTCTCCCCTTCCCACTGCCATGTAACATAGTACTTGGTACAAAGTAGATGCTCTTAATTTTTTAAAATTTGAATTTGTTGAAATCTACTTCAGAGGAATAAAAATAAAATAAAAACTTTAAAAGGTTATTATTCGGATTCTTCAAGTACTGGTGATTCTTGTTCTCATGGTTATGAGATTTTTTTTTTTGATGTTTGTTTTTTAAATGGCATTACTTATACTTCAAAACTGTTTGCTGATTTCCAGGAAAAGCACTTTGTCAAAAAGCACTTCTTATTGACCAACGGAACATTGTGATATATTGTACCACTTAAAAAAACATGCAATTTATGTTAACATATTGGAAAGATTTCAATATTTAGATATTTCAGTGGTTTCAAATGTCCACAAATTCTTTGATATTCCTCCCTTCCAAAGTAGGACCTAAATGTAGGTCCCCTTGAGTGTAGGTTTGACTTAGTGACTCACTTCTCTTCTAAGAAATAGAATAAAGTGGAAGTGATAGTATGTAACTTGGGAAATTAGAACATAAAAATGATCTCTCATGGATCACTCCCTCTCAGGGAAGCCAGCTACCATGTCACGAGGACAATCTAGCTGTTCTATGGAAAGGTCCACGTCGGGGAGTCTCCTGCCAACAGCCACATGAGTGGGCTTAGATTCTCCGGCCCTTTTCGAGCTTTCAGATGACTACAGCCCCAGCAGCCAGGTTGGCTGCAACCTCATGAGAGACCCTGAGCTGGAACCATCCAGCTAAGCTGCTCTCAGATTCCTAACTCTCAGAAACTGTGAGATAATAAATGTTAGTTGCTTTAAATTGGTAAGTTTTGGGGAAATTCATTATTCAGAATAGATAACTGATACAGATATTATAGAAATATTATGAGCATTCTCACTGTAGATATTCATAGTTTTAAATCTATGATCATTAATTCCTGAAAGTGGCAAGAAAATTTGAGGCAGTTACCAAAAGTCATGGTCTGGAACCCACTTTTCACTAACTGCAGTGGATATGACATTCTGTCAACTAGTTATATAATAAACATGTATTAAATTGTCTGCTATCAGGCAATCACTATTCTAAGCCTTGGAAATACAAAGACAAATAAGATAGGGTGCATGTTTTTAAAGGCTCCAAATTCCACTGTTCTCCACCGTCTTACCCACTGAAACTGATAAAAGGATTGATATCAACCTGAGGAGTCCTACCTAATTGTGTGAAAAGTTATTTAAGAATTATTTTGTGTAATAGAGAAGGAATACGGGTGGAATTCAAGAAAAGGCACTGAGCCAATTATGATTTTAGCAGGTAGGGTCCCACACAATGCCAGGCCTGACAAACAGCTTCAGGCTTTTAAACCAAGGACAGTTGTCTTGGGGTATGTGACAAATGGAGTTTTGTGAAATGGTCTGTCTGCCCGTAGTCTAACACACATAAGAACAATCACTGTCAATAACGCCATCCTCAGGGATGAAGGACAGTGACATCAATAGCAGGGAAAATATTCCATTAGTAAAACATCCCCTAATTAATACTAATCTGTTCCCTGGAAAAGCTGCTTTAGAGAAAAGATTTTTCCCCCTACATGCCAAACTGCTGAGCATTAATTTGGAAAATTTCCCGTTTACTTTCAAGTAATATTAAAAAGCTTCACTTAGCAAAAATTAAAAATGAATCTATTTCTTAGCTCACATAATATATAAAGATGAGATTTTTTTTTTTACAGGCAATGTCAAGTCCTAATTGAGCATATCAGTTAAAAGCAACTAAATTCTATTATTCTCTGAACTGACATTTACTACCCCCTCTTTCTCTTTATCATAAAAATGCATTTATTAAGTACCCAATTGCATGTAATCTTAGGAACTGTAACATAACAACAATGACAGATGTGGCCCTTGTTTCCCTAAACCTTGAAAGCCATGTCAGATAAAATTAGCAGAAAACAAATAAAAAATGCATAAAGAACAGAGAGAATATTTTCATATCAATTCATTTGGGAAACAGTAAGAAATTTTAGGTTCAACTGGAGAACATGAAGCACCTTGAAGGTGACACAACGGTAGTTTACATTATCTGTCAACGAGGATTCATAGACTCAGTAACTCGTCAAGCTCTCTCCAGCCTCAGGGCTCTGGTACCTCCTACTATGCATGTTCTCCTCTCTGCCTGGTTTTCAGCCTTTAATCCTTCAGATTTAAAAGCATGTGTTTCTGGGACTTCTCTGGTGGCGCAGTGGTTAAGAATCCACCTGCCAACGCAGGGGACATGGGTTCGATCCCTGGTCCAGGAAGATCCCACATGCCGCGGAGCAACTAAGCCCATGTGCCACAACTACTGAGCCTGCGCTCTAGAGCCCACGAGCCACAACTACTGAGCCTGTGAGCCACAACTATTGAAGCCCACGCGCCTAGAGCCCGTGCTCCTCAACAAGAGAAGCCACTGCAATGAGAAGACTGCGCACCACAGCAAAGAGTAGCCCCTGCTCGCTTCAACTAGAGAAAGCCCGCACGCAGCAACGAAGACCCAACACAGCTGAAAATAAATAAATAAATAAATAAAAAATAAAAGCATGTGTTTCTTTCTCAGGGAAGTGCTCCTTGACTTCCCCCAAATAATATCACATTTTCTTAGTATGCAACCCTTTCCTTAACCTTATTTATCATGCTTCATGGTTCCCTTAATAACAAAGATACGCTCATCCTAGTACCTAGGCATTCTCTGTCCCATCACCTTTCCTTACTATTACTTGTTACAGAACACAAATAAATATTTATATCATTATTTCATGAACACCTGACTGTAAGTTTCATGCAGTACGGGGGCGGGGGGTCTCTTTTCTTCTCCTCTAGTGCCTGGCACATTGTAGGTATATAATACAGATGTGAGTATGTGAATAAATGAATAAACAGTACAGTGTGTGTCCAGAGCTTGAGCTCTCAAGTTAAACATACTTGGGTACAACCCAAATTCTCACTATCCAGTTATGTGACCTTTGGCATGCTTTTTTCCTCTCTAAGATTCAGTTTCCTCATGGGTAAAATGGAGATAATAATAGTAGTTTCCTCACATGGCTGTCATGAGTTTAAATGAGAAATACGTACAATGTATTTAGCTTGAAAGCTGGCATAGAATAAGCGCTTATTATTATTGTTGTTGCTGTTATTGTCATAACTGTCTCATGACAAACTCAATTCTCCAATTTTTCTCTCTTGGTCAGCAGGGTAGGGGAGAAAGGACTTCTTGCTAAGCTTCTGGACAGCTTAGTCTTGATCACTTACGGTTTCCTGTCACCTTGGCTGCCTGGCTCACTCCCAGTGGCATGAGCTAAATTCACCCACTCCTCTCAGCCACGGCTGGGCTGCATTCTTATTTTCCGACAAGTCTTTCTAGACCTACTTCTTTGATTTATCTACTTTTATCTTTTGTGACAGCACCCAGTTCCTAGGATCCAGCATAGTTTCTCTGAAGGGAAATGAATTCATACTCAAAAATGGTTCCACTTTCCTGACTTCCAAACACTGTCCCCAGACCAACCACATACCCCCTGACTTTCAGGATGACTTCCTGCCCCAGCTAGGACAGTATCTGGCAGGAAAATGGATGGCTACTGTCCCCCATCCCTTGGGACATTTTAGCTTTGGGGACAAACAAGTTTAGTCACTGACGCTGAGGAAGGCCTCATGCAAAGAGAGGGCCCGCTTGCTCAGTCAGCCGGACCAGACCAGACCAGACAAGCCTGATTTGCCTGAAGGTCCTGGCTCCCGGACCCTCACTGTATTTATAAGTCTTAACAGTGTAACTGTGAATTCCATTCGGGTGATGTTGCTTCTGGCTGGCACGTGGCCACGGTTTCCGTCGTTCACAAGCAATTTTGAGGCCTGCTGATATGGGCATGGAAAGCACTGGGCTCTCTTTTATGTAACCGTGTGCATGCATTCTCTTGTAAGGTTGTTTTGGATATCTTTTACATTTATTAAATATTTTCTGAAAATACGGCTACTTCCAGTTGAAAAAAAAAAAAGGGTTCTCTCTTCTCTCGCCTCCCAAGATATTGCTTTGCAGAACACTCTGTAAAAATAAAGAGCTTTTTACTGAGTTCAGGATTTAAACAAAGACAAAGAAAAAGCAGTTTCTAAGCAGAAAAATCCAACAAAGACTTTACTTCTTACCAAATAACTTAAGAATGTCTGAACAAAAACATCCCAAACCTGGCTAGTGCCAGAATTTCTCAGATAAGTCAACAGAGGAGAAAAACACAAATCCAACCCCAAAGCACTAAGAAACCTATGAATGGCAAGAAGAAAACAATAGGAAGTTGAAAAAGTTGTTAAACACTTAAAGAATAAAATTGTAACTGTTTCCTAGAAAGAGCAATTATACCTCAGAGTGTTTCTTAATTAAGTTCTTTTGGAAGCAGCAGGGAGGATCCTACAGGGGTCCCACCTGCTCCTCCAGGAGGTCTTCCACAACCCCATGGACTGCAGGCATCCCTCTGGACCACCACTCTCTTCTTAGAAGCTCCTCCATCCCATAATGCCTTGTGCATCATGTCATAAAGCATTTCTCACCATGTGTCTAGTCTTTCGACCTAGACTGTAAGCAACCTGGGTGTAGAATATAGACTTCTATTTGCCTTATCCCCACGGCACCTACCATGATGCCTTGAACACAAGAGATCAATACACATGAATTGATTAACTCACTTAAGAATTCACAAATGTTTTCTTCAAACCAATAGAGAATAAAAACCTGAAAGAGTGCTTCATTTCATTATACCAGGAAAAAAGTAGAATCTGCTATTCCAGAAATTTTAAATTATTTGGGGGTATTTATTCAATTTTTAGAGAAACTGTGGAATCTTTGGGCTGCAAAGAAATATAGCCACTTGGTGTTTACTTTCATATAACATTCTATCTTGCAAAATCAAAGCTAGATATCAAAGGCAGAAAAGTGGATGTGGATATGGAAAACACAAATTTATTTGCTGTATTATTTTGGTATCCTAGAATCAGAGAAATCTTTTCTTAAAAAGGAAAGTATTATACTCAGCATACAAATGTTATTCTTATCAGCAGTTGGCAAGTTTTCAAAATTGTTATCCTCAATAGGACAAGGTGAAAATTGAAACAGCTTCAAAAAACATTTTTAATGAAATCTGGTCTGATTAATGAAAGATTTTCTACCATATGACTGTCCTTTGGTCCCATTTTTAGAAAGAAAATCTTGTGCTATTTAGAATATGGATATGATAACATTTGTGCAAAAATTTCTCGTTTACAAAAATACATCAAAATGCATTAAAATATTTTTTCAAAGATTTATACATTTTGTTCTTTCAAATACATACATATATTTATACATATCTGTACATATTGATTCTCAGTTTAAAGGCATTATTTCACTTAATGCTCTTTTAAAGATTTACACATATTGTTCTTTCAATGATTTATGCATATTTCTTTTAAATTTAGGAAACTGAAGTAGTTAAAATGTTGGAAGAACAGAACTGCATCTCATTTATCTTATGGCATCCTATATGTAGAGATTACGACTAGATTATACTAGCTCTCTTTCTTCAAATGAGTAAATGAATACACAGAGATGTTAATTATTTATTAAAAAGCATAGAGGGACAACTGCCTCTTGGATTTTCTGATTTTCAAGACTGCTGACATCAGATTATGTTGATTCTGTTTTGGTCGATCTGAGATCTATAGAGTCCCCGGGTTCTCTTATTTCATTCATGTATACATTTGAGGATGGCTGTCAGGAAATGAGTTGATACTAAGCTTAATATGTTGTGATGTCTATAGATGTGACACTTGCCTAATTGACACCCTACCTCTTTACCCAGATAAGGGCTTTGTAAGAGATCATCATATTCACTTCTGCACTTCCTTCCTTATTTAATGTTCTCATGGTCACATGAGTTCAACAAATGCTCAAATCCTGAACTACATTTCCATGTTTAGTAAATCAGGAAATAGTGAAAGATGTGCCTTGTGACTTTCATTCCAAACTTAGATTAGGCATGAGTATTTAATGACGAGTGAATGGTCATGAATGAGAAAGATGTCAAGATTTTAATAATCTGAATTGATATCTAAAACAATTTATCATAAAAACTGCATATGTAAGGGATTTAAATCAATACATTTCTCTCTCAGTGAAAACTCTCCTGATCTCCGCAAGTAAAATCAATTATTTCCTCTTTAATGTCCCAACATTGTTCTCATCATAGCACCCAAAACACATTATTGTACTTCTTTTACACACCTGTCTTTTAAATATGAAGTTTCTAAGGAAAGGCACTGTGTTTTACTCACCTCTGTATCCCTATTAACTTCAAAAATGCTGAAACATAGTGGATACTAAATATGCTTGTTTCTTAAATTCTGAATAAATAAATGTTTGTGCAGTCTATGCCATTAAGGATTTTGTACTGGAGTGGGGAGATGATCAATCATTCAATATTTAGTGGTACCTACTGTAGGAGGTAAAGGAAGGCAACAGTGAGATGTACCCTGAGGAATTAGAGGTTACAGAAATGAGATTTCCCTACATACAATGGATCATAGCAGAGATGAAAAAAAAAATCAAATGCAAGAGACTAAGACTTGACAGGAAACTAATAACCAGCTCTATTTAAGATCTTAAGAAAAAATTTGCCAGTAGGAAAGAAGGTTGGTTGCTCATACCTAGGATCGTTGAGAAAGTCACAGGGGATTCATTCATATAAGCACTGTCTAGTGTCCAAGCTTATCCCACCAAAGGACACCACCTACCCAGTTCTATGTGCAGGTATATCCTTATGGTAAAAATATATCACCAGTGTTCTTGTTCTAATCCTTTGAACATTTAAATAATTTGATTAGCCACTCTTGCATTGATTCCATGCTCACCAAGAGTTCTGATGGTTATTATGGAACTCACATAGCTTACTCAAAGGTAAACGATGCATTCGCCTGAGAACTTGAGTGTCTAGCTACACTAGTTTTCATGTTGAAAACGAATAAACTGGCATTCTAATCAGCCTCTGTGAATCAGGTGAAGGTGAGTTTGCCTTGGTTGATGTAGCAACACGTGGTATCCTGACATTCTAGTCATTGTGCTTGTGGGTCTGAGGGCCAGAGTTTGATTTTAACAAACCCTCCAAGCTGATTCCTCCCTGTGGGAGCTTGTGGCCTTCCCTAGGCATCAGACCTCTGACTCCCCGTGAGCCACCTGCCTTTTCTTCAAACAGCTGCACAGATGATGTGCTTAACACTATGCTTCAAACCACCAGAGAGTGATCCAAAATAATATATAATTAAGTGAGGAATTGTTTGGCACAAAATGAAAGTGCTACACAAATTCCAAATGAGTAAGGATCCTTGCGGTGGGCAATTATCCAAGGAGAGATTCCAAAAGGCCTATGGTCTTAAGAGAGGGACTTGATGTCTGGGTAGGATGTAGGTGGGTGGAAAGGAGGGGAAGGGAATTTCTAACAGGAGGACGTAGATCCACAGATGTAGAGGCCAGAACGCTGAGTCATGTTACTAGAGTATCAGAACTACAGATTGGTCAACAGGCCATCTCTTTACCCCCTTTTAATAAAACCTGGAGATTGATGAGAAAAGAAATAACTTGAACTGTAAGCATTAATAAAACAAAACAAAATCAAATCAAACCCAACATCCTATTATGTGCCTAGTTTCAGAAGGATATTAACCTCTTAATTATTTGCTTGTAAAAACCAATTTTTTAATGCTATCATTTATGCAATGAGAACATTTAGATGAACTTTTAAAGCAAACTGAGAAGAAAAAAAGTAATATCCACCATCAAAAGAAAAGCAAGTTAGAATATTAGGGTTATTTATTATCCCCAATTTATTTTCGAGACTAACACAACCACAGGAAATGAGCGAGGCATTACAGTAGTTATTTCCTAATAAAAGGAACTTTAAGATAGACAACTTTCTTTTTAATTACTCCCCGAATAATTGTTACACATAGATAAAACTATTAGCTTTGAAAATGCAACATGTATAGTGGGGAAAAGTTATATATGTATGTGCTTTCCTCCATTCTTTATAATACTGAAGGGAAGAAGGAAACGAAAAAGAACTAAACTTATTTTCTCCCAGATCAATCTTGACAGATCACCCTATTCCTCTGCCACATTAGTGTTCAGTAGTAGGAAAAGAGGAAAGTGAAAGCAGCAAAGAGGAGGAGGAGCAAGGGGGAACAGGGGGAGGCAGGAAGAAAGTAAGGAGCTGGCTGCACCTGCTCAGATGCAACGTGGCAGGTGGGCCTCGAAATGAGAACTCGAGCCCCTCTCTCCCTTCCTTGCCTCAGTCAACACCACCTCCATCCTACTCTGTGTGTCTTTCCATCCACCATTTAAATCATGCCTCTGGATTGAGACCAGCAAAAACAACATAATTCCTAAAGGATCACTTTTCACACATATATGTGTATGGAATAGAAGAACCCTGTAAATTGGCTTTAGTAAAGGTACGTTCAACTAACTGAACCCACCGAGGATGTTATAGGACACTGAACCCACCAAAAAGTTGCAATGGAAATGTGGTTTTCATTCCAGGTCAGCTATTGTTTTACTTTTTGGGGTTTTTTTTTTTTTTTAATTGAAGTATAGTTGATATACAATATGAAATAAGTTACAGGTATATAATATAGTGATTCACAATTTTTAAAACATTTTTAGTTATTATAAGATACTGGCTATATTTCCTGTGTCATACAACATAGCCTTGTAGCTTATTTTATACCTAATTGTACCTCTTAATTCCCTACCCCTACCTTGCCCCTCCCCCACTTCCCTCTCCCCACTGTTAACCACTAGTTTGTTCTCTATATCTGTGAGTCTGCTTCTTTTTTGTTATATTCACTAGTTTGTTATATTTTTTAGATTCTACATGTAAGTGATATCATACAGTATTTGTCTTTCTCTGTCTGACCTATTTCCCTTAGCATAATCAGGACAGCTATTGTTATAGATGTAGGTAACCCCTCTGATTCGCCTCCTAAAGATCTCTGTCTCTGTCTATCTCTCCCTCTCTCTCTCCCTCTCTCCTTCTGTCACACACACACAAAAGTACACACACATTTGCACACACGTGCAAACTTAAGAAACTTCAACATTTCTCTGTTCCAAGAGAAATTTTACATAAAAATATAGGGATCTTTTAGAAAAACTTCATTTTCATTTCATCTGCTGTTAAACTGGGAAACTCTTTGGAATCCTGTTTCTGAAAAAGAGATATACGCTTAGATTTTAAGAGATTACTCGTGTTAACAAAATCCAACAGTGATAATAGAAGACCTCTGTGGTGAATGTATTTAACTTCTGAAAGGCATATAAAAACATAAATCTTCCACATTTAAGTGGAACAATAGTGACATAAGAACGATCCTGAAGAATGACTCTTCAACACTTTGAAAGTCCCATAAACAATCTTTTCTCAGGAAAGCTATAAAAAGAGTCAGTTTTGCCTGAGTCAGAGCAATTTTATCTAACTAATTGCACCCTCTGGACCTTTGAAAAACTGACATTCTCCATGACAGATCAAATTTGGATGTGGCTCATAAAGAAGCTCCCAAGGAGACTTTCATGCTTATTTTCCTCCTTAAGATCTAGAGCAACGGTTGGCAAACCATGGCCTGAGGGCCAAACTTGGCCCACTGACTGATTTTGTAAATAAAGTTTTATATAGACACACTCTTGTTTACATATTGTCTTTGGCTACTTTCGGGTACAGGGACAGAGCTGAGTGGTTCTGACAATTACCATACGGCTTACAAAGTCTAAAATATTTGCTCTCTGGCCCTTAACAGAACAAGGTTTGCTGTCTCCTGGTCTGGAGGAATTTGCATCACTCCTTTAGACTGAAAGTCAGGATACCTGGATTTTAGACTTCATCCTGCCAGTAAACTGCTATCTGACCTTGGGCAAGTAATCACTTCCCTCAGGGTTGACTTCTTATCTATAAAAGATGGAGGGTTAGCCCAGGTGATCATCTATTCCTTATTAATTCCTTCTAAATTTCTGTGTTCTTAGGGGTTAAGACCTTTCCTTATAATATGATATTTTAAAGAAATCCAAATCAATTTAGAAGAAGTCTTTCTTCAGAACCCCAGTTTGCAGTGAAATGTTTCACATCGTTTCAAGCATTTAACAACCAAGCAATACCTCCTTGCTACTGTATCATGGATAAGCCAGAAAGCTGCAGATTAGAGCTGGAAAGAGAATGTAAACAGCAGTAAAATCTGTTTTAGACAAGGCAGTACATCTGGCCCACACTTTCCTAGAACAGATGCACCGCACTGCTTGTGCCAGATATGAATGCTCTTTTTGGTTGTGCTTTTGGTAAGTGAGCGCCCTGTGCTGCAGGTCTGGGATCCTGAGGGAAATGGCAGGAGTCCTCACACCAAAAGAGCACTTTGCATTGATGACAAAAGCAAAACTTCTTTGTTTCAGTAAGAATGAGGCTGTGCACTGTCAGAGCTTGAGTGCTATGGGCATATTCTACTTTATCCAATTTCCCTCTAGACACAAGACAGAAGGATACAAAATTAATGAAGCGATGGTAGAGCAAGAATAGTCTCCTCTCTTCCAAACTCTCCCCAACAACTAAATGAACTTCTGCGACTGCTGTCTTGACAGAATAAAATACTTGAGATATTGTGTTACCCTAAAACCCCAAACACCTAAAGTGCTTTTAAACAGAGAGCAGAAAAGGCATTAGATCTCAAAGCTAATGACAATGATTTTAAAACCAGCAGGACTGTTATCTTTAAAATAAACATTTTTCTCCCATTTCTTTTCTGCCTGGAAAATAAAGGTGTTTGCAGGTATCGTTGCACCTCTAAACCAGAAATGATTGGTTCTTGGTCTCCATAGCAGGGGATTTTGAATAAGAACAAGCACATATGGAACTTAGAAAGCATAATGAATGCTCACTCACTTTGAAACACTGTGTTTCAAAACAGAAAGAAGTGCCTAACAAATGGGAGAGTTTTTCCAAACCCAAAGAGTACCAACCCTACAAATAACAGAGCTTGGCTACCAGCATCTCATCCACATCCTCTAAGGGATACTGAGTTCTCTGCATTTACCACACATTATAGAGTTTAGCTGGCACCTTTGTTTTCCATAGTGCCTTTCTTTGCAAGAAAAAGACACTAGTGCACCGTCCATCATTTCTGCTAGATCATCTTCCCAAATCCCCAAGAACAGCACTATCTGCTTTTCTCTCTCTCTCTCTTAGACAGAAACCTCTGAACTGGATGCTAATATTCTGCAGACCAAGCAAGAGCCAAAATGGATTTTAAAAAATCTAAGCTGGCATATCTGCATCAGTCTAAGGAGTTTCAAAGGAAGAACTGCAACGTTAAGCTGATTAGCGGAGCTGCGGCTCTCCCTTGCCCCCGCCCCTCCCCTGAGCTCTATATTTTACTTTACCTTCTCTTCTTGGCCAGTCAGTGTTTTTCTCATCCTCTCAGATCCTGCTTAAGTCCCATTTCTGACCACACTTCTCTTGAGCCTCATGATGCTTTGAACATAGAAGGGGCTTATAAATTTTGTTGGTTTGTTTTGAGAGTCTTCCTAGATGGCCTCAGCCCATGTTGATCTCTACCTTCTTTTAACTCCTTTGAGGTTTACTGTCTCTCCCACGCAATTAACACCTTATTATCCTCAGCCCTAAGAGCCTGGACCACATAATACATTTCATTTCTTCTTTATAACTTTTTCATGTGAGTTGGTTTTCTTTCTCCAATTAGATTGTCAGCTCCCCACAGATGAAGCTGTTTTCCATAATATCTAGTAAACTGTTAGGCACATAGAAAACAGCCAATAAATACTTTTTTTTTCAATCAATAGCAGCAGTTTTTACATGGCTTGAAAGGTTACATAGCTTGCCAGTTGTGTTGTGGGCGACTACAGGTCAAACTTTTATATCAGAAACAGCAATAAGGTGCGGAAACCCCCAAATGGGATAATTTTAATAAATATATATGGAATACCAGGGCCAAATGAAAGGGACCATTTCAGTCATTACTTGCAGGGTGGAATATATAAACACATAAAAGAACAGCTAAGTAAACGAGGAAGGATATGTATAGAATTCACTCATAGTAAGAATATGAAATTTAACTAATTGATCAAGTACAGGCCAAAATGGTTACAAAACTTAACAATTCATTCCTTCATTCATTAATATAATAATCATGCACTGAGTCTGGCTACGCATATAACCCATTTGGAAAACGACATAGTCTTTTACAGTACGTCCAGTTTCTTCAAAGCTCACAGATTTCCACAGTTTACACCTGCCCATTGTTTAGAACGCTGCTGCAATGAAAGGAAACTGCTAAGCTAATGTTTATTTCAACAAACACTTTATTTGGATGCATCCTGACAACTCAAACATCTGTTTTAACTAGAAACATCAATCGAGTCGACTTACTACATTGATAAAATTGGGAAAATTGCTCAATATTCTGCTCTGTTCTGCTTGTATGGACACAGCCTAATGCTTTCCATGCCACAAAATTAGTACTTAAGTGGTTAAAGGAACCGGGGGAGCTTTTGTATACTCCATGCCACCTGTGCTCTAAAGAGAATTAGGCCTGAAATACCCAGCTCCGAGGACAAGCTTGTTTCATTAATATGGAGGAGACAAGAAAACTGTTACTTAAAACAGGTGGATTATAAAGTTTGATTTAAGCATTTCACGCTAGGACACCTCACATAAGAAACCAGTGACGGGTTTGTATAAAGGAAAACAGCAGCATTAGGCTCATCAGACACAAAACAAAACTGAGCCAAAGAATATTTGTGTTATGTTTCAAGTCAAATAGCACATTCTTTACTTCCAAGTGAGAGAAGATTTATTTTCTCTGTAAGTGGCTAACCTCTGGAAATAATTTGAGAGACCAGAGAAAAAGAACCCGATTTTGAATGAAATCACCATTGTGAGTCCAAGCCTGGTTGTCTCTGCAGTGGTATTTCCACAACGGCTGTGGTTGTCATTGTTCCAAACTACCCCCCAGAGAAGCTTAAGTTCAGCTCCTGGATCAGTAACTCTTTTTCCAACATTAGGTGTCATCGTAGCTATTATCGCTGAGGACAAAACTTCCATTTTAGATATGGTATGTCGAGGTGTGCTTGCTAATGCTTTTTTTTTCTTTTTAAAATTTTATTTATTTATTTATTTTTGGCTGTGTTGGGTCTTCGTTTCTGTGCGAGGGCTTTCTCTAGTTGCGGCGAGCGGGGGCCACTCTTCATCGCGGTGCGCGGGCCTCTCACTATCGCGGCCTCTCTTGTTGCGGAGCACAGGCTCCAGACGCGCAGGCTCAGTAGTTGTGGCTCACGGGCCTAGTCGCTCCGCGGCATGTGGGATCTTCCCAGACCAGGGCTCGAACCCGTGTCCCCTGCATTGGCAGGCAGATTCTCAACTACTGTGCCACCAGGGAAACCCGCTAATGCTTTTTGGTCCCAGCTTTATTAAGATGTAACTGACACATAACATTGTGTGTGTTTAAGGTGTACAACAGGATGATCTGATAGACGTTTATACCGCAGAATGATTACCACAGTAAAGTGAGCTAGTACATCCCCACCTCAGATAGTTAACCATTTTTTGGTGTGTGTGTGTGTGGTGAGAACATTTAGGATTTACTCCTAGCAACTTTTTTTAAAAATTTATTTTATTGAAGTATAGTTGATTCACAATGTTGTGTAAAGTGCAACTTTCAATACGCATTACAGTATTGTTAACTATAGTCACCATGTTGTACATTAAATCCCCAGAATGTATTCATTTTATAACTAGAAGTGTGTACCTTTTGACCACTATCACTCTTCTCTCACCTCCCCAGCCCCTGGCAACCCCCAATCTAGTCTCTGTTTCTATAAGTTCGGTCGTTTAGATTCCACATATAAGTGAGATCATACAGAATTTGTCTGCTAATGAACCAGAAACTACTAGAAGAGGTAAGTCAAGAAATGTGACTTATTCAAGTGTCTGGTATGAACAGAGTCAGTCAGATAAAGAACTTGTTCACAAAATGGGGTAGAATATTATTGAGTCACTGATGGAATACAGCTGATGGAAGCTTCTTGGAGAAACCGAACTAAGTGGGAAAGAATTTAACTAGGGCTTTGCTGAAGGGTCATTATCCAAAGGAGTAAGTAGCAACTTTGGGCTTCAGGAGCCTGTGGAGAAAACAGAGAATGCAGAGGTACTGCGGCCCAAGTCCAAGTCAGAAACAGCACACGACACCAGGACTAGACTTCAGAGGCACAGACTGGCCAGCCAGGGGTGAGGCAGGCTGACACAACTACAACTGCGATGAAAGACATAAATCATGCTAACATCTTTAAGAATGTCAGAACTGATTTACTGACTACTCAAGCTCCCACACTTGAGCACACTGATACGGTATGGCCCAATTCTTCTGACTTGCCGTAACTAAGTGCTGTGCTATTCTTTCAATGGCTGGCAGGCAGTGTCAGGTTTGGATGATTTGATACATTGGAAGGAGACAGGAAAGGCTTTAGATAGCAGCCCACTGGGGTAAATTTTCTTCCTTCTCCCGGGTGGTGGCAGTGGAGGAGGTAGAAGTGAATAGCTGTTGACCCCTATTGGAGGAGTCATTGCCAGAGCTATCATTTCTCTGGGGCAGCTCTCTTCAGAAAGTCCAGCACAGAGTGATGCAAACGCTTTGGCTGTTTTGGCCAATTTCAGAGTGAAGGCAGATTCCTGGGACAGAATAAAGAACTTTCAAAGTTTTGGTTTTCCTGAAAACTGAGGCCATGCATAATGTGATTATACTTTTTCAAGGTTAAGAATTTATACTTAGTGTGAACTGATACACCCTGAGTTTCTTTTATGTTTTTGAATTCAAGGTACAGGGGAATCAAAAAAAAAAAAAAAGCGAAGTCACAAATCCTGGTTTCAAAATTCTAGGGCTACCACTTATAAGCGGTCCACACAGAGTCTGTTTTTTATCATAAGAAAATGGAATCATGGCACCTACATCTCACAGCGCAAGGGTCATGTCATAGAGCAGAATGGTGGTCAATGATGCAGATATACCAGTAAGTTCTGGAATATTAGTATTCCAGAACCCACTCCCTGACCCCTCCCACAGCTATGCTGACCTGCTCATGTCCTCTTCACATTTCTGAGCTGCAGTTTTCTCATTGGTAAAATAGGAAAACTCTTGATTCTGAACAGAGTGGCTGTGGTGATCAATTGAGATTAAGGGAGTGTTTCTTGTTATTATAAGCTTCACAGACATCATCCTCAGTTACATTGTATGAGGACGTATTAACCAGTTACTTTTTTCTTTGTTGATATATAGCAGTTTGATTTATAATCTACATTAAAGACCAAAGCTAAACAAAAGCTAAGGGTCTGTGCCTTAGAATGCTAAATCACCCTTAAAATAAACCACTTGGAAAACTCGATTAGCTGTTCAATTTTATACTGTGATTATTCTTTCCCCATGTTTTCCTCACAGACAAAAAAATAGAAAATTTGGTTTGTTTTTCACAGTATTAAGAAAAGTTGATGAACTGTCTGTGTCCGTGTTATATATTTAGTGGATTTATTATTATTTTTGCAATGCTTTGGCACAGCTTAATTTTAGATGCAATTACCACATTATAATCTTGGCAAAACTCACTGTTCCAAATGATGCTCTGATGTACAAATGAGTCTTCCTACCAAATGAAAGCTGCCAAGGGGAAGGTACCGTTATAATATATAAAAATGAAGTCTCATTGAAGCGCAGAATAACTATAAATTTCATTTCAAAGGCATATACTCAAACTAAAAAAAAGTTACAATTAAGATGTCTAATTCTCCTGAAATAACCCTCTAATATATAATAATTCACTGTAGGGTACGTAGGCAGCCTGGATCAAACAGCATCTCCCTACACTGTGAACTAGAAACTACTATTAGACTCAAATGTGTTGAAATATTTCTGCCACTTTTTTCAGAATATGAAGATAAACACTGTTTGTGTGGTCAGAAGATTCTGGAATCATTTTATCACTGACACCATAAGTTGGTGTGAAGTAAACTTTTTATAAGTGTGTGTGCTTATAAATGTCTTCTGTAACTTACAGTATTTTCCTTAGCTCTGCCTCACCATAATACCATACATGGGCTTTCCAACATAAAGGGTTTCTTGCTTTAGTAGAGAAACCAACTTTGAAATGAGGACTTTTAGGACTTATTATCTACTAGATGATCCTTCTGGGCAGATAAATGTATTGCTTTTCCTTCCAGTATCTGCTGGATATTGATTCAATCAATACAATTGATACAACAGCACTTTTGAAACAACGCTGATGACTATTGCAGTGGTTCTCAACGGGGTGATTTTGCCCCCCTACCCCAAGATATTTGGCAACATCTGGGGACACTCTTGCTTGTTATAACTGGAGAGAGGAGGCCTACTTGCAGCTCGTGGACAGAGTTCAGAGACGCTGCTAAACATCCTACAATGCACAGGACAGCCCCCCGTACAAAAGGGAAATTATCCAGTGCAAATTCTCAACAGTGCCGAGGGTGAGGAACCCTGTCCTTTGGGGTTTGTATCTCAGTCTGACAACTTAACAGGTATTGCCCCTCAACACTTGCTGCCTGATTCAGTATCCTTGGGACAGCGATCGTTGTGAAGGTCAACATAAGAGCAGGATCCAAACCCTTCATTTCCGGCCAGGATCCCATAAACAACACCAGAACACAGATCCAGACCAATGGGCTCTTAGTTTGTTTCAGGTTAAGTTCGTGGAATTTTTTTTGAAGTTCTAGTTTTGCTTTGTTCAATCATTTTCGAAAGTATGTAAGTATCATGCTGGTTTAGTTTATTAAGACTATTTTTGGACGTGTTTTAGTTCAGTTACAACCTTGATAGTTGGGTTTTGTTCAGTTCAGGGTGCAGCCCATTCGTGCCATTCTGGCTTTGGCTATGGTTACTTGGTTTACGGCCTGGCATTAGTGCCCATGTGAGTGTGCCTGAGCAGAAAGCTGTGGCTCATCACCACCGATGGCCACAGAACCTTCTGGACTCCAAAGGACTTAATTTGCTCTTCACTTTGTTTTGCAGGACGACTCAATAATGCCAGCACCAAACCAAGAGTTTTTAGGATGCATTGACTCCCCACTTTCTGTTGCATGGTATAAAATTATAAGACTTCACTAAGAGAAGTAGCTTATTTCATATTATATTTATGAAAAGGTACGAGAGTCTCAGTGTTTTCAAGTTTTCCTGAAACTGTTTACTTGAGTACACTGTGAAGAAAAAAGAAAGGAAAAAAAGTTCTTAAAAAATCTCCAGGGGTTTAAAAAAAAAGCCCATTTACCCTTATTTTGCAATGGCCCTGGTTGTGAAATCATCAGACTGAAAAATACTGGAGGAGTGTTGAGGGTGGATTCTAGTGACAAGATTTCCTTAAGGCTGTAAACAAACTAAATTCATTAAGAGACAGAAACAGAAGTGGCAGACTTCACCATAAAATGGGGAACACATTTTCCGGCTGAATGATAGATACAGCACAAAACACAGTTGTTTCATTTTTTAAAACCTCAGTTTCTGCAGGCTGAAACAGAACATTTCAATTGGCTCAGTTCATGAAAGACATCTGCACCTGTTCACAAAACAGCTTAAAGAAAAAAAATCTGCACGAAGGATTTTAACTTATACAGACAGTAAGGAATAGCCTCTGGTCCACAAGCACCCATAAAGGAGGAGAAGTATGAAGCAAAGGGCATCATAATTTTTTTTTTTTAACTACCAATAAATAATCATCTAAGATCTGCTTACAGCATTATTTCAGTTTTACCTGTGGCAGCTCCACTTGCCTGTTCTGGTTGTATGTTAAAAAGCTAGGCGATTAAAATTCAATTATGTGGGTTTTTCTTTTATGTAGCCTAGGGTTGAATGAATTACTGGCAGGAAACTTTAGCTCATGAATTCAATCAAAAATCCTTTCATTTGTCAGAGCCACTTCCTGCCCTTCTCCTTTAAACATCTGCTTCTCCAGTTCAGGGAGAAAACACTCTCTCACTCTCTTTCGCTCTCTCTCTCTCTCTCTCTACACCTCCCCCCCCTTCTTTGTTAAAATAATAAGCAGTCACCAAAACTTCCCTTGCAGAAGTTACAAATTCTCTCTTAGACTTACACTTGCTCCCAGTAGAGTTTATTTAATATATCTTTAATAGCTTCCTTGTATTCCTCTCTTCCTTTCCGCTTTAAATTCTGGAAAATCTCAAGCTGACAAAAGAAGACATTTTTAAAATGCGAACCTTCGCAGGGATAAGCCCCGGCCCGTCTCCGGGCCAATGAGATGGAAGCAAAGCAGCCAGGCGGGGGAGGAGGACAGGGTGTCGGGAATCGCTTGCACTCCTTAAATGGCTGGCACTTCCTGCCAGAAAAGGCCAGCTCTGCACAAACAGAAATAGGGTGGAAAGAAAACAGGAGGAGTTGCTCAAGTTCAAAACAATGTGCGCGTGTCCACGCGCGCGCCGAGCGCGATCCTAGCCGCGCGGCGCGGGCCTCGCCAGAACATCGCCCAAGGAGCCCACGGCCCTTTCTCATCAGCCTCAGGCTGGTGTTTAGCCCACGCCGCCGAGAAGGCGGACCCAGATGTTGAAGTTAGGAGAAAAGTGGAAAGTGCCTACTGAGCTGCCAGCCTTCTCTGAGCACAGAGAAGTCCGTCAGTGGCCCCGGGCGCCCTCCCTCTGCGCCTACAGACTTTCTCTTTGGGAAACTGACTCAAGGGCAGACCTCAGTGGCGTATTCTTTTGCCTAAAAGATCATGCTGTTTCTTCCTCACGAAGCCTAGAGTGAAAATCAGTAAAACCTGGGGGCTGTGATGCCTAATGATCGCAACCCTATTAAAGACCTTTAAAAATATGATCACCCCCTTTTGTGAATATCGGTGTCACCCTAGAGGGAAAGACACCTGTGTGAAGAATGCTTACCTAGAATTTATAAACATTTTAAACTGTACAAAATGATGATGCTTTAATAAGACATGGTACGTAATACAACCAGCTGTTGTATCATGGTGAAGCATACGAATGTTTTCATATCTAAGCTATGCTTGTAATTCTAAAAATAGATAAAGAAGCTCCCGGTTACTTTACCCTTCATATTCGTATGGATGGAAGAATTTGAGCTATAATGATTAGAAAATTACTAGTATCCCCAAACCTACTACAATCAATACATTCATAATTCCTACATGTTGTAATGATTCATCCTTAAATTTTTAAAAAATGGGTTATATGGTTAAAGCCATTTATTGTTATGTTAATAAGAGTAATAACAACAGATAATATTTCTGAGCCCTCACCATGTGCCAACTGTGATACAAAGTTCTTTACATGCATAATTTATTTTAATCTCTGCAACCCTGTGTAGAACTATGATTATGCACATTTGAAGAAACAGAGGTTTACATCATTAATTTGCTGTAGGCCAGAGAGTTAATATGTATTGTAGCAAAGCTGTGACTTGTACCTAACACCTGCACTCTCAAAGCATACACACACACCTATCCATCCTTTCGATACGAAACACCTATTATCTGGAAGACACGTTTAGTCAAATGAGATAAGATGTACACAAAACATTTTTCTAAACTTATACATCTATTTTATCCAATTGAAACATAAGAAACACAGTATATCTTAAAATGTCAGATGTCAGATTAAAACACATACATACTGAATTGTAGAAACAATAAATAGTACAAGAAGAAAATAAAAAGTCAATAAAACTGCTATCAACAAGAAATCCAATACTCCTTTGACATACAAAATCTAACATTCAAGGTATTTCCAAAGACCAAGTTTTCCTTGAATTTTCCAAAGAATTTTCAAAAATAAATTTAGGGAACATTTGGGAATAGCAAGTTTCCAAAACAAAACGTGAATAGCTAGATTAGTTTGTCAGTTTTGCCATTTTCTCTTTCAGTGGAAAGTTCATTGGACAAATTAAAATCTCACTCCAGACAGGATGTAAGAATGTTTTTGTAAATCACAATTTACTGTATATTAATGCTATGTGAAAGTTTTCTTTCCCAAACAAGAATCCACATGAAACTTGGTTATTAAACCTTAAATAAACCTTTATTTACATACCTATAAGCCTCAAATTGAAATTACCTATAAATGGATTTTTACATTTCTTTTTAGTTTAATTCCTGAGTGTGGTGGGCAAAAGGTTACATCCTTTATATAAACTTCTGCTTTGGGCTAAACCCAATATATCCTCATTTTCATGGTTTCATCTGAAATGCATCAAGTTGGATGATTTACTTCCGTACAACCTTGTATGGGCTATAAAACTGTGGTCCAATTCAAGCTATTTCTATATTCATGTAAATCACACTATCATACTTAATTCTCTGCATGTCACATTCAACAAAAATGTGAGGGCTTATCACATAGCCAGGTACTAACTATGCTAGGCACTAAAGACACAGAAGTACATAAAACACAGTCCTATCCTGGAGAAAGTTGCAGACTCCTAAAAGAGACTGAGAGGTAAATACATCTTAAGAACTGGATAAGTGCCCCAAATGAAACATAACCCAAGTGTGTGGGGACTCATAAGAAAAAGTGATCAATTCAGGGAAGGCCCTCTCCTCTAAAAGCATCTCATTCATCCATTCAACAGATATTTATTGGATTTTGAGGGATAAGGAGGTATTTACAGGTGGGGAAGGTAGAAGAAACATCATATGCAAAAGCATGAAGTTCTGAAAGGGACTTCATGTTCAGGGACATGGGTAAAATATGTACAAAATGCAATGAGAGCACCAGGGGTCAAGTGACTGATTCTGTCTGGGGTGTCGAGGAAGGCATCAGGGAACAGAGTACATATGAGCTACCTCCTGTATCCACAAACTCCCCTTGTAAGCCGATAATTCTGAAAGCCGTCAAAAGCACAGTTACAGATTAACTGCTCAATCCCTTTAATATCAAACCAGTGAGAAAATTCCTGTGACATTTCAGTAGAAGTCTGAATGGAGTCCAGTGGACCTAACTGACTTGCTGAGGAACAATGAAGTGTTCCCACGTGCACAGTAGAGAAAAGTTCAGACCGTGCTGCCTGCAGCATCACACCCAGGAATGGGGTTACTCATGGTGACCGATGGATGTCAGGTTCAAGGCTGGAGGTCTGCTCTGAGGGCACCATGGAGGACTTGCACCCAGTCTGTCAATTAAGAATGGAGAACCACCTCCCTCAGACCAGCGGTTCTCACAGAGCCCTCACCCTGTCTCAATTCTGAATTTCAAGTGAAACAAGGACATGATTCATACCCCCAGTTACTTTTCTTTTCATGTGTAGCATGATCAAAAGAATAATTATACAGAAAGAAATTCTGCAAAGACAAAAATGCGTGTGATCCGCCTTACATAAGGACCTCAGTGTACTGCTGGAAACCTCTGATTTGTTCTGTTGGCTGGCAGCTTCAGGTTACAAGCAGGGAACAGAGAACCCTCATTAACATCTTCCTGGGCTCCAACAAACATAGAGTCAGCTCAACACACCCATTTCGTCTTGACAAGTACATATCAGATTCAGGCCGTGCAAAAATAATAAACCTTAGTAAACAGTCTGATGACTTCTAAGGAAGGAGAGAGATGGGGCACACACAGCTCAGTGAAGGGACCCCAGAGAAAGAATTTGGAGAGTTTGCTAAGAGAAGAATTCTGAGATAGGAGTTCAGTGGCCGAAAAAAAAAAAAAAATGTCACTATGCTTTTAAACCCTTCCCACACACTCTTGCCTAACATCTCATACTTCCCCCCCACCAACCCACACACAGAAAGCCTAGATCAGACAGAAAAATGGATAAATTTCCTATGGGGAAAGTTTAGCATTTTCTCCTGGATTGACAGTCTGGCGTCTGCTTTCCAATTCATTTCAACCCGGTTCAATCCAACTCTGTACACATGGCATATGCCCCTGCCCTTGCCTCTGCAGAACAGAAAGTGGCTAAAGAAAACCACACACTCGGGATTGCAGGTCTCACTTTAAATTCTGGACCACTAACCTCAAGTGGGGTGTCAGTGCTGTCCTGATCCTAGTACAATTTTCTGGTTCCATTCACTCTGTCATTCTCCTCCAGGACTATTTCACACCTTTCCCTCTCTCCTCAAACCTCTAGCACCTTCTGCCCAATTCTGAGTCCCAGTTGCTGGATTAACTTGAATCTTATTTCATTGAGAAAACAGAAGCAAGTAGAACTTCCACAACCTCCCACCAAGACAACTAAGCAATTAACTGTTTATACCTGCCTTCTCCAGTCTGGCTACCTGCGTCTACTGATCACTTGAACTGTGGCCAGTCCAAACTGAGATGTGCTGTTTTGTGTAATACACACTGGATTTTGAAATTTTCTTATAAAGCGTGAATGTAAAATATCTCGTAAGTAATTGTTTTATATTCAGTACATGTTTGAATGATTTGTACATAGAGGGTTAAAAATCAAATCATTAAAATTATTTTTTCCTGTTTTTTTTTTTTTAATGTGGCTGCTAGAATTTTTAAATTACATATGTGGCTCTCACTGTTTTTCTGTTGGGCAATGCTACTCTATTCTCTGCTGTGACTATAAGGGAACTACCCAGACTCTAAGCTGAAACCAAGCCACCCCCTCCCTGAGCATTAAACCCTTTCCTCTCTCCCAATCAGGGTCTTCACTCCAACAATTCTCACTGCTTTCTCCTTCACCAGTTTCCCTCCTCTTCTTGGATCACCACCATGTGCATGCAAACATGCTGCTATATCTCCTATTTAAAACAAAAACAAACAAAACCAAAAAACTCTTGACCACACATCTTGATCCAGTTACCACCTTATCTCTTTATAGTAGAACTCCTCAAAAATTATTGTCTATATTCACCGTCTCCAATTCTTCTCGTTTCATCTCTTATGAATCCCTTCCATCCCCACCCACTCCACCAAAATGGCTCCTGTTAAGGCAGGATGTGCGGGAGCTAGCTGAAGCCAACTGGTAAATTCAAGAATTTTGCAAGCTTCCTCTGAAACTATTGGTAGCTTGAAATAGGCTATGATGGAGGTATTTACAGCATGGAAATTGGTACACACTACAAATCAGAAGAGCTGGTTTATCAGCACTGCATTGATTGAAAGTTACCAATGGCCTTCACCAAACTTTATAATCAATGATCAGTCCTCAGCTTATCTAATTTATTGGCAGCATTCGGCATGCACAAACACTGTCTCCTTCTCAACTCTTTTCCCCACTTGTCTTGTAGGGCACTGTCTTCTCCTATGTCTTCTTCACTGGACACTGTTCTTCCATCTCCTTTGCTGGTCTGGCCTCTAAATACCTCTTAGCACTCAGTCCAAACACCTCTTCTTTTCTTTATCTACACTCCTTCTCTGGTGTTTTCAGTCTTGTGGCCCTAAATACCCAAACATATAACTTCAGGCCAGACTTCACCCATGAATTCCAGCTAATCTGTCCCCTGCCTACTTGACGTATCCACTTGGTTGTCTAATAGGCATGTCAGACTTAACATGTCCAAAATAAAAATTCCAACTCCCCCCTCCCCCGCTTCTTCCCCTGTTGCCAAACATGATGCTCCAATAATATTCCCCAGCTCAATAAATGACAACTGTAGTTATTACAGGCCACACATTTTGAGTTATCCTTGGTTCTGCTCTTTCTTTGACACCCCACATCCAACGCACTGCACTCCTATTGGCTCTATCTTCAAAACATATTCTTTCTTACTTAGAATAAGATCAAATCTTTCTAATGGTCTACAAAGCCCTATAAAGTACCCCTGCTACCTCTCTGACCTCATCTCTCACCAAGCGCCTTTAGCTTACTCCGATCCAGCTGGAACACCTTTGTCAACAAAGATACTCCTGGCTCAGAGGCTTTGTAATTGCTGTTCTCTCTGAGAGCTCCTCTCCCAGATGGTCACATGGCTCGCTCCCTAACTTCCTTCTGCAGGACCATGCTATATGAAATTAATCCCCTCTATGGCACTTATCACCGTATGACACACTATGTCTTCAACTGCT
Organism: Balaenoptera ricei; assembly: GCF_028023285.1. Lineage (NCBI taxonomy): Eukaryota > Metazoa > Chordata > Mammalia > Artiodactyla > Balaenopteridae > Balaenoptera > Balaenoptera ricei. The sequence continues at coordinate 39,908,475 of NC_082646.1, read as the reverse complement.
GGTGTGTTTATCATCAGTCTAGCCTCAGCAGGCATATTATTTGTTTTTCATTGCTCTAGGCATATTATTTGTTTTTCATTGCTCTAGGCATATTATTTGTTTTTCATTGCTCTAGGCATATTATTTGTTTTTCATTGCTCTAGGCATATTATTTGTTTTTCATTGCTCTAGGCATATTATTTGTTTTTCATTGCTCTAGGCATATTATTTGTTTTTCATTGCTCTAGGCATATTATTTGTTTTTCATTGCTCTACACCTAGCACCTATGAGTGCTTGGCACATACTGAAAACCCGATGTTTGTTGAATGAATGAAAAAACAGATGTCGTATTACCAGCTTTGGATCATGAAGAAAGCCACTGTCACCTTCTGTTCCGTGTAAAGCATTAAGTGATGGACACATCTTAAATGGCCTAGTATTTGATTTCTCTGCCAGGCTGCCTTTGCATACAGACTCAGTAGTGAGAGAGGCTTTTTTGGCCTGGCAAAACAATTAAATCTGACTCAACTCGGAATTAATAGTGATAATGACATTACAAACTCTTTTCTTTTAATATTGCCTTTTTAAAGGAGGATTTCAGGGACATCTTCGTCTGAAAGCTGTCTCCATTTCATACTGGGGGATACAGGCAGGAAGAACTCTGATGGAAACAACTGGAGTTATCCCCTAGGACCATGGCCCTGTTTGATTTGTGGACTGGGGTGAAGGGAGTGTAGGGGACGATGAAACATGCCAAAGGTTTTAACAATAAAGTAATCTTTACAAATGACGTATACATACCAATGATGACTTTTACCTCAAAGCCTCTCTTTCTCTTCTACCATTGATTTGCCCAGAAAACCAAGGCTGAAGTTGCATAATGAAAACCGTATCCCCCAAACTCCTGTCTCTTTAGTAAACTAAAAGGTGGTGGGGACGGACAGGAGGCAACCCTCTCAGCCCCATCATCCCCAGGACTTTCACAGGGGAAGAGGTCTCTGGTATCTCTCTACCTAGAAATCAGAATACATGCCATGACTCATACGGTTATCAGCAATGTACAGTACCTTTTTTGTTCTTCAAGATACTAGGATAATTATATAGGTAGGCCTAAATTTTTAATGGTCATTATAACATTATTTTTATGGGGTATGATGCAATCCAAATTCTTGCTTTATAACTGAATTTTTAGACTATAAGTTGTTTATAAGTGGGAAAATGCCTGCATTATTATTATCATTAATTAGGTTTCTAGTCAAGCCCAAAAGCCAATTATATTTTAACTTTCTATGGTGGTAGGAACAATCAGTAATGATTATTCCTTTGATTTATGAGGTATTAGGGGTTCCATCCACAGTTGAAAATGCTGGCGAAGCATCAATGGAAAAAATAGGCCTATAAATAAGGACAAAACAAACCATTTAAGCACCAGGTAGCATAGCAAGAACTCTCCTAGATGTATGGCTTGGCTAGTATCCATTCTGTCCTATATACTTTGGCCTATAAGGTTTTGTTTTTTATGTTGTTGGGGAATATGTACTTCTCTCTCTTATTATATAAACACATATACAGAGAGGCATATGCAATATATTATTTAAAGTCAACTGAAATTTACTTAGTACTGAAAGTGTACTACACATTGTGCTGAGTTCTCTAAATAATGTGATAGTTAACAGTTACCTCCTACATGTGTATCAAGCATTTCACACGCATTATATTTAATCCCCACAAAAATGAAAGCAAACCCTTAGATAACGCTTTGTGCAGGGCACTGTTCTCAGCTCTTTACTTTCATTCGCTCCTTTTAGATGCTCAGCAGCCCTATGAAGTGGGTACTAGCACCGTCTCCATCTTCAGATGAGGCAGCCGAGGCACAGAGCGAGTATGAGATTTGCCCGAGGCCATATCAGCTGTAAACAGTACAGCTGGAATTTAAACACAAGCAGTCTGGTTTTGGTCATGTTCTTAGTCAAGTGTGCCTTGCTGCCCTTTTCACAGCAACCTAGAGGCAAGCATCTTCATTATCTCCATTTTCCAGATGAACTACATGAAGTCCTCTGCACAAGGTTGCTCCGGTATTAGGCAGAGTTGGGATCCAAGCCCAGGTGTGACATGAAACACTAGGTTCTCACAACACCTCACGCCCACTCTCACAACTCCCACTATAATATCTTGTCTCTTTAAATGAATACTTAGTTCCTCAAAGTCTGCTGGTGTGCCTTCAAATTATTTTGCATAATCCCCTAACCACAGAAATACCCAAGGCTCTGCCTATAACAGATATTCAACATGGGAAAGAAACTCATACAAAGAGTGATTTTGCATCGAAGGCAAAGATGAGTAAAAAAAAAAAAAAAAAAAAAAAAAAAAACCCATCAACACCACAGCTTCCCTTTGTTTCTGAGAAAAAGCCAAGGAAAACTGACTTTGATTTTCTAAATCTTCCTTTGATTTACCCCACCAGAGGTAAATCAATGCTAAAATAACTACCGAAGGCCACCCGACATGTGCTGATCTAACATGACAAATGCCAAGGAATTTAGACATTAAATTGACCTTGGAATCCAAGCTCCCCTTCCTTAACTCCAACAGAAAAGAAATCACAAAATCCACATGGAGTGGAAATCTTCCTATCTAGACTATGGGTGGGGCTTGGCATTTACTAAAAGCAGATACTTATCTCCAATGCAATCCTGTTTAGGAAGCAGCTAAGGTTGTTGTTTCTGTACTCAATGGAATGCTGCCTCTTTATAATATCCATTGCTGGGATTATTGCTGGCAGCACACGGACAGAGATTGGCCACCAAAATGTGTCTAAAATGTTCAGAGGCTCTTTTAATATCTTTCTCTTGGTTGAGAAATAGAACCTGGGATGTAAACCCCATTTCTCATCAAGGAAAGGTGAAGCCGTTTCAGCATACGTTTTGAATGATTTATATTGTCTGACAAGGTAAAGGTAAATTATCTCACAGGATCTATGGCACAATTCTCGGCCATCTGAGTTTTGTTGATTTCACCTTGTCTCATTGCTCAGAGAATTACAATTAAGTGAAAACCCCTAATGTCAAGGCATCCAATAGCCCCAGCGTGGGACATTGTGACTGTTACAAGCATTTTTCTCTGTGAAAATCACCAAATCTTACAGATAGTCACCATGTCCCCACCTTACCCCCCAACCTGCAGTGCGGCACTTTCAGACATATTTAAGGAAGCGATGATAAACTCTTTACCAAGGTAATAGGAATAAATACAATACGCTGAAAGAATCATCTGAACTTTTTTTTTTTTTTTTTTTAAGATTAAAACTCGTGCGGGACTTGTGAAGGAATTTTGACAGGTCCTCTTCAGATTATTTTAAAACACATAGGTGAATTTATTTGAAGTTAAATAACGGCAAATCCACTCACAAAAACAAAAATAGCCCTTTGAGACTTTCGCTCAAGATAAAGTTCTACTTAATCTATGCAAATAGTGATAGCACTTTCTAGAAAGAGTTCTGAAGTCAGTCACACACACAAACCTCAGTGGCAGCACAAAAACATCCTTTGTTGCCGGACGTGAGAAAAACACACTCGCTTCTAAAAAAAGCCTAGGAAGGAAGTGGAAGAACCTCGGGGGCGAGTGGGAGTGTGAAAGGAATGCTGGAGCTCTTCCTTTTTTTTTTTTTTTTTTTTTTTAAAACATGTAAGCTTGCTGTGGTCCTCAGTAGTAGAGCAGTAGTTCAAGAAAGCAAAGTAAAATCTTTGTGGTATTTTTTTCCTATTTCACTATCAGCCAAATAGATTTGAAAATCCTGATCAAAGTAGGTTGATATTCTGGCATTAAATTGCCCCAGGGTTAAAAATTAAAAAAAAAAAAAAAAATCAAAGGAAGTCAAACACCTGCATTTGATTCTAACTTCACACATCTCAAAACAACTTAGATTGCCAAAAAAGTATTAAAAGAAAAGTTATCCGAGAGCAAACACAGGTAAGCAAAGCATTGTGCTGAAAGTCTGCAATGTCACACAACAGGTTGTATCCGTTAGAGGAGAAACTGAAGCCTCTTTTGAAAACACAAATATGATCATGCCTCCTCCCGGCTTAAAATCCTTTGGTACCTTCTCATTGTGCTAAGGATCAACACAAAATGATCAATATGGCTTACAAAGCTCTTCATGACCTGATTGCTGCATATCTGTCAAGCATATCATCAGAGCTCACATCAGTTGCATGCTTATTATGTACCGAGCACAAACATTCTTTCAATTAACCCCAGAACAACCCTTTTAGGTGGACACTCTTATTGTCCCCAGTTTTCAGATGAGGAACTGAAGAAGTTGAGTTACTTGCCAAAGATCATAAAGCTGGAGAGTGCTTATGTCAGACACTGTTTACTGAGGAAACCAATACACATTCCCAATCCGTCCTCACTGGGCTGCCTCCATGCTCACAGCCGGTAAATCTACATTCTAACTTTCCCTGCTTTCCTTACTATCTGGCTTGTGTTCTGGCCAATGACATGTAGGCAGAAGTCCACCAGAGGATTTCTGAGAAACTTATAACTTTGCAGATAAAAGAACCTGGCATTGCACACCTTTCCCCTCCCTCTCGCCTCCAGTGGGGCCATCATGCCCAGGGCCACTTCCAACTCAGAAATGACAAAGTGACAGCTAAGGATGCCTGTGATGAATGCATAAGTCTTGCACCAACCAACCCTGAACTGCCTGTTTTCACCCTTTCTGTTTTGTGGGGACAATATATTTATATTGTACTTTATATATTAACTCTATTAGGCAGGCTTTCTGTTATTTGGAGCCAAAAGTACTCCTAACGGATAGATCCGTGAGACCAGGATTCTAACTCAGGAAATCTGATTCCAGAGCCTCTGAGCTTAATCCTATTCCTCCTTATTTCACTCTCCCTTTTGCTCTCTTCCCTATGGCCACGCCACCTCTATGTTCCTCAAAACTACCATGTTTCTTCCTGCCCCCAAACCTTTACTCTTCCCTCTACCTGGAGGAATCTCCTACTTACCCTTCAGAGCTCAGTTTAAATATCACCTCCTCAGGGAAGCCTTTCCTGATCTTCTAACATCTTCCAGACAAACTCAGTTCCCCCCCTATTTGCTCACAGAAACCTATATTTGCCCTCTGTAGCCCTAATCACAATTACGAACAAACAAGCATTTAATACTCATCTTCCCATGCTACTTGGTAAACTCATGAGGTAAGGAACTGTGTTCTGCTTGGACATAGTAGGCAGTCAATACGTATTTATTGAATGAATGAATAAATATCGGCCTTCCTCACCCTAAGTTAATTCTTGAGCTAGACAGATGGAGACAGGAAGTCACACCTTACACATCTGAAACCACAGGCTGGAATACATCTTGTTTGACTCTATTATCTGCCGTAAATCTCTCAACAGAAAGGAAGGAGGGAACCTGAGCTGCAGAGGCTGAGTGTGAAGACATAGGAGAAAGACATAGTAAGAAAGAAAGGAAGAAAGAAAGAAAGGAGAAAGACATAGTAAGAAAGAAAGGAGTACTTCCGGTCCCAAGATAGTGGCAATCCCAGAAATAGAAAAGTACTCCAAGAAGAAAACAGTGAGTGGCAGGATGGCGACTGCAAATGAAAGCAGGGATGCCCTTGTAAAGACACAATTTTTAGGAGGCCAAATATAGGCACAATATAGTATCTTCTGTGATCTCAAGTTTTGCATTCGACATTTTGGGAGGTTTTTCTGTGGGAAAACATTTCCAACTTCATAGGGGAGTTGTAGGAAAATGTTTCAATTTATATAAACTTGTTTTATTACCAAATTTCCTGTAGCCCATCTATTCCGTAAGCAAGAGATAACTGGTTTGCATCATCGTTTTAAAACCACAGCTCTTTGGGTATTAGACCACTCCCTCGTCACCCTGAAATTGACCTTTTTATACCCCTTTCTCCTCCATTAGACTATAAATTCTTGAAGGTAGGAATCTTGTGACTTATTTAATTTTGGATTTTCAACACGGAGCACAGTGCCAGCACAGAATACGAACTCACTCTATCTTGCTATAATGAATAAACAAAAGGCACAGGCATGTCAGGCATTTAGTAAATACATGTCAAATTGAATCTTTGATACATGACTTGGAATTGTTTCCCTTTCAAGGTATTTGTTCAGTGAGCATAACTACAGAGTCCACAGTCCAACGAAGTCTTCGTTATAGAGAAAAACTAGAAAGGAGTCTTTGCATTTTCAAGACAATATGAATTGAAATGGCAACCTTCTTTTTATCATGTGCACACTTCAAGTGCAAAAACAACTCAAAACCTGTGATTAAAAACAAACAAACAAAATCTACAAAATTTCTCTGCTCACCAATCCTGACCATTCTCTGTATTTTCTCTTAACTCTGTATCCTAAGGGTGATGGGAAAAGGACAATGCAAGGTAAAAAGAGATGGAGAGGGCTTCCCTGGTCGTGCAGCGGTTGAGAGTCCGCCTGCCAATGCAGGGGACACGGGTTCGAGCCCTGGTCTGGGAGGATCCCACATGCTGTGGAGCAACTGGGCCCGTGAGCCACAACTACTGAGCCTGCGCGTCTGGAGCCTGTGTTCCGCAACAAGAGAGGCCGTGGTAGTGAGAGGCCCGCGCACCGCGATGAAGAGTGGCCCCCGCTCGCCACAACTAGAGAAAGCCCTCGCACAGAAACGAAGACCCAACACAGCCAAAAATAAATAAATAAATTTATTAAAAAAAAAAAAAGAGAGATGGAGAAACAGATGGAATAGGAAAGATAGCCAGTAACAGAAAAGAAAGAATGCATTGGGATGAGGAGCAAAGGGGACAGTGAAGGGAGGGTGAGGATTGGAATAACAACAGAAAATGCCAAGAATGGAAGTCAATTCCTTCTCATTTTCTCCGCTCTCTGATAAAAGTGCCTGCAGGTCCTAATTTTATGGCCTGCTCAAATGTCACAACTTCTTTTAAAAGAAATTAATTTAGAGCTAAATGCCTTTGATTTTTACAACCAACATGCTTGTGGCTTTTGACCTCTTTTGGTCCTGTTCGTTAAAACCATCAACCAAGTCTAGAGGTACAGCAGTAGAACACCCTTAGTAGATGATGAATACAATCTATTTTCCCATCTACAGAAAGTGAAACTTCTCTAGTGTACATCATAACCTGCCTGTGTCATAAATATCCTGTGTTTTCGTTTGCGTAGCGTACTAAATACATGTTGACACTAACTCAGTTACCTGAGTGGCCTGTAGAAATGTGCATGGAACTGGGTCCTGATACGGGATAAAACTATGACAAAAAACATACCGGTAGCAAGAAAAAAAAAGTTTGCTCCAAATATGTGAATTATTATTTTCTAGTGTCTTAAAAAAGAATGAAACTGAAAGAGGCAGCTTGAAGAAGCTTACACGTGTTTAAAACCCACATCCTGTTGTTATACACCGCACTGAGGAGCTGGGAGGTGAACGGTCTCATTAGGGTTCCATTGGCTCTGATTTGCAGAAGCCTCCTCCAAAGAGGGAAGTCATATCCACACTCACCCCCCTCCACATGGCTGGGCAATGGCCCAGGCACCACCACTGAAGAGCATCATTTACTGAGTAAACATCTAAGCCCAAGAATACAGTGGTCTAACTCAGTGAGGTTAGACCTTAAGTTTAAAAAATTCTCCATGCTTCATTCCAGCCGCTATCAGCAGATTTCAAATCACCCTTGAGCAGAGAGGCCCACCAGCCTAAGGCCTGAAAGACATTATAACAATAACGAGAGAGGACTAATGGGAGTCAGCCGGTGAGAATAAGAGCAACATGGTGTACCCGGACTTTTGTTCCTTTTTATTTATTTATTTGGTTGAAATGCATGTGTTTTTGCTTCAGGCAGATGTTGGTATCCTAGCCCTTTGTACAGGAAGCTGTAGAAGGAGGGGAGGATGATTGGTAGGAAAAGGGAGGAGGACTTGCTGGGTGGGAGCAGAGAATATGTTATAGGCCAAATGACATTTTTTTGTTGGCCCAATGATTAAAAAAAACACAAAACTAGTTGTAACTCTGTTCAGAACCCTTTCAAAAGGGTGAAAACCATCCTAACAACTGTACGGTCCAAATAATTGCAGATTGTTGTTTTAAACTTTGAAATGGTTGTATCTTAAAGTTCCTCCTTTACGTTATTCTATTTAACAACCACAGACTCTTCCTAGGCTACCGCATGTCTTTTTAATTTTCTAAGAGGCCAGCCCCCTTCAAGATGTTCCACCAACTGGGCCCTGTTTTCCTCAGATGTTTCTTCTTTTCCTTCTTCTGAAAAGCATGTGTTGATAGACTACAGGGACTTGATTAAGATTTATTTTTTAGACAGTGTTTTCCCCTTGCAACTGTGAGTCGACTTCACTCGGATGGGAAACCAGGGCAAATGATTCTAATGCACTTTGCTCCAACGCTTCCATCTCAGAAACCCTTTAAAATGAAAACTGTAGAGAGTGAAATGAAAAATTTGTCTGCACCTGGAAGCATTTACACACAGAGGTGTCCTTAGCTTCAGTTGTTTGTCTAGAATTTCCATTTCGGAACCAACTTGGCTTTCTCCTGTGGGGATGCCGAAAACAACTATTTTTGCAAAATCCATTTTTTTTTCAATAATCCAGAGGCTCCTTCAAGCTTAATCAGGCTAGAAAGGCTAACCATGACTCATAAGATTCCCCCGACACACACACAAAAGTCAGAAGTCAAAAAGAGAGCCAATCTCTGAAGCCCAGGGCAACCACCAGCTTAACTGACAAGTCAGCATATTGTCATCAAACCAGTTTCCTGCTTGGAAGACCTTGACTTCACTTAGTAAAGGTGTCAGCACCTCTTTTCCCGAACAATCTCAGCATGAATGACAGGCCTGAGTCCAACAGAAGGTGTCTTTAATCTTTTTATGGTTCAATATAAAGGTTACCTGAAGAAAAGCCTTAGGATACGCTTTCAAGATACTAACTTCTGATTTTTTTTTTTTTTTAACATCAGTGTGTCATGTTTGGATTCAATCATTCTTTTAAAGAAGCAGGGACGAAGGTCTGCTGGACATCCACAGAGAAAGCTTATTCAACAAAACTTCCTATAGTCTAGGGACACCTGTGCACATTCCTAAAGGCTTGTCAATCAAAGGACTCTTCTGAAATACAGGTTCTGACTGACTGTGGGTATATGGTCACTCTGTGTGGTGTGTGTGTGTGTGTGTGTGTGTGTGTAGGGGGCAAAGTAGCTGAGTCTAGAAGGATGGTGGTACAGGAGGAGGAGCAAGAAGAGAGAACGTCTCAAACTGGAGGTGCTGCATGAGACCCAGTCAGTTACACAGCTGATGCTGGAATAATAGGATTTTCTTCACGAACCAAGAGAGTGGCAGACACTCTGTCACACCACACCCCATTCTCAACCCTCTTCTCCCTTGCCCATCCCTTCATCCTACTTTGAATGCCAATGTGATACCTGGAGTTTGAGACTATGAGAGAAAGGAGAAGAGCGTCACAGAGATACTGACCCTGAGCTTGATATTACTGAGCTACTAAACTAATACCAGCGATGACCTATCTCCAGAAATATGGTAATGTGAGAAGAAAAATCTCTATTTGTTTTAAACACTGTCAATCAGGGTTTGGTTATTTGTAACCTGCTCCCCCCTCCCCCCAGAAAAGTCCTAGTTGATTTGGCAGGGGCGGCAGACCAAATAAGAAGCTATCTATTCTTAGAAAGCTTTGTGGGGAGAGGGCAGTTTTGAAAAATCCAAGCAAAGCTTAATAGTCTTTAGAAGGTAAAACCAATTTACCGTATCCTGGAGCCTCATAATTTGCTTCAAACTTTTATGTCTGCAACAACTTAGCATCATTAAGCCATCCCCTAGTTCATGACATTTATTTAGAGGAGGGACACGACATATCCTATAGTCGTCCCTATGCAATTGCTTTTGTTGACTCTTTGTATATATTTTTGCCCAAGTCTCTGATCTCATTTTTCTGTATAAGTCAAAGGTATCAGCTAATGGGATGCTTGGTTTACCCTCAGTCCTTTTTATAATACTGGACCATTTTCAGAAAATTTTAAGAGAGATGCAACATAAGGAATGGAAAGAGCAAAATAATCCTACATGGTCATTAGTGAGCTACGTGACACTGTGCAAGTTACTTCAACTCCCTGAGCCTCGTATGGCTCATTTATAAAATGAAGAGTTGAATTAGGTCATTCTTTCAGCTTTATGTTCTAAAAAGTTTGATTATAAGCAACCAAGTTGTGTAATCACAGACATTTTTATAAGTCTTTTTTCACCAACATGGAGTAAATCATATTTCCAGTACATCACCATGAACAAAAATTTAAATTTTAAAATTTATATGTGATAGGGACAGAGTTCATAAAAATCAATGGCATTCTCTGACTCAAAGAGCCATTTCCCTCCTGGTTCATGATACTCTATGTTAGTGTTTTCAAAAGGCGGTCTTTAGTCCTTGCATATGGGTCTCACCCAAGGTGAACTGAACCAGCATACCCGGGGATGGCACCCAGAAATCTTCACCGTTCACCAGCATCTGGGGATATTCTGACCTGCACCAAAGTTTGAGCACCACCAATCAGACATGTGTCACTAAAAGTATGAAATTGAGACTTAACTAGATTAAAATTATATAGAGGGTGTGCTGATCAAACAAAGAGCTCAGTCACAAATTCAGTTCTTTACTTTTCTAAAGGTGCTGACCAAAGGTAATTTACAGTGTTCTCAGAGATAAGATTAAATTTAACCCTCAATGAGCATCCTCTATTACATACATAGAATTCACAGAAATCAACGTGAAAAAACATCCCCCAGAAAAAAAACAAAAAAACAAAAAAACAACCTCCCCCAGAATTCTGATTCCTGCTCATTTTGCTTCCTCTTGTTTTTCCCTTCCAGTTATCATTTCCGTATGTTTTTAAAATTTAATCCATTTTTTAAAATCCTTGTTTTAATGTTCTATTTCATCTGCCACCCAAGAAATGGCAAGTTTTTAGATCAACTGGTTGCAAGTGCCGTATTTTTATGGTTTACTATAATTTCACCTTTGTGCACTTCCTGACTTCTTTTCAATCCTATCATCCATTAATAAACCAAAGAATTTGCATTTACTTTGCATCTATGTGTTTATAGATCTCTATATGGCTAGGTATGACTAATCATTACATTGTTGTCTAGTAGTAAACTGCTTCCCCATGAGCTAAATGTTTAAAAATTCCTACTCTAGTTTATGCATTTGATTGGGTTGAATATATCATGGTATTATCATATCTACATAAACAATTTATTTCTCAAGAGTACTTTATTCACCCTAAGATCAGTGGTACTATCACTTCTTCAACCAACTGTGATTTATTCAGTTTTTCTTTTACTACAAATCAGTAAAAATAAAATGTTCTCTAAAATGCCATGTTTAATTCAGGTATGTTTTGAATATACATTTTATTTATGTTTTTAATATATGTCAGGTATGTTTTGAATATATGTTTTATTTCCCATGGCTGCTAAAAGTAGGAACTAGATCTGTAAGAGAACAGCAACCATTTGCTAATGTTTCAAAGCCAAAAAGGCCATTTGAAAGGCAAGATAAAACAAATCAAAACAAACACACTGAATCAAAAAAAGGTTGAAGCCCTTATAATTACAACAATTTAACAGCAATATTAGTCATTGTTATTTCATCACAGTAATATGTTCAGCATTTCTAAAATGTTTCTCAATCAAAAAATGCGCGTGTATCTTGCAAAGAAAATCAAACTATTAGTGAATCATACAGAGCACCTTAAAAGGAAGTCTGATGTCCATGGTGAAGATGAGGACCGCAGAGGCAGATGACCCCACACTGTGACCTGCATTCACCCCAAGGGAGAGCTAAGATGGCCCTGAAAGAGGGGAAAAGTAGAGTGGGGTCCTGACAGTTTACACACCCCTAAGCAGAGGAAGAACTCCTTCAGTCTGTACTTTGCCTCTGCAGGTAACTGGGGAGGCTGGTGTGGCCACAAGAACACTTTGAGTAGTCAAAGTGGTTGGTCTCATTAAAAGGGTACCCAAAAGAGGGGGGATAAATTAGGAGTTTGGGATTAACATAAACACACAACCATATATAAAATAGATAACCAACAAGGACCTACTGTATAGCACAGGGAAATACACTCAATATTTTGTAATAACCTCTAAGGGAAAAGAATCTGAAAAAAAAGAAAAAAGTATAATTGAATCACTCACTTTGCTGGACACCTGAAACTAACACAACATTGTAAATCAACTATACTCCAATAAAAAAATAATAGATAAAAATAAATAAAAATAAAAAGGCACCCAACTTTGAGTCAAGAGACCTGACTGTATGTTCCGCGATCCTCGTTTCTTAGTGGTGTAACCTTGAGCCTGCTGCAATCTCCCTGAGCCTGTTTATGCCCTCATAAAAGATCTGTAACAGCGTGCTAACATTCCTCCTTCTTGGGGCTTTTGTGAGGAAAAATTGAGATAATGTATGGAAATCCCTGTGAAATAAATGTTGGTTACAAATATAATTCACATAAGAGCCAGATCACTTCCCTGGAGCCTATAACCTGAGCTGTGGCCACATGTGCCCGAGGGTCTCCTGCCTGGGCTGTCTTCCTACATTTGCCCACATTTGACTCAGCAACTATTCATTCCCATGGAAACCAGCTGGGTTTGTAAAGCCCCCTCACACACCAAGGTGTTGCGGAATTGGTTACAAGGTGTGGACCCCACCAGTTCATGTCTTCTATGACCAAGACCCCCTACTCAGTTAAGTATCTGGAAACTCTGACTCCTGCATGCTGCGGGAGAAAAAATGATCTCCAAACCAATATCTACCTCTGGCAGGAATGTGCATTGGAACAGACCAAGGCAAAAATAAGTCATTTGAACACAGTATGCAACAGTGTATACAAATATGCTTTATGGCTGAACTTGAGTTCTTTCTGATTGTTAACATGTCCCGTTCTTTTGTGCCTCCCATACAAAAATGTGTTCTATTAGGAGTAGGTTCTTTCCTGACTCTCTTAGTCACACTGGGCGAGCCGTTTTAATTTCCCTCAGCTTTATTCTATCCATTTTGGAATCTCTCCTCATTGACTCTACCTTACTGAAGCTTCAAGCTGTATCTTTTAAGCTAATAAAAGAGGGTCTGCAAATGAAGCATTAGAAATTGTACTCGATGCTGTAATAAAGAGTTGTGATACTAGACCAGTTCTCAAGACGCTTCTGAAACGAAAAGATTGAAAGTAGTACAAATCATTGACATATTTAATATGCTAAGTATGCCTTTCTTCAGCCATAAACATAGACCCTTCCGTCAGGAGAGGAGTTCTGAATGGCAAGACCCTCTCTGACTTTCAAAAAGTTAGCAGATGGCCAGGACTTAACCATACCAAGGCTATAACACTAACCTAAGGAATTCAAATTGCTGTGTACAAAAACCATATTATTTACTCTTTAGGGCACAAAACAAATAGTGTCAGCTGACTTTCCTTAGGATCTTGGTAGAGACCGCCACAGAGGAGGACAGGCTCCTGAAGAGGCCAGGAAATCGCCAGACCAACACACTCAGTACAAAGCATCTTAGTCCATACGATTGGATGGAAAAGTGAGGGCCCTTTCCTGGCCTCAGTGCTTGGAAGAAGAGGGGAGAGTTGAGAGCAGCAGAAAATGTGATGGAAAAACAACAGAGATATTTTCCCCATGAGTTACTCCTGCAACTGGTGTAATCTTTGAAGGGAATAACTGGAATATGGCTCCTGATGTAACTGCACTGCACTGAAGTCTGCATCGTGGAAATCCTGCTCAAAAGAAAAAGGAGCTGATGACTCATCAGTGAAGACGGTGGCCCTCCTGTGTCAGTCCTGAGCTGGACTTTAAGAGGATGACAGTCTTTCAAAACCAATATTCTGGTGTCATTCTGAGCTTCACCGGTGAAGTGAAATTGACCACATATCTTTCTAATGAATTGTATCTCAAAACAGTCTACAAGTTTCAAATGCAGACTTGACTTCCAGGATAGAAGCTAAAAGCTGATTGATATGTTGATACCTAGGTGCTGACAGTCAGGGTGCACTCAGCATCCTGTGCTGTGACAGGCCTTCCCTCTTCTGTGGCTGGGTGTGTTCCAAGGACACACTTGAATAATTATCATACTCGTGGAGGTATGTCATAGTGGGGCCCCTCTGTGACGGAATATTCAAGGCATATAAATTCAGAAATATCGGAGGCTTACAAAACCATAACCTTATGGAAAAGTAAATCTTCCACTGAGCACATCACATATTCTTTCACATAGAGTAGGTCCACAGGTAATTTTTAAGAGAATGAAAGAAGAATGGCCATGCAGCTTTGTGAGGAAGGGGATAGCATGCACAATCTGTATATGTGCAAAACCTAGGAGAAAAAGGCAGAAGATTTCCTTGCAGGTATAAGCAAATTTATCAGCTACTTGGACTCTGATGGAAAATACATAGTATTTAAAGAAAAGGGTGAAAAGCAATAATGGAGTCAGTGCCGAGCTGATGGCTGAAGTACAGAAAAGCATTCTAATGGAGAATGAGCTGTTTTCAATAAGCCCTAAGACAGTAGAAAAATTATGTCTCCATTAAATGAAATTCCTGTCCCACATATTAAGATGGTGGCACACGGAGACAAAGGAGAGGAGATATATGATTATAGGCACTTAATTCAGCCGACACAAATGCTGCATATCCATTTCAACACAATGTGGAACTGCTCAGTTTCTAACCAGGGGAAAAAGAAAAAAAAGACATCAGGGGAAAACAACAACAACAAAAAACCTTCCCTACAGTTCCCCCAAGGCAACCAGAAAGCAAAACTTAACTAAACAACTGAAATGTAATTACCTATTGCTGACCACACATGGTGCTGATTTGTGCTTCCCATTCTAGGTGCATTATTAACTGCCCTGTGCTGCCCACAGTAGAAGGAAAGCTCTGGATTGGGGTAACATTGGCAGGCAGGGAAATACAGGAAAGCACTACTGGTTCTGCCCTCCCTGCAGGGGTTCAATTCCTCCAGGGGCTGGTTTCAGCTGATTGCACTCCAGGCTGGGATTGTGAGTTGAGTCTATTGACGGAAGGGCTGTCCCTCAAGTATGGTGGGAGGTACCCCCGCTAGTGCAACAGCCAAAATGGGGGCTTTTTACACTTCTTAGGCCCTGACTGTGCCTGCTCATTCAGCCCGTTTGTTATTTTTATGCGCTGTTTGGAAAAACTCAGCAGTTTCTCCTATAGGAAGAGGCATCAACATATGGCCCCTGTTGAAACCATGTGACATGTGATTTCAGCGTGACCCTGGAAACGTGGAGATGGCTTTCTCTTCCTGACAGGCACATACCTCTAGAACCAGGACGATGTTACCTCTGCTCTCTAGGATTTTAGTTTATTATGAAGGTTCTGTTATGATGGTATTCGGCTATCTTTATCTAATCGTCTGAAATTTCCCCTTCAACCAGAACATAATTAAGCATGCATCTTAAAAAGTAGGTAAATATATTTTCTTCCTTGTAGCTGCCCAGAAACAAACATTTGAAAAGTAAAAAAATCTGACTTTGGAGGAAAATAAGTATATAATTCAAGCAAATGCTGGACTGCTTGAATGAATACATATGTGGATTGGGCTAAATCTCTGAAAACTCAGATACATCCTAAGTTATAAATCAATACAATGTCGGCATTCTAATCCACCTCATTCATGTACCATGTTAGTGACCGGGCCCTTATTTATTTATTTATTTATGTATGTATGTATGTATTTATGACCGCACCACGTAGCATGCGGGATCTCAGTTCCCCAACCAGGTATTGAACCTGTGCCCCCTGCAGTAGAAAGCACGGACTCTTAACCACTAGACCAGCAGGGAAGTCCCGTGACTTGGCCATTTTTATTGCAGCTGCTACTTAGAGGAATTCAAAGAAGCACCAACTGTTTTCGGAAATGTGAAATCACCTGTTATTGAAGATGATTAAGAAAAATCGTGGGATGAATTCATGGTGGAAATTTTGTATCAGGTGGATTAAAATAGGTTTCCTTTCAGGACTTGTCCAAAGTAAGTATCTACAATTCTGTGGATATGGTGAAATTTCTGTGGCAGCCGGTCACAGGAATCATCATTGCATGCATTTGCTTCAGTTCTCTGGTCGACCTAAATGGCTGTTGGATGACATACACCTGAGAAGGTATTAAGATGGCTCTTGCTAAAGGGACCAAGGTTACATAGCTCCTTCTGTTTCCTTCTCCTCACTTTGGCATGTCCTGGTAAATATATGCAGCCCATCAAAAAGCGCTTTTTGCTTTATGTTTCCTTGAAATGGGTTCATTTGGCTCCCAATCTGTCCTCTTCCTTCATTTGCCCTGCCTTCTGGTCTCCCTTGGGGGTTCCTCCCTAGCTCCTTGACCCCTAAATGTCGGGAGTCCCAGAGCTCAGCCCACAGACCTCTTATTGAGCCTCATGGCTTTAAATAATGTCTATGATTTAGTCATTGATAACTGTCAAGTTTATACCTCTAACCCAGGCAACTTTTCTGAACTCCAAACTCATATATCCAAATGATATCTCCTCTTAGAGGTCTAAGACTTAACATGTCCAAAATCAGCTCCTGATGTTTTTCCCCAAAACTCGATCTGTGAAGAAGACAGTCTCCTCCTTCTTAGTCAAGAGCAAATCCATCCTTCTAGTTGCTCCGGTGAGAAAACTTGCCATCGTTGTTGATTCCTCCTTCCCACCTCACATTCAAGCCATTCAGAGCGCAGTCATCACTACCAGATATCCAGAATCCAACAAATCGTACCACTTCTGCTCCTGCTGGTCTGTTCCAAGACACTGTCATTTCTTATTTGGATTAATACGACAGCCTCCTATACAATCTCCATTTTCTGCCCTTTCTCCCTTCTTCTTTTTTTTTTTTTTTAAACACAACAGCCCAAAACGATCCATTTAAAACCTAGGTCAGATTATGTCACTTCTCTGCTTAAAACTCTCCAAGGAGTCCCATCTCATCTAGAACAAAGGCTAAAGTTCTTACCATGGTCTACAAGGTCCTACGCAATCTGCCTCCCACCTCCTCTCCCAGACTCTAATACCTCTTTGACATCAACTCCATTTCTCTCTCCCTTGCTTATTGCTCCAGCCGTATTGACCAGCTTGTTATTCCTAGAATACGCCAGGGAGGCTCCTGTTTCAGACCCTTTGCTCTTTTAGCTCAGGCTGCCTGATGCTCTTGCATATGCTATGTGCTTGGCACTCTCCTACATCTCCTTCAGGTTCTTGCTCAAATGCCACTGTCTTAGTGAGGCTTCTATGACCTTTCTATTTAAAATCGGCCCCTTTCTTTGCCTTATTTTATTCCACAGCACTTGCTACCATCTAACATTTATTTATTTTACTTTTGTTTATTTTTGGTTTCCCCACTAGTATTTTTCCTTTCATGTAAGCTCCATGAAAGCAGGATTTTTGCTTGTTTGTTTACCGTGTTCCTACTACAGTACCTGGCACATAGCAGGAACTCCATAAATGTTTGTTGAGTTGATTGATAATATGTTAAAAAACCTCTTGGTTCACACACCTAGATCCTACCTTTTTCTTCCATGTTAAAAGCCTTCCGTGATCTTACGAAAGACACCCACCTTACCTGGATTGGATTTTTCAGACATCTTTTAAAACGTAAATGGTCAACTGCCAGAAACTAAAGTTTTTAGAAAACAGACCAGATTATGAGCTCAAAGCAAAAAACAACAACATGTATTTAAATATCTTCCAAGCAAAATCTCAGAAGCAGTCCACCAGATTTAGATATTGTGTGCTTGGCTATGTTGCTTTGCAAAGACTGGAAACATAAGGAAGCTCTAGAAGTCAGCAAACACCAGTATTTGGCCTTAAACTGTTTTAACACACACAAAAATGGCACTGTGCCGTTGGAGACCTGGAATGCAGCATTACAGGTTTTCTCCAAAACAGCTTCATTTACTTAACATTACTCTGACCCTTTAACTTCTAACTTGCTGCACAATTAAGCTATTTAAGCCTTCGACTTAGCTCTCTTTGTGCTACAATCTGGGTCTAAAGTGAAGCAAAAACAACCCTACACCTTACTGTTTTGCTAAAGTTTGTTCTGTCCCATGAAGATGTTTGCATATGCAAATTTTAGCACCACATCTGATTAGCGTGCAATTGTATGGCTGAGACTTTTTTTTTTTTTTACTCTTTCATTCAGTAAACATTTATTCAGCCCCTACTATGTGTATCAGGCACACAGTCAGGTTTTCCTTGCCTCTTTCAATGCAAAAAGTTTTTACATAGTGCTGATCACAGTAAAGTTTGTTACCATAGAAACAAGAGGAAAGTCACAATCAGAACTGGCATCAAGTTGCACTGAAAGTATGGTACTGTTTTTTGACAACAATGAAAAACAATCTGAATTCTGAACTGTTTATAAACCAAGGCAATAATTTTGTCTCTCTTGCATGGTCTTTCTTATTTTCCCATAAAACTGTAAAGGTTTTGGAAGAATAATTTATTTACCCCCTGAAAAGTTTTTTAAAAAAGTTCAACTTAGATTAAAAGGGACAGAATTTACTGGGTTTCATCAATATTTGACTTGGGAAAAATTACACTAGCCCAAAATAGTAATTTCATGCAAATGAAAGTAATTTACTTTCATATGTTTAAACAAATGGTTGTTAATTTTGGAAAGCTTTTTTTCTTTTTGGTAGCTTTCATCTCTATCCCTTTATTTTATTTATATTTTTCCTTTCTATTGCAAGTTATTCTCCATAGTGCTGAAAGAAAAAAAGAAAAACACACAAGCAAACACTGGACTTACAGTTAAGAAATCTAAGCATGAGTCTGGATTATTCTATGTAATAGCTATGTGGGTTAGGACAAGCTACTTTGTGACTGTGATGCTCAGGTTTCTCATCTGTAAAATGGGGTGATATTCCCCAGAATTATTTTGAGGTTTAAAAAAAATAACTTTTAGGATGGCTGGTAAAAAGTAGAGAGATCTCCAGTCACAGTATCAAATTTGTGACTTAAGGCAAGATGCTTGCCTTTCCCAGGCCTTTATTTCTCATATACAAAATGAGGATTAAAAACTACAAAATTCTTAGGACTGTTGTGGAGTTCAAATCCTTAGTTTAAATTATTATAACACATAATTCATGCTCATTATAAGGTAGTATCATTCTGTCGTCCTGTCTCATTTCTTTTACAAATTTTCTTGGTTTATTTATTCTTAGTTCAAAACATTTCTCATTTCTCTTTATGGCCATCTTTACTCACATCTCTCTATCTCTCCTACAGCTTTCTTATTTTTATATTTGTATTTCTCTGATATTAGCCAAAAAAACTTTTAGTTCATTTCTGCTATTTTTACTTTATCCTTTAGGAATCTCATAGTTAGATCTATTGTGAAATTTTTTAAAAACCAGAAATATTAAATTAGGTCACCTATCAATTAAATATATTTCTAAATGAAAAGGGTAGCAGTGTAGAACTGCACTGGAAAAACTAAAACATAATTTGAAACAGAAGCTGCATAGAGCGATATAGCTCATATAACTATATGCTCATAGAACCTGTTCTTTTCTTACAACCTGTTCTTTTCTTACATTTTAAATTTATTTTAAAAAGATATTCTTTTGTAAATATTCAAACAATACTAAAAGGTCTAAAGAGAGAACAAATATCACCTGCATGCAACCACCTAGAGATCATTACGATGAATGTTCTGGGTAACTGCTGTCATTAATCTTATTGTACATACACATTAGACATGTATAGTTTCACATAAATGGGTTCATATTACAAATGTTATTTTGGAGCCTACTTTTTCATGTAATATCTTGTTGAGTTAATTCCATGTTAATATAATGTAAATGTGTCCTAAATTTTAATCGTTACATAATATTCCATCATATAAATGCATCATAATATAGTCAACTCCTTATGAGTGGATATTAAGGTTACTTCCCCTTTTCAGCTCTTACAAACAATACTGCAGAGAATAATGTTAATGCCCAGATCCCTTTAGAATAACGGCTAAGAACATAATTGGTGAACTAGTTCTTAAACACATCCTAACTTTTACATTTTCCTCTTTGTCCATAAATCAAGGAATTTTTTTTTTCTTGTTGTAGAATTCAAACCTTGCAACACCTTAAAGTGAAGTTCACTATCAGTGCTGCTGTAAGTACAACTCTCCACACGGGACACTGGAAGAGAACAGAACAACTGCGTTGTGTGACCTATGACTTTTCTCTAATTTAAACATTCCTGCCGTATAAATAGTAGCACTTAGACAAAAATGTTTCCTTATGCTATAAATCAATAAAAATATTTCTCTTCCATTTTCACTCATCTCTATGCCTACTTTAACTACCTAATAGGATTGTAATTAGCAGTATCATTAGCTCCTCACTCTGGGCAAGTGCTAAACATTTTAGCCCATAGAAGACCCTATTCACAACCTCCAGAAATTTACATTCCTTCAGAAAGAGAATTTTACAATGACTGGGAAAAGTCTAGCAAGGTGTATATGTTAAGAATTCATAATATTCAAGGCAAGGAGGAGAGCAGGGAAATCACAGTTTTCACTTAGATGCTTTCAAATCTCATGTCCATGGAAATAAGTGCAGAATCTCAAGAAAAAAAAATGAAATAGCAACCAGTCTTCTGGCCCAGTCTCCATTTCTAGAGAAAGCAATAACTGGGGGAGGGGGGGGGGGTTAATATAGTATAAGAGACTGTTGTTTCATTTTCTTCCTTTAGCCTGATTCATTCTACTCCCTGGAAGGCTGTGCATATTCACTCTGGATCACCGACGATCCTGCACTGTCATGTTATACTCTGGCCGTTCCCCACCCCAAGATGACGGTCTCTTTGCCTACGGGGAGAGGACAGCAAGAACAATTTCTTTCACTTGTCAGTGCCCAGCTTTTTTTTAGCTTAGCCCTAAAATCCAAAACAGCAATGTCACAGAGGGCCACTTTTAAGGAAAGAAACGTCCTTGTCTCTCCTTGAACAGAGCACCTCCAAGGCCAAGAGTGATGTGTTAAGGTCATGCCAACCTGTATTGATGCCCATAGTTCCAACCAAAGAAGATTTTATATTTGAGGCGGATTATAAAAACTATCCAATTCAGATAGCTTCTGGGATTCATGTAGTTAAATTAATCCACACATTTAAATATCTATGTCTTTAAAACATCAACCAGGCTGAAGTGGCTTGAGAAACAGCTAACAAAAAGAAGAAGAGGAGAAAAAAAAATACATGGTTATTTCTCTGTTTCCATAATTATTTCTCCCCTTCTCTTCCGTATAAACAGATGATATGGCTTCTCAGGCAAAAAAAAAACAAAAAAGCTTTTAATCCCTGTTCTGTGTAGTACAAACCTAAACAGTACAAACCTAAATCTGGATAGTACTGTGATAAATGTTGTAAGATTCATTCATTCATCCAACTGATATTTATCTAGTGTTTAGCTCATATGAGGAAAGTACTATCTAAAGCAGAGTGCAGGCTTCTGCACACAAAACAGGGTCTATGCTTTGTAAAAACTCACAGTTTGAGAGTTAAACAAGCTGTGTAGATATCTATGATTCAAGGCAATATATTTTGCATGTCACTTCAGTGCCACAAATCAGTATAAAGAAGCAAGGAATCACTCCTGGAGAGCACTGGGGGACAGCATTGTGGAAGACGCACCATTTTCACCTGGCCAGATACTACAGCAAACTCAAGACTGCTATATCTAAAATAATTTTAAATAGAATTAAAGGTATCTTAGCAGAATTAAATCTTTTTTTTTGTAATTTTTAAAATTTTTATTTCTTCTTGAAGTATAGTTGATTTACAATGTTTCAGGTGTACAGCAAAGTGATTCAGATATATATATATATATATATATATATATATATATATATATATACACATACACATATATATTCCTTTTCAGATTCTTTTCCATTATAGGTTAATACATTACTTTTTATTTTATTTTATTTATTTACTTATTTTAAATTATTATTATTATTTTTTTAAACATCTTTGTTGGAGTATAACTGCTTTACAATGGTGTGTTAGTTTCTGCTTTATAACAAAGTGAATCAGTTATACATATACATATGTCCCCACATCTCTTCCCTCTTGCATCTCCCTGCCTCCCACCCTCCCTATCCCACCCCTCTAGGTGGTCACAAAGCACCAAGCTGATCTCACTGTGCTATGCGGCTGCTTCCCACTAGCTATCTATTTTAAGTTTGGTAGTGTATATATGTCCATGCCACTCTCTCACTTTGTCCCAGCTTACTCTTCCCCCTCCCCGTATCCTCAAGTCTATTCTCTAGTAGGTCTGTGTCTTTAGTCCCGTCTTGCCCCTAGGTTCTTCATGACCATTTTTTTTTTTAGATTCCATATATATGTGTTAGCATACAGTATTTGTTTTTCCCTTTCTGACTTACTTCACTCTGTATGACAGACTCTAGGTTCATCCACCTCACTACAAATAACTCAATTTCATTTCTTTTTATGGCTGAGTAATACTCCATTGTATATATGTGCCACATCTTCTTTATCCATTCATCTGTCGATGGACACTTAGGTTGCTTCCATGTCCTGGCTATTGTAAATAGAGCTGCAATGAACATTTTGGTACATGACTCTTTTCGAATTATGGTTTTCTCAGGGTATATGCCCAGTAGTGGGATTGCTGGGTCGTATGGTAGTTCTATTTTTAGTTTTTTAAGGAACCTCCATACTGTTCTCCATAGTGGCTGTAACAATTTGCATTCCCACCAACAGTGCAAGAGGGTTCCCTTTTCTCCACACCCTCTCCAGCATTTATTGTTTGTAGATTTTTGGATGATGGCCATTCTGACTGGTGTGAGATGATATCTCATTGTAGTTTTGATATGCATTTCTCTAATGATTAATGATGTTGAGCATTCTTTCATGTGTTTGTTGGCAATCTTTATATCTTCTTTGGAGAAATGTCTATTTAGGTCTTCTGCCCAACTTTGGACTGGGTTGTTTGTTTTTCTGATATTGAGCTGCATGAGCTGCTTGTAAATTTTGGAGATTAATCCTTTGTCAGTTGCTTCATTTGCAAATATTTTCTCCCATTCTGAGGGTTGTCTTTTCGTCTTGTTTATGGTTTCCTTTGCTGTGCAAAAGCTTTTAAGTTTCATTAGGTCCCATTTGTTTATTTTTGTTTTTATTTCCATTTCTCTAGGAGGTGGGTCAAAAAGGATCTTGCTGTGATTTATGTCATAGAGTGTTCTGCCTATGTTTTCCTCTTAAGAGTTTGATAGTGTCTGGCCTTACATTCAGGTCTTTAATCCATTTTGAGTTTATTTTTGTGTATGGTGTTAGGGAGTGTTCTAATTTCATTCTTTTACATGTAGCTGTCCAATTTTCCCAGCACCACTTATTGAAGAGGCTGTCTTTTCTCCACTGTATATTGTTGCCTCCTTTATCAAAGATAAGGTGACCATATGTGCGTGGGTTTATCTCTGGGCTTTCTCTCCTGTTCCATTGATCTATATTTCTGTTTTTGTGCCAGTACCAAACTGTCTTGATTACTGTAGCTTTGTAGTATAGTCTGAAGTCAGGGAACCTGACTCCTCCATCTCCGTTTTTCTTTCTCAAGATTGTTTTGGCTACAGAATTAAATCTTTAAGTGCTAATCTGGCATTGTGAAAAAGTTAATGACAAAGTTAACGTGTCTGGCACATAACAGGTGCTCTATAAATGCTACTATCCTTCCGTAAGTGTTTTGTTTAATCCCCAGAAGTAGTTCTCAAACTAGGGTGACCACTAGGGTCACCTGGAGGACTTGTTAAAACAGAGTGCTAAACCCCATACCCAGAGTCTCCAATTCAGACAGTCTGGGGTGGGGTCCAATAATTTGCACGTGTAACAAGTTCCCAGGTGATGCTGCTGCTGCTCTTCTGGGGACCACACTTTGAGAAGCACTGCCCTAGGGAATAGCTTAGGTGCTGTGGGAATCTGATTCTGTAATCATTTTTCACGAAAGAAATAGGTTCCATAGGTCCCAGTTTTTAAACTGTGCTTTTCTTTTTAATGTCTTGCTAAAGGAAAGGGGGAAAAAAGTAACACCACTTTATATAGACCTGACCTTTTGGTAAGCCTGGGCAACGACTTCCCATGTGGAGCAAATTAATCTTTCATGCATGCTTTGTGCTCCGGAAAAAGTAAAACAGATTCTGTTCAACATTTACCAAATGCTTCTCCTGTTGCTGGTCACTATGCTAAGCCCATCAGAAGCGGTCTGTGTCTTGAGGAGCTTACAGTGTTGTGAGGTGGACAGCCCCGCAAAACAGTCATTAGAGTTTAATGCGTTAAGTGCAATGATGGGATACATAAAACATTATGATGGATTGAGTATGAGGAGAGGGTGAAAGAGGAGCAAACTCAGGCTGGCAAGTTGGGGAGGTGGTGGATCTTTCCTAACAAGATGACCCATGATTCCCTGAGCAGTGAAGGATGAATAGGAGTTTTTTAAACAGAGACTGGAAGGGCTTTCCAGGAGGAGGGAGCAGCACAGTGGTATCAAATACACTTTGCCTTTCTAGGGAGGCCAA
This sequence comes from Balaenoptera ricei, assembly GCF_028023285.1. Lineage (NCBI taxonomy): Eukaryota > Metazoa > Chordata > Mammalia > Artiodactyla > Balaenopteridae > Balaenoptera > Balaenoptera ricei. The sequence continues at coordinate 39,883,846 of NC_082646.1, read as the reverse complement.
CAGTTTTGTTCAGCAATAGCATATCACAAAGGTCTTTGTGTGCTTTGCTAATGAGGTTGAATTCGTGATAAACATAAGAACATTTCAGGAAGCCCACTCTGGCAGCTTCATATTGGAAGGGATTAGCCTGAAAGCAGGGTAACTGCTTGGGATATTTTTGTTGCAGTAAAAGTGAGAAAATGTGAGATCTGGAGCAGCTAACATTGTGGCAGTGGGGATAATGAAGAAGAGAGGATGGGGAAAGATAGTAAAGCAGCAGACAATACAGGAACTGGGTCATTTATAGAAACTGAAAAGTGAGTGAGATGGTATAATCCATGAGAACTCTCATATTTCTGGCTGGGATGAAAGACCATCTAACATAAAGAATACAGAAGAAAGAACAGATTTGGAGGGGAAACTTCAGTTTAGGACATTGAAATTGACATGACCATGTGTCATCCAAGTAGACATGACTATTACACAGTTGAATGTGTGGGCTCGGGCACAGGAGAAAGGTTTTAAAACCCTGGGCTTATCTAAGGTCACCCAGGAGAGGGCAGAGAGTGAGCAGATCTATTGCCAAGTTGGTTATCGATGATATTTTCATTACAGGGAGAGAGGGAATATCAGGAAGGTCTCCCCATTGCTTGGGGGGCATTTGCAGTGTTCAGTGCATAAACTCACAATCTGTCCTTAATGATGACCTTTTGTTCACTCCTACACTCAGTATATAGGAGACAAATGAGATGTTGTATGTCAAAGTCCTTTGCAAAGTACAAAGCCCTATACAAAATTTAAGGGAAGAAACACAAGGAGAGGAGACACGGGAGGACAAATGACCAACTTCTCAGGGCTTAGCCAAGAACGAAGGTACTGAATCTAGTTCTCCCTGGTCCTCTGTCAGTCGGACATCCTGCAGTCCCCTGACATGTTTTTCATGAAAGTACTTTTTCCTTTTATGAATGTACCACACCTATGGCTCATCTGTGTCTGTGTCTTTTCTGACCCACAGGTTTGAACAATCTGCAACTGGCAGCAGGAATTACTGTGGAGCTGAGGGAGGAGTAGCTGTACCTCCCCACGCAGATGAAGATGGATCGTAACCTACAGCGTGTCTGTGTCCCTGGGGGATCTAGGCACTTTATAATGGGGTTTTTCTGCATCTCAAAAAAAGTCCTAGAGAAAATGGTAACTGCAAGAACTCATTTCTCTTATTTGAGTGAGGGTGTTATCAAAAATAATACTTTATTCATGCTGTTTTACCCTGGGATCAGTTCTAGTCTAAATGAATCTGTCATGTATAGAATGTATTTATAAATAGATTCGTATATAGATAGAGCTCTACACAGCCATTAACAGTCTTACATAAAAATCGTTCTTTCATTCCAGGTGTGAACTGTTGTGCTATTTCGCCCAGTTCAGACACAGGTTGTGGGCTTTCAAACTAATTTTGGACAGCAGACACTGTGGAGTTGGTAGGTGGAATAAAAAGAAAACAGAAAAATTAGTATGCATGCCCCTTTGGTCTTATATTTCTCACAGAAAGGGGCAATCGTCTAAAATTATTTAATTAAAAAAAAACTTTAAAGGAAGGCAATGAATTGCAGTAATTTCCCAATGTCACCTCATAGTAATTTGTTTTCTGCCAAGTGAAAAGCTACAGATCTTGAAACGGTTATTGGACCCTTTCTTTCTCCTGTACATTCCAAGACTCCTTTCTTTTTTTCTTCAGTTTTTACTATTCTGGTTGGTTTGCTCCATTTTTGTATCCTCTATTTTTTTATTTCCATCCCAGGAGGTCAGAGATTATTTCATGGAATCATGGAAATTCGCAGTTGAGAGGGATCTTAGTACATCAGCAATATGCCTAAGAGATAGGTAAGTGGATTGGGGCTTGAACCCTCCTTATAATGAAGGCCTCACTGCCTCACACCAAGCTATTTCGTCACTTAAAGACCACCACACAATGCCCAGGGTACCTGCTCTATTTGCAACATGAACTGGAAATTTATATGGGGTCATAATGATGAGTGGTGGCTAGAAGTCTTTTCTGCCTGGTGTAATTTAATTTGTAACTCGGTTTAATTTATCTACATAATATCGTTCTGTGGGATATACCCTTTTCATACAGCACATACATTTCCTACCCTCAACTGTGAGCTCCCAGGGGAGGTACCTTATCTTCACTTCCGTATCCCGAATATCTAACAGGATACACTATAGGAACTACGTACATCAGTTTAACTCTCAGATGACGGAACGAAAGTTTGCGATGGTAGTTCCAAATGTAGCACGTGAGTACATTATTTAAGAGACAGTGCTATTAAAAGGAAAATTAGTGCACTTACTATTTGCAGATTTTCAAATCATACACGCTTACGAGTTTTGTTTTTAAATACATCACAAAACACAACGTTCAACACGGTTGTCATCGGGAGTAATATTCAAAATATTTAACAATCTAATCGAATATGGTGGGAGCCACAGTTCCCACAGGTAGCCATGTGAGGGCACTTCCAGGGGAGTGTCAGGCAACAGAGGACAGACACAGCTAGGGGCATGGGGGATGGGACACTGAGCATTTGCCCAAGAGGCTGCAAGTGTTGCTGCCAGGGGTGCCTATTCCCAGGGGGTCCAGATGGCTGACTGGGGAGGAGAAGCAAGCAGGGCTGGGGCTCTCACGCAGGAGCTGCAGAGGGCTCCCTAGGGCAGCGCCCATAGATATCCACACAGGGTTCCCTAGGGTCTGGGCTCACAGGGCAGAACGAGGCACTGGTTGTGGAAAAAGGAGCAATGGCTTCTACCCATGTTTACCAGCTGAATTAGCAATACTGTTCATCAAAAATATAACATCTGCCTTTGATTTTGGTGGGGGCGGGGATCATTATGTTTTGCAGTGAAAGTAGGATGGATCCCCAGTTTAAGACCCTCTGATCGACTGAACAAACTACCATTACAACCAAACAAATCAGAATTTAAAGGAAAGAAATGCCTGTGTGTCGATATTTGGGGTGGGGAGTGACTTCTATATACTGAATTATGAGGCATTCTCCACGGCACAAGAGGACTCACAAGATTCACAACAGAATTCTTTTACTGCAAGACATTTGAGTGGATTTCAATTATTTTTTAATCTGAAAATTGGTTTTCAGTACAATTTTTCAAGGACACATCTACTGGGTAAGACAAGACATACTAATGTCCACCCTCATACACCAGGCTAGGCCAGGTCAGGTCTTCAATATTGGAGTAGAATAGAAATTTGTAGCAATTTTCCTGATTAAAAAAAAAATTTTTTAAAGCTCATTCTGTTCAAAGTGCTCTTTCCTTTTTAAGGTTAGATTAGAAGATATACTTTTTGCAGGAAATATTCAATTGCACAGGGAAAAGTGAGATTTCTTGGTTTAAATAAGGCAGAAAATTCTGCTTGGACAATATAACTAAGGTCAGATATCATCTTCCTACAATCAACGATCATGTTGAATTTTTATAATTCAAATCTAAATGAATTTTTAAATTTTATACTACATTTCAGAGGTACCTGTAACTTCCTTCATGAATTAGTAAATTACCTTCAAAAACTGCAATGTGAATTCAGTCACCTCCCTATGTCCCCCCTCCCCTTTTCATTTCCAACTTAAAGTATACACTTGCAAAATTTCTTCCTCTTATATTCTCCTTTAAAGGCCAGTTTCTAGCAGACAATTCAACCAACTGCTGTATTTTTCCATACATGATGCCAGGGAATAGAAACAAGTGAGATAGTTTCTTATATGATATAATTGTTTCCACTAAAAACTCAGGAAAGCAGGAACCAATCCATCAACAAGGGCAAACAAAAGATTGTGTAATCCACAAACTTTAACTTTTGATCACTTATAAAACTGAAACCTAAATAAGCCATAAACTAAAGAGATGACAACTGTCAAGGTGTAGGGTTTCTTCTGCGTTCACTGCAGAATTATTAAACTTTGTACTCTCTGTGGCCTTAACGTCCAACACCAAAATTACAATCACAGCCTCCTTATGTATTTTAATGTCACATCCATTTTTTAACCAGAAATTAAGTAGGGGCGCTCATTTTCCAGCACATTTTTTGTAGATGTGTGAGTTTAGTATTACTATCTATGCTATCTACCGGGGCACTTACAGGGTTAATAGAAAGGGAATATCAAGATGCCCTTACATCAATAAAAATAATATGTGCTATAACTGTCTTCTCCAAAAGTGAAAATTGACACAAATGAAAGAATCCCATTGCCCTCAAAGAACTAACTACTAAGTTTGAGTCTCTAGCTGGAGAAGTCATTAAGGTGAGAAATGTGACTGAAGCCAGCGCTTAAGAAGCTAGAAGAGGTACACCATGACTCATGAACCTACTACACCAACCAACATCCTTCCTCTACATTCCAAAGTCCAGCTGCTTTCACAAGTCGCCCATCATTCTCAAATGAGCTACTATGCACTAGTGATTTACCCTTGCTTTCTTTTACATTTCAATCTCTTCTCCACTTACATATTTACCTCTGCCTCTAAATGTATTCGTTATACTCACCTAAAAATAATGCTATTCTGATCTCTAACTCCTTTCTTGAGGACTATTCCTTCTTCACACCATTAAAATTTTTCAAAGAGTTCTTCACAAATGCTATGTCCACTTCCTCTCCTGCCCCATCTATAATTGTCTTCCATTTTCCAAATTTCACTGAAAGCACTTTGCTCTCTAGATGTCCACGTATATCCTTCTAATTATCAAACTTTTCTTTCCATCCCCATGCTCTTACATACCTCTGCAGCATTTGGTACTATAGAATATCACTTTTGTTCTCAAGACTCCTTTCTCCCTTGCCTACTAGTCAAAAGGAAAAGCATTTCTCCACCCATATCCTCAAAATGTAGGCATTTCCTAACAGGTACCACTTTCAGTTAGTAAGCTCTTCCACCGCTACAAATTTCATCTTCAAAGACATGCATGTAGCTTTTAAATCACTGTCTGGAGTCCTCTCCAGAGGCCTGGACCCATAGTTCAACTGCCCAATAAACACTTCCGCCTGGCTGTTACACCTGCTAATACGTCTAACTCCACACATTCCGTATCAGACATCACCATCTTTAGCCCATTTTTTCCTCCTGTTGTTATTCCTATTTCTTTTAATGGTTTCACCTTTCCAGATGAATAACAGTTTCTTCTCTTTGGCCCTCAACACTGAATTGATAAGCCATTTTCCAAAGGAGAGATTTGGAAATATAACAGTGAATCTAGTAGTGACTCTGCATGCTTCCTTAGGATCGCACGAGTTATTCTGGGCTTTGAGAGCCAACACCAGTCTGATGGTGCCAAAGTACCTGTGACACCATTTCATTGGGCTTGAAAACAGTTTTTGAGCTCCAGTATGCAGGATTAGAACTCTGCTAGCAATGCAGCCTTAGTTTCCCAGGAATACGAGCCTCCACAGTAGTGGAAGTAATGAAAGAATGGCATGGGTTTGAATCAATGTCCTATCATTCTCGAAAAATCTTCATGAATACTTTTTCCTGATGAAGAATCAATCTCTTCAATTCTTCTAATTCAGCATTTTAGAGTGATAATAAACATTTACTCAGAACCTGCAATGTGCCAGGCATTATCTAAGCACTTTAAAAAATATTTTCTCTGCTAATCCTCATCACTAGCCTATGAGGTGCCCATCATTAACTACTGAATGGTGCCACGGAAGGCTTCATGGAGTTGTGCAGTGCACAGTCTGTGCAACCGTATCTCTTGAACCTGATTTTTTCTTCATTTTACAAATGAAGATATTAAACCACAGAGAGAGGTTAAGGACTTGTCCAAAGTCACACAGCTAATAAGCCTGTATTGAGCAAGGATTCAAACCACATAAACCAATATTCTGACATCTAATTCTCTGCTTAACCGTCTACCAAACCACCTCTGCTCATATTTCTCTTGTAGCACATATCACAAATATTTGCTTTTGTGCTTGTCTTCTCACTTAGAATGTGAATCCCACTAGGGGAAAAAGAAATTTAATTTCTTAAACTGTTATTCTTCGTATTTATAAAAAGGCATATAGTGGGCCTTCAGTAAACTGTAGCTAATATCATTCATTTTTATCCTTCTTATTACAGATTTGTCACAAAGTCAGCTAGTAATTAATGCTTGTTGAATAAATGACTATGCTAATTCCCTAGTGTGTCAAAATGAGTATACGTACGAGCTGGTCTAGAGAAAAATAAGTATGTGGTGAGGATGTTAAATAACTTGTGTTTCATATAAGCTTGCTGATCAATCTCTGAGACAGGAACCTATTCAACCATTCCGATGTGGACCTAAGGAATTTAAATGAATCTTTATACTGTCAGCATATCAGCCAGCGATCTCAACGTGGCCCCCAAATTTTGTGTATGGGTAGTTGTGTATTTTAGAGCCAAAAAAAAAGAGGTAACAATGTATTCACAAGAGAGGGCAGTCTGATGGACTGCTCCAGGGATGAAAATGAATTGATGGAGATACTGTACAAAGAAATCAGCAGCTAGCACTTAACAGATCAGAAGAAGAAAAGATGTAAACTGAGCTTACAAGAATAAAGATTATTGTCATCAGATAGTTTCAAAGAGGGGAGCCCAGACAACCTGTTATTATATGAGAGTTACACCATGGGAGAAAGTGAAAAGCAATAGCTCTCTTAAATTTATTTGATTAATAACATCTGCTAAAATTCTCTTTAACAAATGACCACAGTCAGAAATATATATGACCTAAAGAGAAGCTGTTGGTAGCTAAAAGGCCCTTTGGGGGAAATTCATCTGATGAAAACCCTCCAGAGGACGCAGAGGGATTATATGAATGCATATGTCTACTTCTGTCCTTGGATGGGATACATTTTTTAAGGCAAAACGAAATTCAACATCTGGTGGCCAGGGACTTACCAGTGCTTTTAGGACTGGCAACCTATAGCAAAATACACTAAGAAAATTTAATTTCACTTAAATGCATTATAGAAACACATATCTTGATTTTTGTCCTTTTTTTTTTAGTTTAAAACATTTCTAAAAGAGTGTAGAAATTTTAAATATAATATTTATTTTAGAATCAAAACATAGGGAGCTGGAACAGTACTAATAGACAATCTAGTGTAAGTGGATTACTTTACAGTAACTGAACTACAAAGTAGAGTCATTAAATACTCAAAGTCACCTGAGTAAGGGAAGAATCAAGCACCGATGTTATCTTTCAATGTTCTTACCATCATAATACTCTTCTTCTGACACATCTTGTTGTTTAATTTCAAGTTAGGAGATAAAATAGCTAAAGAGCTAAGGAAAAACGTTAGTCCTTCATTTTCATACTAACTCACAGAGAGTGCATGAAAGGAAGGGCTTATCAGCTGGATCGTTAAATACACTTTGCAAATTTGTGCAACTGAGACATTGAATCCCAAAAGGGCCCCACATGAACTCTGAGACAAAGTGAAATGGTATCCTGATACATTTTTTACTATGTCACTGAAATATTTACATCGGGTGCTATAAATCTGAATGACAAATCTTGGAAAGCACCTGAAAACCACAGGAAGTATTCTATTCTTGTGTAATATATGGAAATAGTTAATGGCAGAAAAAGAATTCAGAGTTCAGAGCAAATGTTCAGTATCTTTTAACACGATCTGGATCCTGTTACTTGAGGCTGGGTATCTACTGTTCTGCAGATTATGTTAATTGGCTACCATCTAGAACAAGGTATAAAAGAGACAAGCACATTTTCCATCTGGCCTGTACAATGATAATCAAACTGCTAAGCAGTAAGTGGTAATACCATGATTATTCATGTAATATCAAGTCTGACTGCTCACCAGCCTCCAATGTGAATTTAAATTAAACTGTTGAGGCCAGTAAATATGTGGCATACAAACACTTGGGCATTATAAATTTAAATTAATTTTCATGATTTCCAGAAAGTTTGGTAAAACTCAAAAGGTTTGTATACAGTACTATACATGTAAATGAAGGTCACTCTGGAATGATAATACCTAAACACAGAATCACATTTGTTAAGTTAAAAATGTAACTCTTCTATCATACTAAGTGAAGTAAGTCAGACAAAGACAAATATCATATGATATCACTTATATGTGGAATCTAATAAAAGATGATACAAATGAACTTATTACAAAACAGAAACCAACTCACAGATCTCAAACTTACGGTTACCAAAGGGGAAAAGTGGGGGAAAGTGATAAATTAGGGGATTGGGATTAACATATACACACTACTATATATAAAATAGATCACCAATAAGGACCTACTGTATAGCACAGGGAACTCTACTCAGTATTCTGTATATGGGAAAAGAATCTGAAAAAGAATGGATACATATATAAATGTATAATTGATTCACTTTGCTGTACACCTGAAACTAACACAACATCGTAAGTCAACTATATTTCAATAAAAATTTTTTAAAACGTTGAAGAAAGTGTAACTTTCCTACTAATAAGCCAAGCCAGCAAGCGTTGAATTCTTGATATATGTTTTTTGATAAGTAACTTTGTATTTTTCCAGTACGCGGCTGTGGCAGTGCACTTAGGTAGGGACAGAGTTATGGGGAAAGGCAGCGTGATATGGGGAAAGCCTGCTTCGTCTCCTAACCATCTTTGAGACCTACGTTCAGTTTTAGTACTTGAGTCATGAAATGGTAGAAGGATAGAAAAAGACTTGGATTGATATCAAAGCATTAAGTTCTACCTGAAACTTGGCTTTCAAAAACCATGACTGGGAATGAGACTGTTGTGTTCAGACTGCACTTTTTTTTTTTTTTTTTTTTTCGTTTAATCCTTTTAACTCTATGCAGAGTCTGATCTCACCTAGCTGTGATTTACCTGTGAGTCGAGCAGGCTTCAGGAATAACTGAACTTTTAAATGATTAGACAGATTATAAAATTAACTGGAATATACTGACTCTTAATGTCAAGGAACATATCCTTACAGTTACACAGCCTAGAATCTTAGTAAGCACTTCAAAAATGTTTGTGGAATTCCATATAACTCATGTGTGAATGAAGAATGAATAAATGAATTTTTTAGTTCCTGACAGATTTGAAATATCAAGTCCAGAGTTTTCATATACCCAAAAATGTAAGCTTCTTGATTCCTTTTTGACACCTAAAAGCATCAAATTTTACTTAGAGCAGACTATGCTTATAGTCATTACACATCTTACACTGGAGATTTATTTAAATTAATAGAAATTCATAAACCTAGCTAACCTGGATCCCTTTTGAGAGAACTTGTGGAATATGAAGTGTAGGTAGGAAAGGGTAATGTGGTTAGATATGTTTTTTATTTGGCATCATGTATTAATTTGATATATCTAACTTTCTCAGTGAACTGGGTACACACATCATATATTCAAAGGGACAGAATTTCCTTTGTTTGATCATTTTGAATGTTTTTTATTACTTAATGTCCTTTTTTATTTTTAATAACTTTATTTATTTATTTTTGACTGCATTGGGTCTTCGTTGTTGTGCGTGGGCTTTCTCTAGTTGTGGTGAGCGGGGCCTACTCTTCGTTGCGGTGCGCAGGCTTCTCATTGCAGTGACTTCTCTCGTTGCGGAGCACGGGCTCTAGGCACACGGGCTTCAGTAATTGTGGCTCGCGGGCTCTAGAGTGCAGGCTCGGTAGTTGTGGTGCACGGGCTTAGTTGCTCGGCGGCATGTGGGATCTTCCCAGACCAGGAATCGAACCCGTGTCCCCTGCATTGGCAGGCGGATTCTTAACCACTGCGCCACCAGGGAAGCCCCTTAATGTCCTTTTTATTACGTAAAACTACTTAAAATGTTTGGAAGGAGATTGGTTGTAAATACAAACTAAATTAATAACTGGAATCAGGGGAAAAGGTCCTCTAACCTCCCTCACTTTTCTGAAACTTAGAAGTAGTGTATTTTTATTCCTTCATTAGCCTTTAGGAGAGAATGAACACCAAGTACCATTGGACCACCTCCTCTTGATGGCTGATATCCATGTGGTCCTATAGAATAATGGGGAAATGTTGGTACTTTTGGCAATGTCTTAGACCCTGGGGGCACTTAATGGCCTTTATTCTCCCCAAAGCTTTTCTCACATTCAGGTAGTATGTTGAACTCTTAAGGGAGATGCAGTTACTCTTTCAACCCAGTAGGGTACCATTTGGTTTACCACTCTGCTGCAGAAAAAGGTACCCTGGTGGCTTGAAAGAGACAGTGGGGAGAAAGTGGCTCATTAAATAGTAATTGATGCTGCCGCTACTATTAATGTTAGCGCTGCTGCCAAAATAACTGTGGTGCTTCCATTCTGCTCCTTCTTTGAGACTGAGAATAAGCACAGTTCATCCCCATGGACAGTCAATTGCCAGGCTAACCCGGCGAAGGCATAGAGGCCAAGCTGACTGATGAGACAATCATGACTACAAGATTCTAATGTGCTCCACATTGCCTGAACCACACTCTACCTCTGCTATCCACACATGCATCATAAATCCTCACAAATCCTGATGAGATATTTTTTCATATAAGCAAAATTTCAGACATTTGATATTTACCCTTGAAGTGCCAAATTTTCTTACTTTCACAAATTAGGATGGATATCTTTGTGAAATGGTCTTATATACTGTCTACTTTCTTAAAGAATATCTTGATCATAATCCAATCTATGTCTAAATAACTCAGAACCACCATTGTTAACAATAATTGTTGCACTGTGCTGTAAAGAGGTAAAGCCCTCAAAACACATTTCACATGTAATGCGATATGCCATTGCCTCTGGCTGCTGGGCTTTTCTGTTTTGTTTTATTTTGTTTTTTATAATGTTTCTGACTCCCTCCATCTTATCAGGCTTGTTACTTTTTGCTGAGATCATTATATCAGAGAATATTTTTTTCTGTAGGTGAAATCATCTAATTTCTGAAGGCAGGAAAACTTGAAAAAAAAGTTGTTAGGTAATTAAAGGCATGGAAAACAGAATCGGTTTTTCTGAGAACCATGTGATATTTATACTAGTTCCGCACAAGCACTGTGTTGTTTACTGCCTGGTCCTTGGCTATATTCTATATTGCTGAGGTTTCAGGAAAATAACTTTCAGATAAGTGAAATCTTAGTTCATGTGACTTAAAACTCTACTTTTAGTATATTATTTTTCCCTTTCATTTTCCAGTCTTGTTTTCCCTTTTATTGGTATTACTTTACTTAAGGCCTCTTTGGATCCTTTTTGGAACCACATATAATTTACATGTGCCTTCTGCTTCTTGTGTGTGTACGTGTGCAATATTTGTACAAGCACATAAAGGGGCATATGTGTGTGTGTGCACGTATCACCATTTTATTCAGAAAATACTGCGGCAAACCACAATCACTTTGAAAGGTATGAGAGCATCTGTCAATGTAAAGGATAATCACTTCCTACTATGATCACCTCCTGGATGTATATTACCTTTGCCCAGAAGCCCATGCAACACCAGAGACTAGACTCTGAGATGGCTGGCTCTCTCCTGCCACAGATCTGTGTGCCACCAGAACATCATTTTGCAGCATGTGAAACATTTATATATTAGGAAAAGCACTATTCTTAGGACTCTTTAGGAATACTTAAATACTAAAGTTGTGTCACCACTCAGTGAATGCATATAACAAATTACCTCCTGTATGTTATTGCCATGCACCATTCTACTTTGTAGCACAGAACCACTGCTGTCATCCTTGGATGGAATTCAGCTAAGTTAGTTCCTTCTGGCTGATCATATTTACTATTGAGTAAGGCAGCATATAATGGAATTGATTCAATGTAAAAAGTTGGCTTTATCACAGAATCATAAAATTTTAGTACTATAAGGGGCCTTAAAAATAACACTTTGGGTAGCAGGAATAGGCAGACTTCATAAAAAGAAGAGAATTCTGTGTAGGGAAGGAAATGAATTTTCATCTATTGGATGTCCACTGTGCACTGGGCACTGGACTAAATGCTATAGACACTTTTCCTCATTTAATCCTAATAACAGTCCTATAGGATGGATATTATTATCCCATTCTGTAGATGAGAAAACTGAAACCATAAATAGTTAATTCATTTTGCCCAAGCTTCTAATTATGTAAACCTAGGTCTGTTTGACTCTAAAGGCTGGGCTCCTTCCACTGTTGTACTCCATGATACCTCTCCAATGTAGAAATTTTCTTTTATATCTGTTGCCAAAAACTCATTTAGCTGGGTTAGTCGTTCCCAGCAACACTTTAAGATTAGCCTGTCCTAACACCTATCCTTCTGAAACTATTCCAAAAAATTGCAGAGGAAAGAACACTTCCAAATTCATTCTATAAGGCCACCATGACCCTGACACCAAAACCAGACAAACATATCATATAAAAGAAAATTATAGGCCAATACCACTGATGAACATAGATGCAAAAATCCTCAACAAAATACAGCAAACCAACTCCAATAATACCTTAAAAGGATCATACACCATGATCAAGTGGGATTTATCCCAGGGATGCAAGGATTTTTCAATATCCACAAATCAATCAATGTGATACACCACATTAACAAATTGAAGAATAAAAACCATATGATCATCTCAATAGATACAGAAAAAGCTTTAGATAAAATTCAACAGCCATTTATGATAAAAACTCTTCAGAAAGTGGGCATAGAGTGAACATACCTCAACATAATAAAGGCCATATATGACATACCCACAGCTAACATCATACTCAATGGTGAAAAGGTGAAAGCATTTCCTCTAAGATCAAGAAAAAGACAAGGATGCCCACTCTCACCACTTTTGTTCAACATAGTTTTGGAAGTCCTATCTGTGGCAATCAGAGAAGAAAAAAATAAAAGGAATCCATATTGGAAAAAAAGAAGTAAAGCTGTCACTGTTTGCAGATGACATGATGCTATATATAGAAAATCCTAAAGACACTACCAGAAAACTAATAAAGCTCATCAGTGAATTCAGTAAAGTTGCTGGATTAATTAATTAAGGTACAGAAATCAGTTTCATTTCTATTCACTAACAATGAAATATCAGAAAGAGAAATTAAGGAAACAAACCCATTTATCGTCACATCAAAAAGAATAAAATACCTAGGAATAAACCTACCTAAGGCGGCAAAAGACCTGTACTTCAAAAACTATGAGACGGTGATGAAAGAAGTTGAAGACAACACAAACAGATGGAAAGATATACCATGTTCTTGGATTGAAAGAATCAATATTGTAAAGTAACCATACCACCCAAGGTAATCTACAGATTCAATGTAATCTGTATCAAATTACCAATGGGATTTTTCACAGAACTAGAACAAAAAATTTTAAAATTTGTATGGAGACACAAAATACCCCAAATAGCCAAAACAATCTTGAGAAAGAAGAATGGAACTGGAGGAATCAGGCTCCCTGACTTCAGACTGTATTACAAAGCTACGGTAATTAAGACAGTATGGTACTGGCACAAAAACAGAAATATAGATCAATGGAACAGGATAGAAAAACCAGAGATAAACCCACGCACCTATAGTCACCTAATCTATGACAAAGGAGGCAAGAATATACAATGGAGAAAAGACAGTCTCTTCAATAAGTGGTGCTGGGAAAACTGGACAGCTACATGTAAAAGTATGAAATTAGAACACTCTCTAACACCATACACAAAAATAAACTCAAAATGGATTAAAGACCTGAATGTAAGGCCAGACACTATAAAACTCCTAAAGGAAAACATAGGCAGAACACTCTTTGACATTAAACACAGCAATATTTTTTTGGATCCGTCTCCTAGAGTAATGGAAATAAAAACAAAAATAAACAAATGGGACCAAATGAAACTTAAAAGCTTTTGCAGAGCAAAGGAAACAATACACAAAATGAAAAGACAACCTATGGACTGGAAGAAAATATTTGCAAACAATGCTACCAACAAGGGATTAATTTCCAAAATATACAAACAGCTCAAACAGCTTAATATAAGAAACAAAACAAAACAACCCAATTAAAAAAATGGGCAGAAGACCTAAGTAGAGATTTCTCTAAAGAAGACATACAGATGGCCAATATACACTTGAAAAGATGCTCAATATCTCTAATTATTAGAGAAATGCAAATCAAAACTACAAGGTATCATCTCACACCACTCAGAATGGCCATGATTAAAAAGTCTACAAATAATAAATTCTGGAGAGGGTGTGGAGAAAAAGAAACCCTCCTACACTGTTGGTGGGAATGTAAATTGGTATAGCTACTATGGAGAACAGTATGGAAGTTCCTTAAAAAACTAAAAAAATAGAGCTACCACATGATCCAGCAATCCTACTCCCTGGGCATATATTTGGAAAAAACTGTAATTTGAAAAGATACAGGCATCCCAATGTTCAAAGCAGCATTATTTACAATAGCCAAGACATGGGAGCTACCTAAGTGTCCATCGACGGATGACTGGATAAAGAAGATGTGGTATATATACATGATGGAATATTACTCAGCCATAAAAAAGACTGAAATAATGCCATTTGCAGCAACATGGAAGGACCTGGAGATTATCATACTAAGTGAAGTAAGTCATACAGAGAAAGACAAATACCATATGATATCACTTATATATGGAATCTAAAAAAAGATACAAATGAACTTATTTCTGAAACAGAAATAGATTCATAGACATACAAAACAAACTTATGGTTACCAGAGGGGATACCGAGGGCAGGGAGAGAGAAATTAGGAATTTGGGATTAACATATACACACTACTATGTATAAAATAGATAAATAACAAGAACCTACTGTATAGCACAGGGAACTATATTCAATGTCTTGTAATAACCTATAACAGAAAAGAATCTGAAAAAGAATATATATATACATACATACATATATATAACTGAATCACTTTGCTGTACACCTGAAGCTAACACAACATAGTAAATTAACTATACTTCAATTAAAAAAAAAAAAAGGCTAGTCAGTCCCTTTGCAGTAATGATCTAATCTTTTTCTATTCCTCTGTTCCTTCTAATGAATTGATATATGACTATCATGATGGTAGGCAAATCCATGAATAAGTCTGCTCTTTTAACAGCACAGTGTGAGTTTACAGGACTGGAATGTAAAACCAAGTGGAGAAATAGGGAGCAAAGTCTAGCAAAGTCTCACAGAAGACAGCCCCAAACATCCCTGGGTGAATTCAAGTTAGAGAAAATAGATCTGATATATGAGTTGATCATTATTTGTAAATTTTCTACTTTACAGTTGATTTTTTCAAATACTACACTGCCTTTCAAATGGAAAGTAAAAATGTATCACTTGGACTATTGCTCGAAAAGGGTACCCATAACTTAGAATATGGACATTTTTGAAACAACCGCTATAAAGTCACGTGCAACCACGTGTTCCTTAAAAAGAATCTCTAATGAAGATGGACATGACATTACCTGTGTCATGTCCCAACTATCTACATTTTTACTGTTAAAGCATCCACAATCAAAGTTTCTGCCCAATTCACTTAGAGTGTTATACATACTAAAGGTTTGGAGCATGACCATTTTAATTGACTTATTCAGTATTAAGTGTGAGCCTGTGGCAGATTAGAATATATATTCAAAAACAAAACAAAATAAAAAACAAACAAACAAACAAACCCCACTGTAATCAGGTGTAAAACTATGTTACATCTTTGAAATCATTGGAAGAATGAATAATTTTCCTCAGTCTCTCATATGCTGAAAGGGAGTAAGGGCATAGGGTTTGCATTTTTGGTCATCTGAAGAATGTTAAATCATACTACTTTTTTGATGCACATTAAGATAATAACTATAAAAATGTCAAATGCTTTACTAAAAAGAGAAAGTTTGAAGCGTTGCAAACTAAAAGGAAATAGCAACAGTAACAACAGCAAAACTTCAACCTTGAAGACTCAAGCAGTAGGGACCCTCAAAAATGTCAGGCTGAAAAAATTAGACACAGCTTAACAGCCCATGGAAAGTATACAGAACAATAATCATTTTGATAGCATGCCATTCTCATGTGTCAGCCCAATCAGAGGAAGTTAAAGTGAAACAGTCACATCTGAACAGACTGGTCAATGTTTCAAATAAAGATGAAAACACTGTAAATTTTATACATTTAACAGAGAAGTAGAGAAGAAAACTATAAAAAGATTCAAATCATCTAAAGGTTCCAAACATCCAGAGTCTAGCAGTCGAAGTGGATTGGGTAAATACTTTCTAAGCCCTTTATTTAACCTTGGCTGTTCAGGCAAGCGCTGACTATCCAGTTGCAGCTAGAAAATAAATGCTGAATGCCCAAAGTTTAGAAAGTACTCTGGAGGGAGACTAGTGAATTTTAAGTATTATTTTCAGCATTAGCTTAGCTTTCATTTTTTAAACAGTTCTTCAAAAGACTAATATGTTCATTCTTAATTATCCTTGCCCCAAAGCAGTTCTGTCCCCTAGAAATAAGTACATCATAAGGGAAACTTACACAAATGCCAAGCTCAAATATTTTCCTTTTGAAAACAATGCCAGCTCCAGAAACACATTACAAAGAGAGGAGACTGTCAATTTTCTCTCCTCTGGAACAAGGATGTTCTCATATCAAAGGTAACCCATTGTAAGAAAACATTTACTGATTTTTCTTTTTAACACACATCAATTAATTCTAAAGATTTGGTCGCCCTAACACCAAAACCACATGGTAAACTTGGGTGGAAGAAAAAGAAACAACAATTTGGCGAAATTTTTCACATTTTCATCCACTGTAGGTAAATGATCAGTATCTTGTTATAAGCACCTTCTGTATGAATTTTTACAGGGAAAAACTTTAGGGATTCTTAAAGGAGAAAGATGGCAGAGATCACTATTTCTAAGAAGCTCACTGTTTATTTAGAGGTATAGTAAACAAATGTCCCACAAGTAAAGAATTTTAACTTCATATAGTTCTCATATAATTTTGATAAGAACAGAATCTCCTCCAGAATAGACAGAGAGAGCATTTATTGAAAACTTACAATATGCTAGGGACCATGCTTTATCCTTTATATGCATTGCCTTGATGTATCGACTCTATAAGGTACACACTATTATTATCTCCATTTCACAAATGAGAAAAATAAGGCTCAGGGAGGCTATGAAAATTGTTCTCTGTCACAAAGCTAAGAAGTGGGATTCGGGAACCCAAGCTGTCTGATTTCAAGGCTCCATGTATCTAACACCTAAGAAAATTTACTGGGAAGTGAGGTATTTGAATACAAATTAATTTTGTTACCTATGGCCAAGAAGACCAAATTCAGTGTAGTGACAGCAGCCGCAATATAAGGGCATATTTAGCAATTTCTCCCAGACGTAGAAATACATTGTCAAATAATCTTGTCCAGCTAAAACTTAGACACTCTACCAAAACTGAGGTAACACCAGGTGAATGAAAGACTTATTTAGTTTGGATTTAACTTTGAATTATGCAAATTTAATTTCTATTACTAATTCACTTTTGCAATGGCCAGAATTTTTCTGAAAACACTGATATTTTAAGAGAGTTTTAAAGAGTTATAGAAAAACCACAGGTGAATAAACTTTCAATAAAAACAGAGACAGGATTAAAATGTTTTACTATATATAGAAACATAAAAACGAACTGGCATTTTTCAAACTAATTTGTAAGCCCAGATTCACACCAAATACATTGAAAACTGCTTCCTGCATGCCCAAGTGAGATGAGTTGTAAATAGAAGTCAACACAGACTAAGATACACTGCTGAAGGCCCAAGCGTGAGAACTAAATGCCCATCATCTGGAGTCTGTTTCATCCCAAGACCCTCAGAAGCCTACATTATTACTTAACCTGGCCACACAATAGTAATTAAATGTACAGTCATGTTATTTGATAAATCCCAACTGAGTATTAAACTACATTGTGGTTCAATCAAATTACCACTGTTCTGTGTGCTGCTGACACACAGACACACACACACACACACACACACTCACACACACGCATATATGAACATACATGTACCAAGGGGTGTCTGATGGTGATGCTAAAAATAAACAATAAAGCAGTAGCTTCAATACTAATACTCAAGTAAATTGCTAATCACTCATCTGTGACACATTCTTTGTAGGCTTTGCACTACTTCTTTGTGGCTTTCAAACTGTTTTGACTGTAACCCACAGCAAGAAATATATTTTAGATCATACCCAGAACATACACACACAATTGGAACAAATTTCAGAAAATAATACTCCTACCTATATGCAACTCACTAATTTCTACTCCATTCACTTTTTTAATGGTTACAACTCACTAATTTGGTTTCATGACCAACTAATGGGTCATGGCCAGCAAGTTGAAAAGCACCATCCTCAGGTGGCTAACTCCCAGGTCAAAAGTTCAAGGATGAAGTACAGATGAGAATAAGAGTAAGAAGGGATAAGAATTTTAGAGTACCACTGTTAAACTCCAAAAAGTTGAAAGAATGTAGAATTATGAGCCTTGTTAATTGTACTGCATCTTAATGGACAATAGGAAACGAACTCTTTGGGTTGATGGCCAAGAAACTATTCAAGATATTTGAATTGGCCCTTGAACAACAAAGAAAAAACAGTATAACATCCACTGGACAGATAGGGCAAACTGAGAGAAAAGAGGATAAATGCTTCATTTGCTTACTCAGTCCCCAGTAGAATCCTCACATGAATTGAACCCTTATTGTGGTACCCAGCCAACTCTTAACAAGAAGGAACACTTTCCCTCCATAAAACTGCAAAGTCTGTATCACCAATGAAATTATGGCAGTTATAGGTCTGGTCAAAACAGGAGCCCAAATTATCAGGAAATATTTTGTTAATTCCCATTAAATGAGAAACAGTGATATGACCTTGCCTGTAGCATCTAGGATATCGAAAGAACAGGTTCAAACTGACCAGTGACTCACTCTACACATGGCGTAGACTAAGACTAACTTCCTCTTACTGTTCTTGTCTTTTCACAATCTATGTAGAGCACAGCAGAGCATTAATGAGAAAGTCTACAGAGTAGGCACTCAGTAAGTGTTTGCAAAACAACAGAACAATACTAATGGTAAATTGGTACCTATAACAGGAACAGATTTTTTTCGGTATGCTTACTTACCACGGAAAGCAACTCCCACAAGTTTTATGTGCAGTCTGTCAACCTGTTTTTGTCTTCACAATCCTAAAGCCTAAAAACTCGATAAGAAGTATTTTTGATATGCCAATGATGGGTTATTTTTTAAATTAATTTATTAATTAATTTATTTTTGGCTGTGTTGGGTCTTTTTTGCTGCGCGCAGGCTTTCTCTAGTTGTGGCGAGCAGGGACTACTCTTAGTTGTAGTGCGCGGGCTTCTTGTTGCAGTGGCTTCTCTTATTGCGGAGCGTGGGCTGTACAGCGCAGGCTCAGTAGTTGTGGCTCACGGGCTCAGTTGCTCAGCGGCATGTGGGATCTTCCCGGACCAGGGCTCGAACCCGTGTCCCCTGCGTTAGCAGGCAGATTCTTAACCACTGTGCCACCAAGGAAGCCTGTCAATGATGTTTTATACAAGAGGGGGGGAATACAGAAATACCCCATATGTTAAAATTTCTTTTTAAGTGCAGTTATAGATTTTCATTTCCTTGATTATTATAGACTATAAATCCTACTCCCTGCCCTAAATCCTACCTTTTACCTATCACCTATACCCCATCTTCTTCATCTTCTCATTGCTTCCCCCAATTTCCCAGAAACCTACTATGCTCAGGAAATATAAATATTTAAAGATTTTTCCCTCCAGGTCTGTATGATTATGCTGAAAGCTACATGAATTTCTGCAGCACTGATATCTATCTTGGCAGCTATGTAATGTAAGGGTGTCTTTTATTGCTTCAATTAATAAACAGCATGCTACATATTCCAACTGGGTTAAAGTTAAAATGCAACGTACATAGAAGCCAAGTGATTATAATTATTTAAAGAAAGTTGTCTGAAGAAAAAGTGTGAAGATAGATGGAAAGGCTGAGGGTTTGGGAGGAGAATGCTGGTACTGATGGTATAAAGTTCAGGAGGAGTAGAAATGGGCTCAGATAAAGGTTAGCCTTGAACAGGAAGAGTATCCCTCCCTTTGAGACTCAAGGAATGTATAAACACAGGGGTAGGTATTCTCTGCTGGGAGGGTGTTGAAAAACTGTAGAGTTAAGAGCTCATGGTCTGTTTTCTCTGCGAGCTATACGAGGCAAGGCCATTTGCTAAAAACGTTGGGATTATGTAAGAAAAGATAGCTAAGAAGATAAAGAGCTAATGAGTTCCTGTTATGTGTTAGTCATTATGCTAGGTTATATATCTATATATTTATATCTATATTATATAAAATATATGTTATAGGCTATATATAATATATGCATGTTTTATTATACATCTGAATGTATTTATTATTGCATTAAACAATTTATAACAAAAAAATCAAATCAGCATTAATATTCTGATTTTACAGAAGAGGAAAATGTGGTTTGGAGAGGTTTGATATCTGCCCAAATTCACAAAGTGGTAGAGCCAGAATGTGAACTCAATCTGTCTGACTCTAATCATAAATCCTGAGGGAAATGAAAGAAAGGCAACAAGTTAAAAGAGCATAGGATGTTATTTATGGGTCCTGCCAAGAGCAGAAACTAGATATTCGGAATAGCACACAGTACGGTTGGTATTCAGAAGGCAGCTTGTAGGATCAATCCTGTATTGAGAGTTTCGCATGGTAGATGAATGTAATAGACGCTGCCTGTGCCCCACCCATATATTCTTGGCATCCACCTTTCCTGTGCACACTGACAGCTTCTTAACATATAAGCATCTGAGACCCTCTGCCTTGGGCCTTTCTCCAGCTATGTAAGCAGGCTTGGCCCTCGGACAGGAGGACGCAAGAAGTTCTAGGGAAGAAGTTCCCCTGGAAGCAGCCCTCAGCCCATGACCCATGGATGTTGGTGGATAAATACACTACCCGCCTTGCGCCTGGTGGGAAGGCCTCTCTGAGACATGCTCCACGCATCTGCCCAAGGTCCACGGTCAGACTGAGCCCTAGTTACCCACAGCAGCAACCTGCTTCTTAACACACCCTGCAGTGGCTTCCTTCCCTCTGTCTCACTTCCCCATGTCTGTTCACATACTTTTCAGAATCACCTCCTGAGTAAACTGCTTGCACTCAATTCCTCACGGTCCAGCTTCTGGGGAATCAAAACCAGAGCAATAAGAAAAGGGATAAAGAAGTCAAGGAATTGAAAGTGCCGGTGAGAGAGTTACTTCCACTGCCAACCTCGAGACTCAGTTTGCGTAAAACAAGAACAAAAGTCAGGAGGAGGTGGGGAGAGTAAGAAACCGCAGAGCAGTCAAGATGGCTGAGGTCTCCATAAGGAAGAGCGGGAGGCTTAGCGAGAGTGAGAAATTGGGGAGGTGGAAGTAGATGAGATCCTGTGATATTAGGGTTTTGAGATTTCATTGACAGGACAGTTTGAGGCGATGATAAGGTCAAGGGTGAGGCCATGGGAATCCAGTTCTCAGCGGAGCTGAGGTGAATGCTAATGAAATTAGAGGTCATGAAACTAAGAGATGGAGGGTTTGAAGTGTTTCCTTCAGGAATGTGAAATCTGCTGGGATGATGACAGGAGTTGGGAGGAAGAAAAACCTCGGCGGGCTGTCAAAGCATGGAAGTGACCTGAATAAAGCAGACGGCTATGACAAAACATGTTAAAGGCAATAAAGCTGAACGGTGCAAATTTCAGAGGAGGAGGGAGAAGTTGAAAGAGGCAGTTTGGAACTAAGATAATGCTGACACCGCTTCCTAACGGTTTTGAGGTACATCAAGCTTCTCCATCTTTTATCTGAGAGGAAAAGAAGGAAGGAAATGTTCTTAGGGGAGAAAACAGGTTTCACTGAAGGCCTGGAGGTAAAGGCAGCACGCTGTGTGGAGACTGAGGGTGTGGAGAAGTTTTTTATACAATGGAAAAGAGTTTTCAGTGTGCACGGTGGAAAGAGCTGGAAGGGAAGCCAGCGAAAGGAAGATAAGCTGTTGGAAGAAAGGGAGGATCCCTGGACCAGATGACATCATAAGAGAGGATTCATGACCCCAGAGCTTCTGGGGGTGAGTAGGAGGCTGGTGGGGGACTGGAAATAACTGGGTAAAAGGCCAGGATGGTGGTGGCATAACACCACGCTTGAGAACAGGTACTTTGGAGTTAGGTCCTGGATCTGCTATTGATTCTGGGATCTTGGTGACTCTGGAATCCTGGTCACATTACCTAAATTGCTATGCCTCAATGTAGGTGATATTTACAATGGGAGTAGTTACCTCATAGGATTATGTGGAGGATGAAATGTAAAATGCTTAGCCCCACTCCTGGCTCACAGTAAGCATTCAATAAATGTTAAATTTCTTTTATTATAACTAGCCACATGGTTTTGAATGAATCCTTTGCTACAAAGGATTTTAATACCAATTGACCACGGGTCCCAGGTATTGTTAGGACCCTACAGCTATCATGTAAAAATTTAACAGAGAGTGAGAGAGAGAGAGAGAGAGAGAGAGAGAGATCAAAAATAGGTTCCTTTTTCCTAGAAATTAAGAATTCTGAATCTGTGTATATGCCAGCTTTCCAGTCACCAGGGCTGGGGCTAGAGTAAGGCATAGAATTTATGAAGACATTCACACTAGGTGAATGCAAGACTTGAGAATGAAGGCATCCTCAAATTTTGCACCTATGTGCCTTGATTTCCTCATTGTAGCCTTGGCCCCCTTTAGACTACATCAGTAGTAGTTAAAATCCAGAGCAGAGCCGCTCAACTTAGAGACCGAGGGGTCAAGCCAATCAATTGGACATGTGTTAAAAGCAGAATGACTATCCTGCTACCCTGTGTGTGGCCCATGACTAATTGATATGAACAAATATACTTCTACGAGGTTTTCACTAGAGTTTATATATGCTAAAAGATGCATCATATAATATAGGAATTTGTTAACTGTCCTAAATTAAAGTATGTATGCCATGGTCGAAGACATTCTAGTAAACACAAAGCTGGGGAAATTATTCAGCCACTTTATGAATTGAGCTTCTTGGATTCATACTCAGATACTAAGACAGACATGTTGTTGATTAAAATGAATTGATTTTGAAAATATAAGAAAGTTTGGATTACAAAGAGAAGAGGAAAAAAACCCACCATGTACTCTACATCTGTTGTTCTGGCCTGCTCCACGTCAATTCTTCCTTCTTCTCTGTGAATAGTATCTCCCCTATTTCCCAAGGGGAGCCACCTCTCATTCTGCATGTGATCTGGGTGGGACTGTTGATCATGGTGCCCTCCTCCCCTGGTCACAAAGTGGACATATGATCCAAGACACATCAAAGAAACTCTGATTCTCTGGAGGTTGGGGAGAATGACACCCAAACAGAAACCAGGTAGAGCTGATTCTCCCCTGAGGAGGTACCCTCGAGACAGGATTTTCCAGTTCCTGCTACCTGGAGCCTCAGATCTGTCCTCGTTCCTTCCCTTCCCAAGGTTTGGTTATTCAAACTTCTCTTGGATTCTGCAAACAACCCCATGTCCTTCTAACAAATCATTTTATTGATTAAATTAGCCAGAGTCTGTGTCTGTTGCTTGCAACCAAAGAATATATACAGATACACAGACCATCTTAATACTTCCATTATTATATTTTTTAAAATTTATTTGGCTGTGCCGGGTCTTAGCTGTGGCACGCAGGACCTTCGTTGCCGCGGGCGGGCTCCTTTAGTTGCGGCATGAGGGACCTAGTTCCCTGACCAGGGAAATAACTTGGGCCCCCTGCATCAGGAGTTCGGAGTCTTAACCACTCACTGGACGACCAGGGGAGTCCCATTACTTCCATTATAGTTTATGTGTATTACTTTCCAGGGTTTTTCATATTCATATTTTTACATAGGTAAAATTCACTTAATTCTGTTCCTGTTGTACATATGGATGTTTCCAAGGGTTTTCATTATTATTATAAATAACCCTACAATGATTATTTTCATGCATATCACTTTTTCCATATTTTGGATTCTCTCCTCTGAGAGATTCCCAGAAATGAATTACTGAGTCAAAGGGCACAGATATTATTGTGGCTCTTGAAAGATATTGCCAAAATGTTTTCTAAGAGGGCTCTGCCAATTTATAATGAATTCAAGGACCCATTTTTACCAGACTACTGGTCAACACTGACCAACCATGTAGTTCTGACATCCTGCAACGTTTTCTGTACTTTCCTGGAAACAGTGGGACATATTCTAGGAGAGATAATACTTCCTATTCGGGTATCCTGAATTATTTCCTCCAATAGTAGTACATTCTTTAACTTTTATAGAAATATCACGTAATTTACCAATATAGAAATTTCTGCAATGTCAAAATATAAGCAGTCTCAAAGTACAATTGATACTGTTTCTTTTGCTAATCTTGCTAGAATTATAGTTATCTCTATAGTGAAATCGCAATTTCTCCTCAAGAAATGGGCCATAGAGTAAAGAGCCAGTAGCAATCAGTTTTCCATGAGTTCTGCTCTAAGTATATACTAATACAAAAAAACTGTGGAAACAGCCATTCTAATAATTCCTTTTGGTGCACCTAAGAATTTTCAAATAAAGGAAAATAAAGGGGTCTGTTTTCCTTTCCTCTTTTGAGCTATTTCCATGCCAAGAGTATACCTTAGTGATAAAGACGATGTGACATGCCTTTGAATAAGACAGGCGGAGTACAGAAGACAAAATATGTGTCATGTAAGAACAGATCCCCCAAAATGAGCTCCACAGGGACACGGATGGGTAGCAGGTAAGGCATGCTGCCCAAGCTGCCCTTGGTACCCAAACAAGTTCCAGGGTATTTCTCTGACTCCTGGGCTCACTCTAGGCTCTAGAGCTGACACCTTCCCCATCCCACTTGACCTCTGACCCAGGTGTTTGACAAGGTGAAAAGAAAAATAAAACAAAACATTAGAATGACAGCTGTGGGTCAGTTAGTTCTATGAGCAAATACTTAGTGCACAATTACTATGTACCAGATAGTGGATGCCAGGACCCAGAATGGTCCTCAATCCCCATCAATGTGTGCCCCTTCTTTCCCAATCCAGCGCCTTTTGATGTTCACAGGATACACCCATTCCAGTCCTTTAAATCTGTGAAGGCTGCTTGGGCCCTACTTCTTACAAGTCAGCTTCGAGCCTCCCTTGACCCCAGAGTTCCAGTTCTGAGGTGGGACACTGGCTCTCCTGCTGAGGCCGGGTTCACACTCTCACTCCTCAGAATGAGGAGTCAGGCTAACTTCTGCCACCGTTAGTTTCCAGTAAGTAACAAGCCTAGAAATCTCCCAATATGAGGATCCACAAAATTCAGGGTCTGTTAGGAAATTCAGAATTTTTTCTGTAGGAAGAGGGTGCTATTTAAAAAATTTAAAGCAGGGACAACAAGAGATGCATTTTAGACATTTAACTGGCAAAAGGATGGAGGATATGTTAAGGGGGCAAGAGGGCAGTTTGGAAGTATTGCAATAGTTAAAACACAAAGTGGGAAGTGGGCTGAGGTGAATTTAGAAAGGAAGAGAAAGAAGTTCCCCACCCCATCCATCCAGTACCTTTCCTGAGAGTGAAACCAAGGTTTCTTTTACGTCTAGAAGATCATCCTTTTACATTTCATGTCATCTACTTCCAAAAGTTTTTCATGCTTCCCATTAGCCCTAATTTCCTTAATAACCTATTATAGATCTGCAAGTAATAATGTATTCAAATAACTCTTCTTGGAACAGGCAGAGGAGCTATGGAGACCTGAGCAGATAACCGCATAAAGTTCTCCAGAAACATAGCCCAGATCACAATGAGACTACACCAGCATCATCCAGGAGGAAGACTCATTGAAAAAGAAAAAGCTAAATGTGTCGGTGCCATGTTATGCTCTTATGTGTTATGCCATTTATGCTTCTACTCAAGGAGCTACTGACTCAATCAGTTTTTGAAAATTCCAAAGCCCCAGAAAGCTGTAATCCCCTTGACTGAGAAAAGCACTCTGAAATATTATTAGGTCAAGGAATTCCCACTTATGGTGAAGGAATTATTCCATTTGTAACAAATTCTTAATGCAAAAGCAAAGTTCTGAGATTTTTTTTAAAAACACCCTTATCCATTTTAAGTGACTTTCAAATTTTTAAGTAACTTTCAAAATATTTTAAAATTAAAGCTATTGCATTTTAAAGCAATAAGGGAAAAGCAAAACTATGGAGACACTAAAAAGATCAATGGTTGCCAGGGGTTGGGGGGAGGGAGGGATGAACAGGTGGTGCCCAGATTTTTAGGGCAGTGAAACTGTTCTGTATGATACTATTATGGTGGACACATGTCATTATACATTTGTCAAAACCCAGAGAATGCACAACACCAAAAATGAACCTTAATGTGAACTATGGACCTTGGGTGTTAATGATGTGTCAATATAGGTTCATCAATTGTAACATATGTACCACTCTGGAGGGGGATGTTGACAGTGGGAGGGGCTATGCATGTGTGGGAGCAGAGAGTATGTGGGAAGTCTCTGTACCTTGCCTTCAATTCTGCCGTGAGCCTAAATCTTTTCTAAAAAATAAGGTCTATTTAAAAGACAATGATGACGATGACGATGATGATGATGATGGTGATAATGAGACAGAATTTGTCCTATATTAAAATACATGTGAAACTGTATTATACAGAAAACGCTTGGGGGAAAAAAAAATCTCATCAATTTCCAATTCCCAAAATCTAGATATCTGTAACTTACTACCTGAGTCATCTAGTACACAAAGGGAATTTTTTTCTATATTAGAAAAAAACTTCATCTTGTATGATTAACGATTCTGAATAGTTAATTGGAAATACAGTAACTGAAAATTAAAGCAGATGAAAACAACTGTCTCAATGTAAAATATGTCCCTCTAAGGTCAAATTGGGTGAAAATAAATAGCTAATTTGGCAACCAAATAAAACTACAAAGCAACAAACACAAGTATAAACACTCTGAAAAGTGTTTCCAAAAGATAAAGTGAAATACTTCTAGAAAATGGACCTTAAAAAAAAAAGAAAAAAAAAAAAAGAGAGCTGGGAAGTAAATAATCTTCTGCTAAAAATCATGTACTTCCTTTATTCATCCACCTATGAAAGCCTTTCAAATCTTAAAAAAAAGAAATAAAATAAAACGAACATTTAAAATCTATCAGGTGAAACTTTTACTCTAGTATTTTAAAACATGAAAAAATACCTTTATTCCTGTTATGTCTCAAGACAGCTGCCTCATTTATCTGCAACATATATATTTCTTACAAGTCTCTGGATGAAAACACACTGAGAAAACATGGAGCACTTCAGTGGCATCTTTGTGATCACTGCACAGGCCCAGGCCCACGACACCAAACGAAGAAGAGTTAACATGTTGACATCTGTTTTAGGCTAAAAATGGAAATTGTGAAGTTCTCTCCTCTTCCAAGAGTTCCCTGGAATGGATCAAAAGGCTTCAAAAGACTTGGCACCAAGGGAACTTCTAGGCAACGTCTACACAGCACAAAATGAAATGGAGACTTGGCATCTTCCTAAAGAATTAGGGCTGTGTTGACTACTGCAAAAAGGGGGCCATAGCTAGCCTTTTGGGACCTGAAAGGGCAAAATAATACACAAAGCTCCATATTTTTCCTTTACGCGGATCTATATATTAACTTTTCATACAACGCCAACAAAAACTCCTTGCCTTTGGTGTGGTTGGGCAATGACTAAACATCTAGGCTGGGCCATGTATTAAGCTAGACGTGGGGGGTACAAATGGCTGAATCTCCCACATGAGTAAGGCAAAGGCCTGCCTGGAGTCTGAATTGAGAAGTAACCTTCCCAAACTTCTACCTTCTTTCTTTTTTTTTTTTTTTTTTTTTCACACCAAATCAACTTTGCCTGCGAAGTTTTGCTTTTCTTGAGGCTGAGTCAAGATGAACTAGCGTTTGTGGGTGGAGTGGTTATTTGAGAGCACACCATTCTTGACAAGGGGTCTTTCTATGTAAAGCAGAAGCGTTTTTGTTTTGCCTTTGAGTTGGGGTGAGTGCAAAGAATTGACTTGTTTTTCCTCCAAAGTTAAAAGAGCAAACCCAGAGACTACCAAAAATGTTGGCTTTGTTTATCATTTCCAAGTTGAAATAAAGCATAATGTGAATACTCAGTGCTCTATCTTTCCCTGATTAAAGCGATCCTGCCCTTTGAATTGCTACACAGGATACTGTTCTGTACGGCTCACTCACAGGGCTGTAATAAGTCACAACAGCTTGGCACCTCGCCCAACAAAACACAAACTCTCCTGAAGTCTTGAGCTTTCCCATGGCAACATCACAGTCATCAACACAGCAAACAATCGCTCCGATCCTTACTCCCGCTCCCCTTTTCTAACAGCAAAGGGTATCATTGCAGCCAGTCTCCTAGAACTGTGCTAATTATCATCTATGAAAGGAGATAGTGACAGAGATCAAGTTGCCTTCAGTGCAGAACTTAAAATGAGATCAAAGGCAGGATAGCTACAGGAGCACATGGAAGTTTTACCTATACTTTCACTTTAAAAGAAAAGAGAGAAGCTGTATGTAAAGTATATCCCTTAAGGATTAATGTGCTTTGCTGCCCTGATTACCAAGTGGCTCTGGCTCGCCCTGCAACCTTCATACAAAACTCCCATTCACATTAGCCCAGGTTCTCTCGACAGCGGAGAGGGGGGAAATGCCATCTTAAAGCTGCAACTCCGACACATTCCTGAAACTGAAAAATTGGAACTGTTTTCAAACCTCAGCTGCTTTCTCCAGCGGAATGCTCATTCTTGCTCAGATGGGAAGACCGCCCAGAGCAGGGTGGCAGCTCCCTATAGCAGATTAAAGCAGCGCCACTTCCTTTATGACCGCCTCTTTTCAGATTCAAATAACATCCTTGGAGGGGACAATCTCTTCTCATAAAAAGTGTCTGGGCTCCCACAAATCCCCTACAATGATAATCTCTCCTTGTGTATTCATTTGATTTTCAGGCGACGGATGTCCCATGAGAGTTCAGGAGCAGAACTAATACCAAACCCAAGGGAATGAATGGTCTGTGACTCATGGGTGGATATCACTTTATTGGGGGGTGGGGAAGGCAAGGAAGAGAGTCCTAGCTTCATGTGGTTTTGAATGCTGATTGTTCCACTCTGAGTTACAGTGAAGCCCTGCACATGTACATAGAAGATTTTATAATTCTAGACTCAAACCTGAAACAGTGCTATAGATTACATTTGGGATCCCACCAACCTCAGAATTAGAACAAAAATTTCAGAGGAAGTTTCATTTCAGCACAGCTACAATTTGGGGGGTTAGTCCACGTAATAAAGAATATAAAACACTAATGACAAAGTATGGAAGTAATTATACCAAGATATTTCAATGATATCCTAAACCAGGAAGGGAAAAAAATCCAGTGATTTGCTAAACAATAGCAGAATTCTGAAAAGTAACTGAAGCCTTTTGAACATACATATGGGTGACTGCTGTGTGTTATTCAAGACTCTACATGTATTTAAATACTAACCCCCCCCCCAAATCTATTCTAGTGACAATTTAAATAATTATGATATTACTCTAAATTCTGGCATCACCTTTTCACTTGCTATAGGCTCCATTATGTTTTATTCTCTATTCAATCATTTCCAAAACCCCTCAATCTAATGATGTAATTTTTATCAGTAAGAAACCTATCACAGGGGGGCTTCCCTGGTGGCGCAGAGGTTAAGAATCCGCCTGCTAATGCAGGGGACATGGGTTCAAGCCCTGGTCCGGGAAGATCTCACATGCCGCTGAGCAACTAAGCCCGTATGCCACAACTACTGAAGCCCGCACGCCTAGAGCCCGGGCTCCACAACAAGAGAAGCCACCGCAATGAGAAGCCCGCGCACCGCAACAAAGAGTAGCCCCCGCTCACCGTAACTAGAGAAAGCCCACGAAGCAATGAAGACCCAACACAGCCAAAAATAAATAAATTAAATTAATTTTTTTTAAAAAGAAAGAAACCTATCACAGATATAAAGTATTGAGCTAAAAAAGAAAAGAGGTATGAATCAGAGTCGCTCTATCATCCCAGAATGCACTTTCCAAAATTATTTCCATGGCTAATTCCTACTCCTCTATGTCTTCGCTTAAATTTAAAGAAAGTTGGACTCCATGGTCAATAATTACTTGCTATTATCGTACCTTCTGTTGTGTCTGCTTGTTTTTAATCTATTTCCCTACTAGAATCTAGTCCTTGAAGTCAAGTATCATGTACCTAAACTGGTGTCTTGAATACAATGGGTATTGAGCAAATACTGGTTGAATGAATGAAACCTTCCTTTATACACAGTGAACAACACATGTGCTATATACTTTCTGCTCTGCATACTCCTGTCCAAATGTAAAAGTCTGCAACATAAAGAAATAAAATCGAACAAAAATAATTCACTGGTTAAGTTCAGCAAAACAAAGAGCTAAAGAGAAAGAAAAAAAGAGAATCAAGTGTCCTTGGTGGAGTTAGCTGGCAATGTCTTCATCAGTATGCCTTGAAATTTCTGGATGAATGTTTTTGGGTTTTTGGAGAGAATGAACTCCCACTGAAATGAGTAATCCATTGTGTCTGACATCATACTGAGATCTGGAATGCTATTGTATTTTACTGTGAAGGGCTTGACAATGCATTCACACTCAGAGACCAAAGTCTCAAAACTGCCCTTCAGTTTAACCCTATAGATGTGGTTTTGTAAAAAGACTGCAGTAACTGCATAATTTAAGTTTATCACACATTATTCTGCTCATAATTACGAGTGATTCATTCTCACCTACAACCATGGAATCTGTACAAAGAGAGGCATACAACCCAGTATCAAGATTACTGAGACCATCATGGATGACGATGATGATGGTGATGATGGTGGTGACAGTGGTGACGATGGTGATAGTGGGGATGACGGCATCCAACCTACTACTGGGCACTACAACTACACCTTCTCACTTAGTCCTCACACCAGCCCTGTTAGGCAGGTTCAATCACATCACCGTTTGATAGAGGGGGAATCAATGCCTTAGAATGAAATAATTTCCCTCAATTTGCTCAGTTAATAAATGGTAGAGCTTGGATTCTACTGCCCAAGGCTTTAACTATTATCATATTACATGTCCCAAATGGATGATTTGCAAGACTCTTATTTTCTAGCATTTACATGATGACAGATAGGGAGAACACTTGTTTCTTGCTCCTTTAAAAACTAGTGTCACATTTGGAGCCAAGAAGTTATAACAGTTTATGCTGTGATTATGTCAAAAAGGAAATTTTATTATAGATATATAGAGAACTGATATGTAAAGGAGACTACTCCAAAGAAAACAGCCAAAACTGTTATTGTGTCAGAAGTTTAAAGGTTTTTTTAATTAACTAAGTAATCTAAAAATCAGTATGTGGAAAGTCAAAGTCACTTAGAAGGGATAAAAATATTGAAACAACCTTTTAGATTCATTCTGCCTAAGAATTCATCAGGGTTTCCACCATCTCAACAACATTATTACCTTAGGGGTGACTAGAGTATGTCAAATTTCACCCCAGTGTGACCTGAAACTGCCAGAAGCATGAAATCCCTGGGATCATCTTTCAAGTTACCACACTGTTGCCCACGAGTTAAAAAATTTCAGTACATGGAAGAAAAATAAACATTAAAACCCTATTCAGAAAGCATGGCTTCTTGGATACATTTTCTAAACAACAAATTATTAAAGCAAGAAACATGTAAGCCTTTTCTTCCTAGTCTTAGGTTGGCAATACCAGTGATTAGAAGACACTTTCTCATAGGTAACAGAAAGCACTGGATTAAAGAGTCTTGACACTGGTTGACTCTTCATTCTGCCTAAATCAGTCCAAACCAAGTCATTACACCTTTCTGGGCCTGTTTCCTCATGTGTAAAAAGAGGAGATATCTTCGGCTCTTCTGATTCCACAGGGTTGTTCTAGGATCAAAGGAGAAACTGCTTTATAAGCTATAACCTGCTATGCAAATGCACAGAATGCTTATAACACATATTTTTACAACATCATTTATGCAAATGTTGATGAGTGCATTAACCATAAGCCAGAAAAGTAGCAATAGATAGCCCAAGAAGCATGTAACAATAGTAATGGCCAACACTTAGGACTATGTCTAGGCACTAGGCTAAGCACTTTACATATTTCATCTCATTTAATTCTCACAATAACCTGTTATGAGTTATTATTCCATTTTATACATAAGGACACTGTAGCTCAAAGAGGTTAAGTAATTTGTTCAAGAGTTCACATAAAATCCAGGTCTGAATAGCTCTTCACCACTCTACTACAAATACTATGTTTATTTACATTGACTGGAGTTTGAGAAATCATGTAAGCCCATTCCTGGCATGCAACAGAACAGTACATAAAACAAAAGAAGAGGCTGAAGAGTGGGCAGAAAGAGAAGATGCTAGATAGTCACAACCCACTTTAATTCCATTTTTCAAAATCATTAGAAACACTTATTACCTAAGATGTCTCTGCAAAACATCTTATAAAATCACATTGTGATTTCTGAAATAGCTCCAACCTTGAATGTTAGCCATTGCTGTGATATGAATGCACAACTTGCAACCTGCCTCCCATGGGGATGGCAGCAGTGGTAGTAAAGGGACATCACTCCAGGGCTGGTGCTACAGATGGCTAGAGACTGTTCAACCTAGATTGGATTCTCATAGCTGAGGCCAGCAAAGACCTCTCTTCCTGATTTTCCAAGTTCCATGCTGAAGTTCAAAATATAGTCTTACACGTAGAAATGGTGCTATAGGAAAATGCATGCCAAGTTATACACAGTGTGATTACAAGCTTTGGGGATCTAACTTTCTTATAATAGGGGGACTACCTCTGTGTGATGTTGAGTTTCACTCTGAGATGGGCAATTGAAAGTTACCTGCATTTGCTTTTCTAAGTGATTTTTCCCAGATCCTTCATATGCTTTTTATCAGGAGGTCTTTTACTTCTATTGCTGTAGTATTTGATTTTAAGAACAAAGATATCTTTTCTTGCCAGGGTAGTATGTAACCATAAAAAAGGAGGTTACTGACACCAGATGAAGGCCTATGTAACTAGAATGAGTGAATGGCCCGTATTTCTCCATCAAGTTCATCACCTCACAAAGGAAAAGTTCAAAGCAAAAGACAGGCTGTCGCAGGCCAAGTCCTTAAGGGTATTTTCTTTTTCAATCATCCAGTGAGAATCCAGAAAGGTGGGCTTTTTGTGTATGAGAAGTGACTGCAATTCAATATTAGGGACCTTAACAACATCACTGGATTCATCTTTAAAACTGATTTATCAGAGACTGCATTGACAATGGCAGGCCTAGAGAGCTCGCCCAGAGGATGTACAATTTGTGTTTCAAAATTTAGTCACTCTTCAAACTAAGTAGGCTGATCTGAACAATAGTTGCTAAAGTATATTCCAAAATGAATTTCCCTATAGGAGATCATTAAGGAAGGAGGTGAAAGTAATACTCAGGCCATCTACCTTATTTTTTTTATTGTGGTAAAATATATGTAACAAAAAATTTACCATTTTATTTATTTACTTTTTCTGATATGCTAAATTTTTAATTTAAAAAAATTTTTTTAATTTTTTTATTGAAATATAGTTGATTTAAAATGTTGTGTTAGTGGGCTTCCCTGGTGGCACAGTAGTTGAGAATCTGCCTGCCAATGCAGGGGACACGGGTTCGAGCCCTGGTCTGGGAAGATCCCACATGCCGCGGAGCAACTAGGCCCGTGAGCCACAATTGCTGAGCCTGCGCGTCTGGAGCCTGTGCTCCGCAACGAGAGAGGCCGCGACAGTGAGAGGCCCACGCACCGCAATGAAGAGTGGCCCCCACTTGCCGCAACTAGAGAAAGCCCTCGCACAGAAACGAAGACCCAACACAGCCATAAATAAATAAATAAATAAATAATTCCCATTTAAAAAAAAAAAAGTTGTGTTAGTTTCAGGTGTACAGCGAAGTGATACAGATATATATACATATATATGTATATATATGCGTATATATTCTTTTTCAGATTCTTTTAACTTACCATTTTAATTCTTTACCATTTTAATCATTTTTAAGTGTACAGCTCTGTGGCGTTAAATACATTCATATTGTTGTAGAACCATCAACACTGTCCATCTCCAGTTAGGCCATTTATGTTTTACCTGTTGTGAAAATTAGCCTTTGAGTACTTTCTTATCAGGAATTAATTTCAGCTAGTTAGGTACTATATTGTGACAGGGAAATAAATAGTTAAGTTGGAATCTGAACGGGTCCATCCTGTTAGTAAAGATCTATGAAGTCATATCTCTTTCATTAGAGTAACAACTATATCCCTTATTTCTCCAAAAAAGTACAGCAGTGGCACCTGATAAAATAATAAGTTTTAAGATAGTGGGTGCTTGGAGGCGTTAGACTTTGCTAAAAACTTTAAATACATCAACTCAGTAAGCTTTGCAACATTTAACCATCATTAATACGGATAATAATTTATCCGTATTTACATGTGAAGGAAACCGAGACACTGAGGTTAGGGAACCTGTCAAGTTCCCACAACTAGCAAGGTGTAGAGGTGGGGTTCATACCCCAAACCGTCTGACTCCTGAGACTAACAGTCTAACTCTAAGTGGCTCACAAAGTTCCCTGCAGCATCTGCATCACCTGGGAAGCTGTTAGAAATGCAGATCCTCAGGCCCCACCCCGAGCTGCTGAATCAGAAACTCAGTGGGGAGGGGAGAGCAGCCATCAGACGTCTAACAAGCTCTCCCAGGGACTGGGGGGCTCACTGAGGTTTAAGAACCATTGTTGTAACCACTGCCTCATTGCATTTCCCTTTTTTCAAGCTTCTTTCCTTGTCTGCCAAGTCCCACCACAAGTTCCAGCCAGAGTCTCCCATTTTCGTGCCCCACTTAAGCCTAGCCTCCCAGAAATTGCCCCATTCTTCAAACTGACTTCTCTCCTTCCTCTTTTCTAGTCTGTCTTCCTCCCATTAAATACCCCTCTCTCCTGCCACTGGTTTCTGCTATTATTTCATTGAAGAGCAATCCTAATGAACAAACCCTATGAGGCTTTGGTTCATCCATTCACTTAATAAATATTTACAGTGCCCTATAATATTTTCAGTGCTTTCAGGAAGGAATCCAGGTATTTGGGATACATTTATGAATAAAAGACAACAATCCCTGTCCTCATGTAGGTTCTCATACGTTATTGAAAATGCAGCTATTTGGGCCCTATACCAGACATCTGGATTTTTTAGGTTTGAGACAGGACCTTAGAATCTGCATTTTATCAAGCACGCCAGGTGAGTCTGACTCCTGAATCAGGTAATCTGTATAGCCTGAAAACATTCTCTGCAGTAGTTTGATTAGGAGCACACAGTAACTCACCCGGTTTTTCTAGATTTTCCTTTGCTTGTTTTCTTCCCACAGTGGGGTCTTTGGGAGCAGGGGTGGGATATGAAAAAGGAAAGGAAAAAACTTGAGGCACACTGAAGCAGAACTTTTTCAAGCAAGGGAAACTTTCTAAGGTCTCCTGGGACTATTCTGCAGAGGAGATCTCGCTCAGCTTGAACCCTGGCTGATGAGATTTAAAGATGACAACATAAAGAGGCCAAGAGGCAAAGGTGGCCTCATAGCCCGTGCCCTGCCAGCCAGGCCAAATAGCTGCCGGTTAGACACATGTGACCTGCTGGGCCCTGACACAGGCCACGTTTTTGGATTTTTCCATAGTCAGCACCTTTAACTCTGAGTGGTAGTTTGGAATCATTTTCAAGCCATCTTGATATCCCCGTCTTTCTTAATAA
This sequence comes from Balaenoptera ricei, assembly GCF_028023285.1. Taxonomy (NCBI): domain Eukaryota; kingdom Metazoa; phylum Chordata; class Mammalia; order Artiodactyla; family Balaenopteridae; genus Balaenoptera; species Balaenoptera ricei. The sequence continues at coordinate 39,847,932 of NC_082646.1, read as the reverse complement.
GAACAGGACCAGTTTGTTTAACATTTCCTCATACCACAGACTTTTTTCACGAGGCCTCACCCACTCCCAGACAATAACAGCCTCCTTCCCGTGGGTTGGCGACCAGCGCCGTATCTGAGAGGTATAATGAGTCTTCTGCACAGCGGCATTGTCACCGCCTTCTCTTTGTTTCAACTCCTTCTGCTGAGATAACCTAAAACACAGGGAAAATATTTCAACTTTTTTCTCCCTTTTCCAAGATGCCTCCGAAATTCCTGCCCGGTGTCAAGGACTGTTCCATTATTCTGTTGAGAAGATAATGGAGACTCACTTTGCACCCAGAATAAACATGAGGCACCAAACGGTTCACAGGGGAAGTTGCCATGGGAGTGGCAGGGGCAGGCAAGGCTCTATTGCAGCCCGCTACAGTCCAGACTGTAGGCCAGAGGACAAATGAAGTCAGCAATCTCAGCTGCAACTGGGTGTCACAGCAGCCAGTGAGGAATTGTGTTCTTACAATGTACAAGACCAAACATTTGTCCTACTCAAAGCAACAGGTACCAACTCTAGAGGTTCTATCAAGGTACACAAGAGGCACTAGGAAGCTTCTGAGATATACAGTATGGGGTCCCTAATCTAATTCCAGCAACCTGGGTCATTTCCTTCAGTTCTAAAGAATATACTAAAAAAGAGCTTCTCAACCAGACAGGTTTTGCCCCCAAGGACAACTGGCAACTTCTGACCATGCTCACGGTATAGTACCGTGGGTACAGAAAGTGCTTAATAAATATTTATTGAAAGGATAAGGGACTAAATGGTATCAAGAATGTTTTGTGGGACAACATGGTTGTCCTTACTGTAAACCTCAAAGATTAGAAATGATATCCACAAACACTCCCTAAATAACACATTCTGGTCACCTATAAAATATATTTACGTTTCATCTAATCTGTTTTACATTTCTCTTTTCATTCAGCCTACTACCTCTTGTGATTAGATTTCCCACAAGTTTACTATGTATTATATAAAATAGAACTACCTTTTATTTATTCTAATGCTAGCTCTTTTAAACTTTAACATTTAATCTAGTCCTTGTGTCCCAGGATCTTGTGAACGGTTTCCACACTTCTATTGCTTTCATACACTCGTTAAAGATTTTGTCTCCTTAGAATCAGAGTGTTTTAGTGTTGTTGGTTTGTCCTCAGATAGCATTCACTCACCCACTGTGACAAGTCAGAATGCCCCACTCTCCTCCTTCCTGGTACCCAGAAGGCCCAACAGAGAAGGAAGCAATCTGGCATGTCCCTGAGGACATCTGGCCCAAAGCCTCCCTATCACCCTGTGCTGGGCTGTGCATCTCACCCTAACTGTCAGCATGCACAAAGGGGCTGGTTGTGAGGAAGTTGTGGAGACCCTGGTCCTGTTGATGCATGCTTCAGTTTTATGTAACCCAACTTCAGAACTCATTTCTTCCCAGTGGTCAGATCAGCAGTTAGACTGAGCCATGAAGGTAGCCAAAAGCACTAGTACACTGTGATGCACACATATTCTATCACATGGACCCAGCCTTGCTCTCATTTGGGCAATATGTAGGCCTGTGACTTCTCTGAAAAACAGAATGAAAGAATCTATGATTCCTTGAATTTCAGTTTGGGTGACTGAGTCACTTGTTGCACACTCCTGCATTGCCTTCCATGGAATATTCTAGAAGGATGACTTTGTTTGGAAAACAGAAGCAGCTATTCCCACTAATCCTTCTTCATACCCTAGCAAGTCAGAGTATATGTTTGCTCATTCAACAAGAGACCAAACACTGGTGGGTACCACAGATACACTGGTGAAGAAGAGAGCATCCTCTAAAGAGGATGATGGACCACAATGGGAAAAAAATAAGTAAATTTTAAAAATACAATATAACTTGTAATGAATGTTGCAAAGAAAACAAAGAAGGGCAAAAATATGGAATAACAGGAGAGAAACCTCTTTAGAAGGTAAATAGTAGTAAGACTATTATTTAAGTAGAGATCTAAAAATTAAGTGGGAGCCAGGCAGGTGACAAATTAGAGAAATCACACAAGAAAGGGCTCCATGGAAGGAAAGACCCTGACTCATTTGGGGAGATAAGTGCTGCACATGTAGCTGGAGCGCCTTAAGCAAGGGCAGGGGTGGCTTGAGAAATCAGTAGGAAGCAGCCTGTGCAGGACTTCCAAGCTTGGGTAAAAAGTTTGGATTTGATTTTAAATGCAACAGGAAGCCGCTAAAGACTTTTAAGGAGGGGTATGATGTGAACAATCTTACATAGTAAGAACGTAACTTGTGTTGCCATGTGTGTACTAAAACGGACATAGGTTCGTTGGCTGTTGCAGCAATTGAGGGTAGAGAAGGTACTAACCTGGTCCAAGATGGTGACCAGACAGGGGATTCAAGCTACGTCTTGGAGGAATCGAGAAAATGATCCAACAGACAGAGAAGGTCAGAGAGTCAGATGACTCCTCTGTTGTTTGGGCTCCAAGCGTCCTCCCCACCCCGGTGGGCAGTCATATTTCAGGGTTAAGCACTCCGCCTCTTGGCATTCGTTATCTTCCCAAGCCCTCTGGTTTTACTTGTCCTTCAGCTTCAGGCCTGCATTCCACAGATATTCCTGGGTGTCCTGTTCCTGCTTGCATTCTTAAATGGTGCTTGTGGAAAGTAGTAAATTGTTCCATCCAGGTCACACAGGAAGCCAGCAGATTTTCCACAGAATGGAAGGCACACCTTTGCAAATCTCTGCTTTTGTGCCTTCCAAAGCACCCAGAAAGGCACAGCACCGATAACTCTAAAATAATTATGGTTCAATGTCTTCAAAGCTGAAAGAATGTGTTTCCTATCTGACCTCCACGAATGCCTAAAATGTTTAAGCCAAGGTGATTTCAAAACCTTCTAAGACTTGGAGTTACCCCAAAGACTGTGTCTCCAAATGTGGCTTGAGAACCTTCTGGAAAGATCCCACTTCAGAGCTCCTGAATTTCTGCTGGTGGAGCCCAGCAATTTAACACACTCCCCAGTGACTGCTATACGCAGTAATGTTGAGAACCGAAGCCCTGGAAGCTGCAAATATCTTCTCCTAATAAAAACAATGTGATGTTCTACATTGATTAACTTAGAAAACTGGTAGAGTTTGGGGGAAAAAAATGTTTCCTGGGACCTTCTTTTTCTGCTTGTTTTTTTTTTATTGTTCAAAGTGCTAGGTGATTTACATACACTCACAGGTTGGTATTATTTTCATTTTTTCTATGAATACGCTGGGATAGGTTAAAAAATACCATCCCTTGAGGTCACAGTGTCAGGGTCAGGATTCAAACTCAGGACTGCCTGACTTCACACATCTGTTCCTTGCCCCCCAGCCCTCTCCACCCTGGTGTGTCCTCAGTCTTCAGAATTCCTTTCCTCTTAAGCTAATCCAGAGCCCATGACTGCCTGGAAATTGGTCACATTTGTTCACGTCTTTCAATGGTTGAGGGGATTATGTATCACATATGCATAGATTTCCTGCCCAATGAAGGCAAGGGGAAATTAGGCAGGGGGCAGGGGGTGGCATGTAAAATGCACAGAGTTCCAAATTACCGGGTGTCTCCAAGAATCATACTGCACCTCCCTCCACTACAATACACCTAGCTGCTCAATCTGTATATTCTTTCTGGGGCTGGCAGTTACAAGGGTCCTTTCCTTCTCACTGCCAGTTTCTCTAATGGTATTGCTAGAGGAAGGAAAGCGAGAAAGGAACTGAGAGCGGGGCCACAGGCTTCCCAGCCTTGGAAAGGCAGCCACCTCTGTGACAGGAAGCAGCTGCCTGCTCAGTGCTCGGCCAAGAAAAATCAGGGGCTTCCTAGCTCAGGTGCCCAAGACTGACGGAGTGAGAGAGAAACCCCTGAGCACATGAGTCTTTCTTCTCCAGGTTCCTTTGCTGACAGATGACTTATTAGTAAAGTATATTCAACAGAAACAGCATCAGTAGGAAACCAGCAGGTGGATATTGAAAACACTTCTACATTTCTAAATGGTAAGCTCCTGATGATAAATCAAAGGCTTTAACACAATTTATGAAGCCCAGATTGAGTTATTCTTCCCACTTAATACACACTAGCAGCAGCCATAGCTCTGGGAGTAAAGTTATGATACCTCTTATTGTCTTGGATGGTTTAGTTTGGGTTGAACTAGTGGGTCATTTCTGATAGCACATTTGGTAATGAGTCTGTGAGCAGTACACAGATGCAGTCAGAAAGAGGAAAAGGCAGATAAAACTGAGTGATATCTATGTCCCAAATCTTACGATAAGGGCTTTCAGTCAACTCCAAGAAAGGTGCTATTGTTAGCACCATCTTACAGATGACAAAACTGAGACTCAGATGAGTCAAACAACACACCCAAGGTAACACAGTAAGAAAGCAGAAGAGTATGACTCAAATCTGGGAGGGTCTCCCAGACTTAAATCTTAAGTAATGTACTCTATTTCCCTTAATTCTTAAGTAATGTACTTTACTTCCTCACTTAGCTATCAAAGACAGAGAAGCCATCATTTAAGACAGTGAGTTAATAAAAGAATGTAATCACTAGAGAGATTATATTGTTACTACATCTTTCAAAAAGTCTACCCTTATTCTGGCAGATAAAGAAAATAGCTACCCCTGTTTCAGTTGAAGCTGGTCAAATGCAAGTCAGCCTGCAACAATGGTTTGAGGTCCAGGTACCTACCGTAATCACCTGGGCCCTGATCCATGGAATTTGTGACATGCAAAGCAGAATATAAAGCAGAATGTAAGACTCACGAGGGTGAGGATCTTTCTTTTATTCCCTGATGTATCCTAAGTGCCTAGAACAGTGCCTGGTATATAGCTGGTACTCAATAAATACAAGTGAAATGAATGAATGGTCTAATTTTAGAATAGTCAGTGGTATAACCTTCCTTAATATCATAGTAGAGGACATGGTAACCTGGGCTATGGGCTAATGTTTACTCATTAATATATTAAGTAGCCTCCAAGATGGCTCCCAACAATACCCACTTCCTAGTATTCACATCCTGTGCAGTCCCCTCCCACACTGTATCAGGGTTGGCCTATGTTGCCAACAGAATATGGCGCAAACAAAAGCGTGTCACTTCTGAGATTAGGTTGTAAAAGACTGTGGCTCCTGTGTTGGTTTTCTCCCTCTTGGATCACTGTCTCTGGGGGAAGCCAGCTGCTGTGGCCTGAGAACACACAAGCAGCCTATGGAGAGGCCAAGGAGGCAAGGAACTAAGGCCTCTGGCCAACAGCCAGCAAGGAATTGAGTCTTGCCAACAACCATGTGAGTGAACTTAGAAGCAGATCCTCCATCTTCAGTCAAGCCTTGAGGTGACCGCAACCTTACGAGAGACCCTGAGCTAGCACTCCCCAATTCCTAACCCTTGAAACTGCATGAAATAGGGTATGTTTACTGTTTTCAGCTGCTAAGTTTTGGGGTGATTTGTTATGCATCAATAGATAACTGATACAATTAACGAATCTTTTCATCTCATTAACATGGAATCTAACTTTTGAACAAAAATCCATGCTAAAAAATTCTTACAGAGAATTCTAAGAGTTCAGTTCTGCAAATTCTTCTCCCTCCTGAAAGTTTTAAAGGCATAAGTATGTGTCCTTCTGATCCACGATGGCCTCTTTTTCTTCGCTACTCACAGAACAGTTATGCACATATGTAGCTACAGGAGGGTACAGATGTGGTATTATGGTTGTGCTTATTCTGAAGGAGGTCCAGGTCAGGGAGTAGTACATGCCTCCCTCAAGGGAGGGACAAGATATTCTTACAAATTTTAGGAAAAATCTTCCTGCTGACATTAAATTAATTTTGATTCTATTTTAATTTTTTAAGATCTTACATTCAATAGTGGAAGAAATACAACCCATAAAACAAAACAATTTGATACTTTTCAGGTTGTAATAAGTACCGCGAAGTCAATGAGCACATCACAGCTCATACATAGAAGGTTGGCCCTGAGAGAACTGGTTGAGATTTTTCTGAATTCAGCAAGGTACCTAGAGCAGTACTTCACTCAAATGGTTGTGAAAAAAAAAACCCAAAAAACATTTATCAATGAGAATCACCAGATCATACTGCAGAAGCTACAGAGAGCTTTCCAGGATGGTTCAGGGAGATAAGAGACATGCAAACTAGGCAATGATGCTTTTTCCACTAAAGGGGTGTTATAAATTAGGATATATCTATGAAGTACTTGCAGCTCAAGAAGGGGAAAATGGAATGAAGTGGAATTAACTCCTTGTTATATTGATTGGCTTATGTCACCTGTCAATTAATGCCCCACTGCAAACCTAATAATAAAGTACAATCAAAGGTCTGATGACACACTGGGAGGCTAGAAGAAGGGAGTCATTATGAAAGGTACCACTTAGAGCATCACCATAGCCCCAAAGCAGCTCTGGGCAGTTGACCGAAGAGTATAATTCTAAGCTAATCCCCTATATATTCCCAAGGGCATACCCAAGCTCATGGCAACTCAACAAGGAAGCACATTTCATTGACTCTGGAGATGACCTGGTGAACATCCTGTCCTACCCCTGAGCAGATCTAACTGACAGGAGCAGAGAGGACCATGCCCACTGTGAGGCTGGCTGTGCTTCTGTCTTCTCCACCTCCTAACTTTCTTCTGGCATGGAGACATTCTCTTGTGAATTTCTGGATTTATAAACGGTCAGTCTTCCATTCCTTATTACCTTAAAAAGATGGAGACAGGAGGAACTTGTGAGTTGTGTGTGTGTGTGTGTTATACTGAATGAATGTCCATCAGGACCAGAAGGTTCTTGTCTTTGAAAGCACTGGAAAAGGAGAGTGATTTAAAAGTCAGAGGGCTTCCGTGGTGGCGCAGTGGTTGAGAATCTGCCTGCCAACGCAGGGGACACGGGTTCGAGCCCTGGTCTGGGAAGATCCCACATGCCGCGGAGCAACTAGGCCCGTGAGCCACAATTACTGAGCCTGCGCGTCTGGAGCCTGTGCTCCGCAACAAGAGAGGCCGCGATAATGAGAGGCCCGTGCACCGCGATGAAGAGTGGCCCCCACTTGCCGCAACTAGAGAAAGCCCTTGCACAGAAACGAAGACCCAACACAGCCATAAATAAATAAATAAATAAATAAACCCAAAGTTAAAAAAAAAAAATTTATAAAAGTCAGAGCAGGAAGCATGGTTGTAAGACGACGTATTACATGACAAGGACCAAGGAAGCCAATGTCCTCGGACACTGTGGAATCCACGTGCTGTCAGTGTAGGTGTTCATCTGCCTGGGATGTGGGGAGGACAGAACATCTACAAGCAGCCTGAGGGGTAAGAACAACACTGAGGAAAGGTGCCTTCCAACAGGATCTGCGCGGAAAAGATGCACTCATCAGCTAGCCAGATTTCCAGGCCGAAGCGCTTCCACAGCTTACGGCTGCCCACTGGGCTCGTGACCCCTGAAACACACACGCTCCCGTGTGCGTTTATTCTCTCCCCCTCATAAATGCGGCCAATCTTGGAAGCACAGTTGCCCGCCCCTGTTGCAAAAAGGTTTGAAGAAAGGCTAACCCCTCGTGGAAAGCTGGTATTTCTCTTGTGATGGAGCACAAGAATTGGCCTAACATTACTTTTAGAATCTTCAGTCACAAGAAGAAGATGTCAAAGCTTAACCCCTCCTTTTGAACATTTAAATTCCCGAAGATCCTGCTTTACGGCTCTAAGTCACAATCTCCTCGAAAGATTAATGTGTGTTTTGTTATACTTGCCGAAATTCCTTCCAGAGATAAAAGGAATAAACATATTTGTGATACTCTTTCTTTCATCAAATTTCTAGATATGACTTTTTAAGGTCCCCAGACATCAGTGGTCCTTGTATGTACATGCACACCGACAAGAGTATGGGATATTATTTATATTCTCCTAATGGGACCAGTAAAGTCCATTAGGAGAATTTAGAGTGTGCAGGAAATATGTCTATAGAAAGCTTTTATTCTAAATATAGAAAATTTTAAGGACATAAGCAATTTACTCAGTGTATTGGACTGCCTTTTTTTGAGTTGTTCTGGTCAATCATGTTAACATGTGTAGCAACCATTATTCCCTCTATGCAAGTTTGACAGGCATTTGTCAAAGTAAAATGACCTAGCAGTTCCATTGCTTCCTCCCCTCAAATTACCAATATGACTGGACCATCAAATTAGTGACTAAATACCAAATTTTCTTTTTTTAGATAGCACATAGTTTTGAGTTAAACGAGTGGAAAAACAGTCCCAAAGTCTGAGCTTTTTTTTTTTTTTTTTTATAACAACTTTTCAACAGTTAAACCACTTTTGGTAAATATGAGTAAAGAAAGCGAGCTCCCAGTCACAGCACATGTTTACAACTAAGTTAAAGCCTCTTAAAAATAGGGTGTTTGATGGTCCACTGCCAAAATACGAACTCTAGCAGCCTGGAGTGCACAGCTAATAATAAAGAGTCAGTGTTACTATGAAAAATCCCCGAGACGAAGCTCCAATCCAGCTTTACCCTTTTCATCATGAAGTTCCCCACAATGACACAGAGACACATAAACTTGGAGTTAGAGGTCAAGGTGGGAGGGAAGGGGGGCTCCAAATGGTGAGAGGTCACTTAAAAACAAAGGAAAACATCGCTGGACCGGGGCTCAGAACATACTGCAAAACAGAACAAAGAGTTCAGCTGCTACCTGAGGACTGCTGGCCTTTCGGAAAGACGAAAATGTTTAGATAGATAACAAAAGTCCAAGCTAAAGGAACTATGTTAGGCATGAAGAAAGCTACATGTGCTTGCTGTTCAGGTTCCTGAAACTAGAGCAAACAATACACAAACAAAAGGAAACATCAGATCTCCTAGAACTGGCTGTTCTGTGTAGACTGAAGAATCACACTAGCCTAGTTTCACTGGATTCTTCTTCCCACCACCACAAGCCTCGGCTTCAGGTTCTTTGGCCCTTGGAATCCTTAAAGAATCTGACAAAGCTATGGAACGGGTCCACATGGAAAATGCGTGTACGCCATCACCCAAAATTCTACATTAAATTCAGGGAGTTCACAAACTCAAGATGCTACATCCCTTATCTTCTAGGGTCAAAGGAAGTTATTGATAAAATGAAATTACTTTCCAAGAGACCACAGAACCACTCCATTCCCGAAGCCTACTATGGGCTGAACATAATAGCTCAACACAAATTAGCTATTTAAAAAGGTTTTAAAAGCAACTACAGCAGGATTTGATTCCCAAAAGAAAGTTTCAGTGATCTCACTTATGTTTAGGGCCTTATTGCCCATTTCTACATTGTTTTTGTCTCCACTTCAACCAAAAATGGATTTCCTTCAGAGTACTGATCATGAGCAATGGTATATCCAGAATTTCCACATCAGAGGGGATTGGGGGTAATACAACTGCAAGTCAGGGAAGAAGCGCAGCTGAGTTTGCACTGCACCTTACAACATACTGAAAAAGCCTCAGTCACTTTATCTGAGCTCTCAAGACAGAGCAGAGCTTATAATGTCTTCAAGGAACTCACCTGTCTTTAAGACACAATGAACTTACATAAGCCTAAATTCATTCTGTAAAGGCCCCACTCACAGTGTGATCAGGTCTTGATACATTCCTCCATGGGAAGAATTCATATTTCATCAGGAATCTACATTCAAGATCCTCCAGGTGGGCTTCCCTGGTGGCGCAGTGGTTGAGAATCTGCCTGCCAATGCAGGGGACACGGGTTCGAGCCCTGGTCTGAGAAGATCTCACATGCCGCGGAGCAACTGGGCCCGTGAGCCACAACTACTGAGCCTGCGCGTCTGGAGCCTGTGCTCCGCAACAAGAGAGGCCGCGATGGTGAGAGGTCCGCGCACCGCGATGAAGAGTGGCCCCCGCTTGCCACAACTAGAGAAAGCCCTCTCACAGAAACGAAGACCCAACATAGCCATAAATAAAAAAATAAAAATAAATAAAAAAATTAAAAAAAAAAAAAAAAAAAAGATCCTCTAGGTTTGGATTCCTGAATCCTGAAGATGTCAGTAATGAACCACCATGGCCCTCTTTCCCGCTGAGCTTGGATATTGCCTTAGAATCCTCTATGCAGCCCTCCAGGTGACTGCTACCAACCTCTCCAGCATGCAAATTGAAACATATTTGTCACTCACAGATCCTACATGTTCAAGCACTTTCTACTCTTAAAAAACAGGAGAATGGCAACTGAACTGTCTCAAAGAATAATCTGTGGCCTGTAGGCGTTCATTCAGAATTCTATCTGCATTTTACACAACGAGTTAGTTCTAATTGTTATTCACATTCAAATGTGTTGTTGCACATGGCCTCCAAACTCAGGCCTGAATCATGTGTGAGCTAGAGTCTGACATTGCCTATAATTACCTTCTCCTAGATGCAGTTGGAAACCATGACTAGATACATGGCAGTAGCATAATCCACTCTGTTCAAACCCCGACTCCACGTGCATGAATGAGTGTCCTGGCCTATCCCTTTATTTCATGCCTCAACCTCCTCATCTGTCTAATGGAAATAAGATCATACCTACCTATTTCATCATGTGATTATGAGGAAACACGGGTTAGTACTCAAAAAAACACTTAGAAGAGTGCCTGCTATGTTAAACACTTAATAAACGTGATTAAAAAATGTTGAACCAAACGAATACCTTAAAGATCAATGTTTCACAGTTGGTGCATGGTACATTTAGTCACAGAAATATAAAAGGTTGGGTCCTTTAAAAATGCATGCTCTCCACAGTTTAGTTTAACAAACATTTACCAAATGCTTGCTTATAAGATATCTGACAGTATTGTAATAGTGGAAATACAAAGATAAATAAGGCACTTCTCCACCTTGAAGCAAAAATCCTAACAATTATGAACTCCTATATTTTCTCCAGGTAGTGAGAAGACACCCACCAACATAAAATATACATTCAACCTGGATCTGAGTGTATTCAAAATCACTGTTCAGCAAAGAGCTGCAGGTCTCTCCCTTAAGCCCCATCTAAGATCTGCATCCAAAATAAGCAACAGCAAGGAGAAAAACTTAGACCAATCTTGGTTTTAGAGATGAATCTGCTTCTTTGATTCAAGTTTCTCTTCATAACCACCTTGGAGCCCTCTCTCCCCAGACCTGCGGGTTGACTCACTAGACTCATAAGAAATAAAGGTAGCAAAGTGTAGGCTTTCATAAATTAAAAAAGTTTTCTCACCTAGACTTGTATTCTTACAAATTAATGAATTTTAAAAAAGAAAAAAAAAAAAAGACTCGTTTTCCAGCCTCCCTTATTCTAGATTTGATGTGCCTTGGGTGTCTGACATCCTCATTCCATTCATGATTGCCATTCTTTCTAGCCGAGTCATTGCTTCAAAATATGTGTGGGTGTGCTTCTGGGAGCTCAAGACAGTCAATGTCCTCATCTTAGATGCAAATTCAGTGGTGCATTTGGGGCCCAGCTACTCCACTCTGCCAGCTGTGAGCCTTGCAGAGCCCAGGGGTCAGGACGGCTCTGCTCACTAGTGGGGTTAGTACAGGCCAGTTCGAGCCTCTTAGCAGTCTCTAAAATGGGTATAATAATACCCCAGAGAACAAACGGAGATAACTTGTGTATACACATTCGATAAACTGCAAATTTGCTATTCAAAAGTAAGATATTATTAGCATTTCTCAGCTGCTCCGACTTTGTTTCTCCTAATTAGAATAAAAAAGCTACAGGCACCTTATTTACAGCACAGGGTTCCTGTGAGGACTACATGGGCTTTGTACATGTAGGATGACATTACGATGACTATTGCAAACGCCAGTTACCGCTTCTGCCTGCCTGCTGAGATCCTGCTATGCCTCCACCTCCTGATGGTCCTGGTGCAAATTTCCTGACCATCTCTTTCCTGTTTCTACAGCTAAAGGCAGGTGACAGTCTTCTTTTCCCCAAAAGGAGCCTTTCAGCCATTCCTCCTTAATTCTCAAACCTCAGTGACTTCTAACAAAATGATCACAATAGCTCCAAGGAACAGAAGGTACTGACATGGCCACCCTCCTCTTTAGAAGCATCAGAACCAGCATCTTACACAGACTGGCCAAAGCAGCACACGGCCTGGACCGGGAGTACCACTATGCCGGCAGCTGTCCAGGCTCACAGCAGGCACTGGCAAAGGAGCCCATCTTCGAGCTCTGAGGGTAACTGTTTGTTTAGGGTTATCACTTTCCACGTCCCAGAGTGTTTGCCTCCTTCTAATCAACCCAAATCAATCTCCAATCAGCCACCTTAAGGAACAAAGAGCTATGCATTATTGTATCACTAGTTAAATTGATCTCATTCCTTTATTTGTTTGTTTACTCTCTGTCCCTACACCCCTCCCCATTAAAATATAAACTCCATCCAACAGGAGCTTTGTCTCTCCTGTGTGGTCCAAGGGCCTGACACAGGACCCAGCATACAGTAGGCACTCGACATGTGTAATTTCTATCTTATCATCCTTTTCCTTACACCAATATTTTTTACTTATGAGATACTGGGCTTTCGAATTTCAATCTGGGAACAATCTTAAGAGATTATCATGCCCCTGTATCTTTCAAATAATTGTAGCACTGGAACCATGTTTTCAATCACACTAAGGCATATATCTATATTCCGTATGTATATCTATAGATATATCTTTATATATATTATATATAATATAGATATGCACATATGCCTTAGTGTAATTAAAAACTAGTGTTTATATATATATGTTATATATGCTTTATATATCTCTTACTAAGTTTATAATCATATGTCTGTATTACAAATATATGTGCATATATTATATAATATATATAAGTATGTATACATACATACATAATATACACATTATATACATAATATATACACATATATACATAATATACCCATAATTAAACAGGAGGTGGAGACCTTGGAGGCCCATTATATGTTCCTCCATCTCTCTTTCCTACTTTCATCCCTGAAGGACTCATAAGATATCTCTAGCTTAAAAGCCATTAATCTAGTCATTCACTCAACAAACATTTACTGTGGATCCAAAATGTTCCAGGAACTTCTCGGGGCTGGGATACATGTGGTGCACAAGACTGACAAGGTCCCTGGTCTCATGGAGCTTACATCCCAGTGGGGAAAGACAGGAAATGCACAAATAAATAAGGAATCAACATAAACTCAGTGATAAAACTTACGAAGACAACAAAACCTCTATAAAGGGGTAAAGTGATAGGGGAAGACGAGAGAGAAAAAGAGATCAATCATGCATGTCTACATTAGTCAGAGCAGCCAGGGAGGTCTCTCAAAGGAGGTGATATATGAGCCAAATCCTGTGTGTCAAGAATAATCCAGCCAAGCAAAGTGCTGAGGAATCCAAACATTTGGGGTTGCAGATGGAGACACTAAGAAACAAAGGAGGACTGACTGGTCCCAAGGTCACCCTGTTAGTTAGCAGCTAAGCTTGGACCAGAATGGAGGTCTCCTGTCACTCCATACTTAACCACTGGGATACAATGTTCTCTTTCCTACTTTCTGCAATTTGGCATACTCTTGTCTTCTGGAGCAACTGTCTTTAAAACGGATCTTTCCCATACTCTTTAACACATTTCCTCCCTTTTATTTTCTCTGTAAAGTCACCAATATAATCAACTTGTGTCTCTATTTACTAATAATACTTTACTATATATACTAAAAATAACCATGGTAAACAAAGAGTGTGTGTAAGTGCATGTGTGCATATGTAATGGGAATCTGGGGCACATTTTCTAAGCAAAAGTAAGACCCATTCTATTGGAAAAGAAAGGCAACACGACTTCCTTTATTTTAGTATTTTTAAAAAGAAAAGCCATGTTGTAAAACTCAATATCAAGCATTTTCATCTAAAAATCAAAAAAATCTTAGAAGAAAAGGTAAAGAGTTTAGAAGTTACTAGGGAAAATGTCACCATCTCTCTGGCTCTAATCTAACAGTGAAGCTGAGTGTGTCTACCCTTTGAAACAAAATAAATGACAACCACAACCAAATGCCCCTTTTGGCTTCCTGCTAGTTATCTTGCTTTGTGAAAGAAAATGCACTGGGCTGGCCTGGAGCCTAAGATGTGATCCACAGACCCCCAAGATTCTGGGAGTCGTAAAGATGCAATTTGAAGATCTGTGCTCTAACTAAATCAAAAGATAGGGAAGGAAGGGATTGTGCTATCAAAGAAATTTTCTAGATTGAATATTTGGTTGGGTAAATTTTCCTTTGTTGATTTGGAGCAGATCCTGTGCATTTCTTTTTTCCAGTTCTATTAAATCCTTAAACAGATCTGAGTTTTAAGGGCTTAGGGCTGCCCTTGGGAAATAGGTGATTACAGTCTCTGTTTAGGGTTTCAGTGATAAGGGGTGGGGGGCAGAAAAGAGGTAGTGGATTGAATTCCCCTCCTCCAGGCCAATTTCTCAGTGACTCTCTTTTGTAGTTCCCGTTTACAGCGGAAACACGTTTAAAAAATGAAGTGGTGGCGCATATAAAACCCCATCCGTTAATCTGCACTTTCCAATTGTTATATGTATATGAAAGAGAGACAAACAGATGGAGAGACCGATGTACACAGCTAAAAGACTAGTCAATTCCTGAGGAAGGAAGGCTCTACAAGAATATTTTTCTTTTTGGTTTATATTTTATATTTCATGTAATTATATCACTGGGGGACTGGATTGGAAAACTTCTTTACCCACAAAAATGTTGCAAGTGTAGTTGGGAGATGTGGGGGAAAAAAAATCAGTGCTTCCCCCCAAAGTCACTTTAATGAATCAAACTCTAGTCCTACAACTGTTTTTCTCATACTGGAACCCTAAACCCCATCAAATAGGGTCAGATACGGAGTGATTTGCTCATTATTTCTAGGAAGGGTGCTAAGCAATTAACATGGCTGTGCCCTCGCCTCTGCCCCAGCTGGCTAGACCTTGTTTCCAAGATTACTTCAGACCCTCCTCACTAGCACTTCCTCTAAAAGACAAAACAAAACATTCCCACTCTTGTCACATCTCCTTCTTTCCATTCTTCCTAACAGATACATTTAAGTCGAGATTGACGGCTGAAAAACAGAAGCAAAATATCAGGGAACTTATTCAAAGTGTATCAACCCAAAAGGGGCCTCAGAGGTGGGCCAAACCACTCACCAAGTGCCCCTCATTGTTTTTCCAAGAAGGAAAGTAAGCACCAGGGAGGTAAAAGAATTTGACTAAGTTGCTACTAGTTGGTATCAGTGGGAGCACTGGGACCTTCAACATCCAGTTCCCAGGCCAGTACTCTCATATTATCACTAATAAGTATTAGAAGTATAATATAGTATCACTATATCGCTCCCTCTTTATTTGTTTATTCATTTATTGTGAAGTGTAAAATGGAAAAAATGAGGCACTTAGAGTAATCTGCTACCAAAAAAAACACAAAAACAAAAACAATAGCAGGGATAGATGTTAGAAAGTCTGCTCTCCAAGACAGAATATGCTTACTTTCCCCCAGATGCCGTACCCGCTAGCAAAGTCTTCTGTGACCTAGAAGATCGAAGGCAATTACATTGCCCATATATATTTGCTATGCTGTTTGACTCTCCCAAGGGCAGCATAACAGTACAAGGGGAGTGACATCTTTATGAGGTTAACCCTTTTCTATTTTAAGGGTAGACTACCGAAGGCAGCCGTGTTCCCTGGAGCATAACAGGAATGCTGGAAATTTGGTAGTTAGGAGGAATGACAGCACCAGGCCATCATGCAGGAGGGAAAACATAAATTGTTCAGAGGAACAGTGAGCTGGGGAAGTCTATGAGAACACTAATGCCCATGAAGTGAAAGTGAGATGATAAAGGTGGCGGTGTGTGTGTGTGTGTTTGGGGGGGGGGGGGCGTTGAATTATAACACAGCGAGAAGAGACAAAGGACAAAGCAAGGAAACTAATGTTTGTTAAGCTCCACCATGTGCCAGACAACACGCTAGGTTCTTTTATGTATTATCTCATATAATCCTCACAACATTTTAAGATAGTTTCTACCATCACGAAAAGCAGAAAATGAGTCTTCAAAGATGTTAGATAACCAGTCCTGAGGTAACACACTTAAAGAGGCGGAACTGTCTTCTACGCTAAGGTTTTCTGGCTCTGATTCAGTCAACCTCTGCTAAGTTAAAGCTATGCACTATTTCCCATGATTCTCTAGGTCGGCTCGGCAGTTCCTCTGCTGATTCCACCTGAACTCACTCACTCGTCTGGCTCCACTGAGTTGGAGGATTGGCTGGTCCAAGGTGGCCTCGCTCTCGTGCTGGCAGTTGGTGCTGGTTAGAGGCAGGGGTTCCTTGGTTCTCAGCATGTGGACATTCATCCTCCAGTTGGCTAGACCAGCTTCATTATATTGTGGTCTCAGTGTCCCAAGAGGGCTTTTTTATTTAACCATTTTACTGAGGTATGATTGACATATAAAGAGCTGTACGTATTTAATGTATACAACTCAATGAGTTTGGGGATAAGCATACACCCAGAAAACCAGCACCACCATCAAGGCCAAAAACATATCCGTCCCTTCCCAAAGTTTTCTCCTGTTCTCTTTATTTTTATTTACTTACTTACTTGTTTGTTTGTTTATGGGAGAACACTTAAGACTTACCCTTAACAAGTTTTACGTCTAAGAGAGCTTCTTAAAGCCCATCCTCAGAAGTAGCACAACGCCATTTCTGTCATACACTTTTGGTTAAAACAAGTCGCAAGGCTACTCAAGGTTCACTGGGGAGAAATAGCATCCACTTTTCAATGGGAGGAGTGGTAAAGTCACATTACAAAGGGGCGTGTGGGATGGAAGGAATCGTGATCATTTAAAAGACAACTTACTCCAATCAAGATGTTAAAAAATAAATAAAATTAATTTTTTTTTTAAACTTTGGGTTTATTTATTTATTTATTTATTTATTTATGGCTGTGTTGGGTCTTCGTTTCTGTGCGAGGGCTTTCTCTAGTTGTGGCAAGTGGGGTCCACTCTTCATCGCGGTGCGTGGGCCTCTCACTATCGCGGCTTCTCTTGTTGCGGAGCACGGGTTCCAGACGCGCAGGCTCAGTAATTGTGGCTCACGGGCCTAGTTGCTCCGCGGCATGTGGGATCTTCCCAGACCAGGGCTCGAACCCGTGTCCCCTGTACTGGCAGGCAGATTCTCAACCACTGCGCCACCAGGGAAGCCCCAAAATTAAATTAAAAAAAATAAAAAACAGCTTACCATAGGCTCTAAACTCCATGCTCCTTCTACTATCAAAACTAATATAAATCCTACATTGTCCTTAACTGTTCTTTTTATAGACTTATTAAAAAGGACTACTTTTTATAACCTGGAACAGATGTCAGAAAACTTGGGTTCTAGTTCTACCTCTATTGCTATGGGAACTTGGAGTGTTTGTTTG
This sequence comes from Balaenoptera ricei, assembly GCF_028023285.1. NCBI lineage: Eukaryota > Metazoa > Chordata > Mammalia > Artiodactyla > Balaenopteridae > Balaenoptera > Balaenoptera ricei. The sequence continues at coordinate 39,830,497 of NC_082646.1, read as the reverse complement.
CTTTTAAATGGGGTTTAAGTTTTTCACCTATGAGAAACAGGTTTGATCTGTTTTCTCTCTAAGGGTTCATGAGACTGTATAAATTGATAGAATAGTGCCTATTTCTAGATCAATATGAACTAGCCCTCTTAGGGGATGGGCAGGACGGAGACGAGAAAGTCAGAAATGAGATGGCTTCTATTTTGCCACATACTCCCTCTTTCATTGCTGTGGGTTTGGAATTTGGGGGGCAGTGAGCAAAGGAAACTCCTTCCCGTGGGTGGTTGAAATCTTCCATGATCTGGGTGTTGCTCTGATCATTTCCATTTAATACATTCTAAGACAGCATGGGTCCTCCTGCATTATACCAAAACTAAGAGTACAAGTCCTTGCTCTAAGGGCTTCTAGACCCGGTTAGGCAAAACATTCACATGCAACACACGCTCACACCAGCGAAGCAGACAGTGGAGGAGAGAAAGCTCCTGAGCTAGCCTCTTCCTGAGGGAGCTGAGAGCTCTCTCGGAAAGATACTGTTGCCTAGTCTTTGGAAGATCAGGTTCCCAAGGAGAAAACTAATGTTTAATTTAGCACAAAGACAGCTCAGAATCTCTCTCCGGGGGAATGAGCCTGCAAACAGATGCACATGCAAAGAATCTAAGCGAGAAAAGGAAGCTCTCGTTGGTGCAATGGCTACAGGACTTGGGTGCAAACTTTCCTGATCTATTATCGCCTCTGCCCTGTGTTTCTGTCAGAAGGACCACTGCTCTTTCCTGTTTACGCATATGTCTGTACTTTGCTCTTTTTCAACACCTCTGTGAAACAACCAAGTGGGATAATACCACCAGCACACAGGTTTTGCTGTCTGAAATTACATGGTGCAGTGTGGCAATCAAATGTGCAAGCCTCTGCCGGTTTAGCAAGTACGGGACTACTTAGGTGAACAACAACGAAAAATTAGTTTCTCAGCTGCTCAGCCAGAGAATGTTTTTATTTTTACATAATTTAGACTCCAGAGACCTCCAGAAACGAGCAGTGTACACCGAAGTGTGGCAATCATCATTCCAAAGACACAGTACAGTACACATTGTATTCAATTAAGCCACTTCTTTGCACCCTGGTTACCATGACTCTAAGAGATTATACTGTGTATCCAACAAACCCCTGGTAAGTTATTAGCAGCGGAAGGAAACTTTGGCCTTAAGTAAATTTTCTGGGAAAAAAAAAAAAAAGAAAAAGACATGTAATTAACTTTCTGTTCAAATCCTTCAGAACTACCTGAAAAGAAGCCTGTTGTACAGTGAGGAATTCAAGGTGTTGGGCTTCATGTGGGTGAGAGTTATTAGTGTGCTGGAAAACTGAACCACATTTCTGACAAAAGAGAACTTTTAAAACAACAATGTTAATGATTCTATATTAACATAGGAACCAGCCGTGACTCCGGAAGCAAGAACACTGTTAAAAACAATATAAAACAAAACAAACCCAACACGAGTTTGATTCTACATTTCCTCAGAATATTATCCTTCAAGAGGAGGAGGGGAATGTAAGTTTAAATGATGGGGAATAAAGAAACTACCAAAAAAGTTTTGACTACATTCTTTGCTCTGAGTTAGAACCAAGAAATCCGTCCTTATCCAAATATCATCCACCAAGAACAAGATTATGCTCATTCTAATCCTGTCACTTCTTCATAGGAACACTGTGCTTTTGATTAAGAATTATCCTCACAGAAACTCGCTTTGAAGCCTTGGCAGCATTTTCCTCGTGTTTCTTATGGAAAGTCACACATGAGGAGGTACTGAGCAAAGAAGAGATTCCAAGCTAAGACCCACATCAAGCCTTGAAATTTTCAACATGCTCCAGGTCGGGGTTGGGAAGAGGGCAAATTCGTGCCGCCTGTTTGTGTGCGGTTGCAGTGAGAGAACTGATTCCCTGGCAACTCGAGCAAGGGACCTGGCTTTCAAAAGCATACATTTAAATCTCCACAGCAGGGAACTGCTAACTCTTTGCGACTCTGTGACCAGATTCACTTAAGAATTATTTGTCAGTATGAATTAATAATTCAGTTAAATTGGTAAATTTGGACTATTCCATTCTAATCATTCCAAATTCTCAATAGTCTAAATTTCTCATTTACCCACAGAGTCCACAACACACTCCCTGGGCAACTAAATGGAAACCCAGCCTTTATTCAAGAAGAAGTAAGGAGTCAAATAAACACTCCCTCTAGTCAAGTTCTAGATTAGGAGTCCTAGAATCCCAGGAATGGAAGAGATATTAATTGATCCTGTTCTGGAGAAGGACACTATTCAACCCATTTCATAGTAATGTAAACCCATCCCAGATGGCATCTCCATAGTAAACTATTTAGGGATAGTATGGATATACTGGGTAATATGGTATACTTCACTAACCATTTTAAATAAATATAAAGAGAAAAGCCATCCCTTGCATAAAATATCCCTGACATCCTTTTGGGGATAGAATCCTGAGCTGGAAAAACCACGGATCTGACTTGACTATGTCACTTCTCACATTAATAATAAATTAAATAATAATTTAATAATAAATTATCATCTCACATCTAAAATGTATTGAGCCTCTTCTAGGAGCCAGGAAGTAGTTAGTTATATCACTATCATTCCATTTTACAGGTGAGAAAACTGAGGCTGGAGAGTTTAATTAAATTAAGCAAGAAGACATAGCTAGTAAGTTGTAGAGCTGTGATTTGAAACCAGGTAGTCTCACCCTAACCCCAGGTTCTTAAGCGTTACGATGTCTTGCCACCTCAAGCTGACTTTAACACTTCTGTTTCCAACCACACCCACACCCCTTTCAGACTGTAAATTCCAAGAAGACAGAGGCTATATCAAATCACTCATCATGGATACATTCATTCTCTTGGCATAGAATAGCTGCACAATGATTCTTTATTGACTTCATGGATAATTCCCCCAAACTCGAAAAAGCACCCATGTCCACAATCTTGATATGAAATTTCAGAACTTTTGCTAAAACCATTAAGACCCACAGAGACCACAGTGCATGTCAAATACTGCTATCTGCCCATTTCTTAGCCATTCCTTTGGCAATTTGCTTGTGGTAGGGCCCGACTCTCTAGTCTTCTTCAAGCCTTGCGGAGAATATATAAACCTCTCTCTTCATCCCCTCTCCAAGGAAAAAGAACAGCTTTCACTCTTTCACACCTGTCCCTTAGATATGTATAGGAAAGGGTCAGAGCTAGGAGCCGAAGATGGAGAGCCACTCCAGCTATGGTCAGTATCCCAGCATCCTGCCTCGAATCAGGGAGGGAAGGAGTTGTTGACTTTTTCCCTCAGCCATCTACTCCATAGGAGCCTTCCTTCCCTGTGCCCTGTGAACATGGACCAAATAGGGGAAACCGGTATCTAACTGACCTTAGGGAGAGTAAAAGATCTGTAACCCACCTGTAATTAAAAAGCAAGGGAGAAAGCAAGTAAATCTCAAAGACTATCTGGGCTCACAGCTTCTCATAAATTTCTGCTCATGATTTTTGTTTGTTGTTGTAATGAAAAGACCTTTTCCAAGTTAATAAACACATTTGTTGGGAAGATCAGTTGAACATCAAGAGAACCCACTTTTACCCACGGGGGAAATTCTTATTTGCACTGGAAGGCTTAGCCAGCCCAAGAAGAGAGGTGTAGTTGGTTCGGCTTCTTTTAGTTTCTCTTCTGCGTCTAGCGACTGTGCTTTTAAAACCATCTCCTTTTAATGCCAAAGGCCATGTCACGCTGTATATAACTCACAGTGAATGGGAGAAGTGTGTAAATAGCAAGGCATTAAGCAGCTCAAGGGACTTGAAGATAGGTAATACAGAACACTTAGGCAGTGCGCAATGAGAAGAGGCTGCTGGAGGGGAAATGTAATACTTGTCTTCAAGTATGTGAAGGATTATTATTGCTTCACAGACGCTGACTCCTCCGAGCCTTCCTCGCTCGACCATTTCCCAGGGCTTCTGATACACTCTTGCCAGAGCTCCGGACCCTCCAGTGGGTGGATCGGCCTCACGTGTTCCCCCTCACTGCTCACACGCGACCACAGTGTCAACCAGGCTCCACTCTCTGTCCCCAGACACCCAGGGTTCACCCACATTGGCACCCAGCAGCCCCACTCCTCATTCCACCTTCTCTCTTGCTCCTCCCAGGCCTGCTGGAGACCCACATTCTCCAACAAGTGCTGCCTGACCTGGGTTTGACTTTCTCTCCTACCAGCTACTAACAGCGCTCATGTTTTGAGTACCCGCTATGTGTCAGGCACTACGCTGACTGTTACGCTAAAGAATATTAGCTTTATTTTACAGATGAAGATACTGATGCCCAAAAAGAAAATTATTTCCCCAAGCTCATACAGCTGGTAGGTGTGAGGAGGGATCAAACACGGGTCAAACTCGAAAATCTATGCATGAAATTCTTCCATTTACTAAATGTCTAAGCCTCAGTTTCCTTATCTGTAAAATAGCCAAATATTGCTTACTCATCTCTCTCTCTTTTTTTTTTTTTAAGCATTACATAAAGTATACAATAAAAGTGCCTTGACATTCTAGGGCTCCATAAATATTTATTCCTCTCTCCCTCTGATTTTCTATATCAGTTTTGGTCCACTCTACCTAGTTAAGTACTTTTACTGTGTCCACGTGGTCTTGATTGACGACTAGCCTGTAAGTAAGAAGGGACTAGCTCTTTAGCTGTATTTCTCTATTCTCCCACAGAACCTGTTAAAGTATAAGGGAAATTATCATGAAAATGCAGAAGAAAGAATTTAGAATTGTTTTCATTAAACATGATCCTGCCTATGATCATATAAAAGGGACTGGATCAAAATACAAGGAAGTAGTAGAAGCCACTCGGAATGGTTTAGCTGCCATGCATAGCAGAACTGGATGATTTTTTTCAAATTTCCTTCTAAGCTTTTTGAGATTAAATAGCAGGTGCTAAAAACAAACACACACAACAACAATAAAAACAAAAACAGCTAATCAAGGCCACTCTTTCAGTCATATTTGTTATGCCTAAGAACATTTGGACACCCATGTTTGTCTCGGTACTTAACAAAAGGTTTACTGGCAGACGGGAGCCATACCGCACTAAACTTTAAGGTTGAGAAAAATTTGATAAGCATCACCTAGCAAAGACATTATTTCAAAGAAAGCAGATGCCTTCTATAAATAAACATTGACCTAAACAAGCAAGACCTCTTGGGTGACATAATAACATTACTTGGCTGTCAAAACAAGCTTTCTACCCATTTTTGATAAAGGAGTGTACCAACTTCTCTCTCCACTTGAACTCTTTTTGCCTTTGTGAGATCTTACAATTATCTTTACTGGAAAGAAGTAGTAGGAAGGTTCTGGATAGATAAGAACTCCCCCTTCATTACTTTGTTCTGGAAAACAGAACAAAAATAGGTCAGTTTTTAAGGAAATGATGGCTGCACATATAAACAATGTAAACACGCCTATCGCTGTCCCGCGGAGGACATTTACCACATGGACAGCTGCAGACACCCAGCCCTGGCCAATGAATTGTTTCTGTTTTCAGCCCCACGCCCACCCTACAGCCCTCAAATTTTGAACTGTCAATTGGAAACTTGATTATTATCAGTTAAAAATAACCAGGGGACTCTGGCAATGATTTAACTGGTTTGACTTTCTTAGGCTAACAATTAACATTTTAGACTACTGTTGACAAAATAGTTAACTTTCCCATGTCATTTGTGCAAACTACTTTTCTAATATTCCTGACACACGCCGGGGGACACACCTTTCCAAAGCTGCTCAGGTCTGTGCAGGGGCCTGTAAAAGACCCTAAACACTTTCACACCGTTGCACATTTTCACTAGGATTTCCTGGGACCTTCGGGCACACTTAAGTACTCTGATAGCTCAGTCTTATCTTGACAGCATTGAATTTGAAATACCAACCCCTCTATTTACAATAAAAGCTATTTCGCCATTTAAAACAGACAACTGAAAGCTTAAGTACACTTTTAATCCCTGGAAAAACTGGTATTATGATTTGTTGTCTAGTAGTTTATTACTAGTAATACTAGTAATAATGCCTTGCATTTCTGCAGTGCTTAATTTTTTTCCAAAGCCTATTCAGAAACACACATTCATTGGCTTTCTCAACGAGCTAGGGCAGCATTATTGTTCTGTTTTACACATGACTGCTAAGTAACTTGTCCTAGGTCACCCAGCTCGTTAGTGATCAAGCAGGCACAGGCCGAGGATGCAGTCTCCTTGTCTGATCTGTTTTCTTTCCTCCACACTACATTAGAGAAAAGATAATCTCTGAAGCCAAAGATGACTTAGAACCACTTATCTATCCAGCCTAGCAACACAGTCTAAGCAACAGAAAAAGAGCTTGTCTCAGGCAAAAGGGAAAGATTAATAATGCACCACGGAAGCTCTAAACCTTTCTGTTCCATGGACCAGCAATTATTCAGTTTCACAGTTCATTCAAAGATTCAAACATACTTCACCAGAAAATGATTTAGTGCCTAAAGCCTGCTCCAAGTGGTTAGAAATGCAGATCTGCTTAAACCCTTACAATCCAGGCCCTCTTTAAAGGCCCTGTTCCTGCAATCTCTGCAGTAATGGGGCTTCCCCTGAACTTGCACTTGAGTTAAATGAAGAAACTGGCTGAGTAAGGGCTGCAGAATTAGGCTCTCAATGTGGACAGAATTAGAACCAGCTTGGAGGTTATTTCTTGCATTGTTCTTGAAACTCAGGCTATTGAAAATCTCAGACATTATATATTTCTTGTAGTTTCACACCCCTCAAAGACAGCACTATCCCACAGAACAGAAGTTCCCTTTCCGCCGTCATTCAAATATTACTGACTATATACAAGGCATTGTACTAGCAGGTATGCAGGACACAGGGCTTTCATCTGAGGACACCGTGCATATTCGATTTTAGATGATCAATATTCTCTCCTTTTCTCCAAAGGACATTTATGGCCACTTAGGGCATACGAATTAACTATTAAAGGGATACCTTCAACACACCCAGACAGAAATAAATCTAGTTATGGACACAGTATTAAGAAAGAATTCTGACACCCATTCTGCGCAAAGGCCCCTTTAAATGGATGCTGTTTCTGAAAATAAGAGGATCCTGAGCGAAGTGAGACCTGCAGATTTAACAGGCTTAGTGAATCACTCCCAAATGCCCAGGCCTCCCTTCGGACACAATGTTATCAGGTTAATACAGTACTTGCATCACCATCTCTGAGTACCATGCTGAGTAACAGAGCGCCAAATTTAGAAGCTAAAATGGAGGAGGGAATTTCCAATAAGCAAAAGGGGGGTGGTGGATCAACCCTTGCAATGGCACAGGTTTGCAGTGAAAAGCCACCATCAGAAATAAACTGGACTTTTTACTCCTAACTCACACTGCACCTCTCATCAGTCTTCTCGGCACTCGGGGAGGGGGCTCCTCTAAGGGGATGTTTAGGAGATGGTTGGTAGTCAGGGGAGAGAAAGCAGATCCCCTTTTAGAACAGGAGGGAAGGCACAGCCACCTTTGCCTTTTGCAGCAGTAAGCCTCCAGTGGGGAAAGGCCAGACATGGTGCTCTCACTTCCTCCCAGCATGGATATTGCTATCCTCGTAAAGTTACAATAACCACTGAAGTTGGTTTCAATTCGCATCCCCAAGCCCCCAGGAGAAAGAGGCAGCCTCATCTTCCTTCCGAGTGGGAGAAAAGTAAAAACCAAAAGAACGAGGCCATAAGCAGACACCTTCCTTGCAGCGGCTGGGATGTGAAGGCCACATCCAATCTTGGCACCCAGGACAGAGATCTGGTCTTCTCCACTGAGAAGGGCTGGGCGCCTGGTTCCCTGTATCACCCCCAGAAACACTTACCAGGAGACTGTGAAGCACACAAGGCGGTATTATTGGGAGACTTGCAGACAGATTATAAATTTACTGGGGACAATCAAGGCATTTAGATGCTTTTGGCTGCAGATGCCAGGGACACACACACTCACATACAAACCTCATTCTTCCCTCCATTTGAGTGATTCTTTACCCGCCCCGCCCCCCTTTACCTCAACATGTCTCTTTCACGAAACAAACTCTCATTGCTGTCCTAGGGAATTCCAGGGAGAGGTGGGGATAGAGCAGGTGGAAGGGAAAGGAAATTAGGCCTTGAAGCACTAATATAACCCCACAGGCTAATTGTATCCAAGGATAAAACAACAAACATTGGGCAGTTTAACTGTTAGCAGTTATCTTTCGTCTGGAGTTGGCGCCAGGAAGTTGCGGTTCTAGGCATCTCAAGCAAAATGTGTGGTGGAATAGAACAGCACCAATCCAGCCCCCAGACTTTCTGGAAACTTCAACCATCACAGACCCAGGCCAGGGATAAGGAGTCACAGAGAAGCATCCTAGGGGCCTGGCTGGAGGATGTCCTCTCCCTAGAGCTCCTTCTCAAGCTCCCTTGGAGAAGGAGTTCAACCCAGTGCCCTCCTCTCCTTTGGGCTTTTTGAGGACGTTTCAGCTTGCATGGCCATTTCCTGTTGCTGACTTTCATTAGGGCTGGCTTGGGCAAACTGGAGCTGTGCTGTGAGCGGACACAGGACTTCCGAATCCCCACAGAACTCAGAAATGGAGGAAGTTTGCAGGGCTGCAGGGCTCCACCTTCTACCCTGAGGCTATGGGCCCAGCAGCTTTGCGGGGAAAGCCAGCACACGGCAGGCAGTCACCTGACCAGGACTAGCACCAAGAACCAATGAGTCAAGGGCTACCCCCTCTGGGATGAGGTGTGTCTATACCTCTGAGGAAGAACTTCCAGCCAGAAACCTAATCACAACTTTCAGGTTGGATGTCCTGTCACCAGGAATGGCTGAAGACAAGGCACTCTCTAGGATGACAGCATGGAAACAGCCCCTTTGCGCCTGCCCATTTTAGTGAAGGCTGTAAGTGGGCACTATCTGATTGTAGTGCCTGTGGAAAGAAGCTAGATGGGGACAGTGGGGGAGTCTGTAAGAAATCAGGGAGCAGGCCTTGTAAAAACACTCCCTCACCAGTCTTTGGGCTATATTTCCCCAAGTTTTTGGTTTTGAGTGAGGGAACGCTCAGGGAACTTGGTCTGCTAGAGATTACCACTTATGTTCTCCTGACCCAAGGAGAAGGGGCCACTTCAAAGAGGGAAGGGGAAATAGGACAAGAAGGAAAAGGCTTGGCTAAAGGTCATCTGGACTGCCAAACAAATGCTTTCAGGCTAAGCATGGCTTGCTGGGCCTAATCAGTGCTGACTCGCCAAAGCAGGAGGCTTCCTGAGACAAGACCTTCCTCAACGGCTCAGATCTTGCCGCTCGTAGCCAATCCTTCTGCAAGCTCTGGACCCCAGAGCAAACTCTGGAAAACTCAAGTTCCTTACCACTTAAGGAATACTCTACAGGTGGAGGAAAACCCATGAATGAACACCAGCAGGACTTGACGAGTACGGGTTTAGTAACACCTCACAAACAAGACACCCAATAGCCTTTGAGGTAGTCAGGTGGCATCTTGGCCCTTTGCACGGCCGTCCACTCTACGTCAGGCCGAGGCCAGCTCTCCTCTCGCCAAAGTCCACACGACCACAGCCAGAATCAGGAGAAAACCAGGTGCCTTACCGCAATCAGGGCCGAGTTCCTCTGGTCCGCCGGGGTTGAGGCCGGTGTCTGCTGCTCCCCGTCGATCCCACCGCTGCCACCATTATTGTTACTGCTCAGCAGGTGCTGCTGGTGGTGATGGTGATAGTCCGGTGGGGGCGGTGGGGCCGCTGTCGCTGCCGCTTGGGAGGCTGTAGGAGGGGCAGCAGGTGGCGGGGGAGGGGCTGTAGTGGTGGCAGCAGTGGCAGTGGCCTTGGTGTGCTTGCCAGCCTTCCTCGCCCCCTGGCCGTGCTGCACGAGGCTCAGGAGCTGCAAGGTGCTCTCTCTTTCCCGGTCTGAGCTCTCGGCCCTACCCCGTTCGTAGCGTCCTTCACAGCTCAGGTGGTGCTGGCGGCAGACGGCGATCCGAGCCCGAAGGCGCTCCACGATGGCACTGTGCACTCTCGGGGTGACCGAGCCCCCTCCAAGGAGCCCCGCCCCAGGGGCCCCCCCTAACCCTCCTGTGGGGGCCTGCGGGGGCGCTGTGTCCCCCATCTTACTGGACACAATGATTGCTGCCTCTGGGATGGTGAGGTGGAAGGAGGCTATGGCTGGTTAGTGCAGGCAAATCTGCTGTTGACAATGTGCGCTCAGTGTTCAGGGCCACATGAATAGAGGTCTTCAGAGGTTGGGGGGAGTAGTGGAGAAGGTATGGGGGAGGGGAGTGAGTAAAAGAGGGTGAGGAGAAAGAATAGAAACCAATCGCAGAGGGTAATTTGGAAACAAACCCTGATCAACTTACTCTAATTGCATTTGACAGCTCTGGAGAAGTTGGACAGAGTTAGTGGGGTTTTTCTCCCCCCACCAAGCTGACAAGAGCCACTAGGTACTTTGTAAACACACGATCTGGGGGTAAGAGCAAGAATTCAGGGATTGTCAAGTGAGAGACAGGAACAGACAGCAAAGGGAATTGTGAGAGGTATTAATACAGAGCTGGACTCCCCCTCACCTAGTTGTTTTGGAAGATTCTTTATGGGGATGTTTCTGCAGAGAAACCCATTTCTACCATGGTCTCTGTAACCCACGGCCTTTACTTTTCCTCAGGTTAAAAAAAAAAACCAAAAAGTGCTGTTTCAGAAGCTTTTTGAAGTCAATGTTCAAAACGTACAAAAATCAAGAGATACTGTCTTTTGGCTTTTAATTGTTCCTCCCTTTCCCTTTGCTCCGGTGTTTTCTCCCCTTTGGGGGACTGTAGGATGTGATCCTCTCGCCAAAGAACGGGAGGCAGCTTTTCAATTGTTAATGTCAGTAACTGGACTTTTGGACCATGCTTTTTTCTTCAGCTAATCCAATCACCAGTAAAATCCTCATTCCCTCTAAGGTTTCCCAGCCTTAAATGAAAGCAGTCTGAAGTCACTAGCCACTGAGAGAGATCCTTCAACACATTTTTTTCTTTCCCGCTTACGTCCCTAGTCCTCACCCCCGGCTCGATTCTAATACAGTATCAAGAGAGACAAACTCCTCCGAGAGTAATTTACAAACGATGGTCAAACTTACAAACTTCCAGCAAATTGCACCGAGTCATGTCCAGCCACTTTTCTGTCCACTTTTGTACATTCCATCCCCGGCCAGTGGATCTGAGGGTCTGGACTCGCAATAAGCAATGTGGTTCTATCTCTTGGATTGCTCCGCTTTAGAGATGGAAAAGAAAGTAGCTGGTCTTTTCCTTTCTCTTTCCCGTCTGTTGTTCGCCGCTGGGCTGACACTGGCTCCGCTGCCCGGAGTCACGGCGATACACAGGCTTTCATTGTGCTCCGATAGGAGAGGGAGAGAAAGAGAGAGAGTGAGACAGAGGGAGAAAGAGAGAGCCAGCGAGCTGCGGGGGGGGGGGGAGGGGGGGGCGGGGGGCGGGGGGAGCGCTCGCCCGAGGCTCCCTGGTGGAAGGCGGGTGCCACTGCACAGGCGAGCAAGGCGGCCGGCGCCGGGGAAAGGGGAACGCAGAGGGCCTCCCAGCGGCTGAAGAGGTGAATCCCAAAGCCTGCGCATCTCGGCGGCGGCGCGCGCAGCTCGGCCTCCGCCTCGGCTCCGGGGCGGGGGAGAAGGCTGGGGAAATTCCCCAACCTCTAGTCGACTACTTCACCAGCTCGAAATGTTGAAGAAATTCCCGGCCAGGGGATGTATTTTCCCTTCCAGACCTCCGTTACGCCCCCCTGAGGATGTCATTTTCATTTTTCAGTATGTTGTCCATGACACCCCTGAGCACCCTAGCGAGAGCTGGGTGAGCACGGAGGAGATGTTCAAGAGTGTCACAGGGAGACGTAGGGTGTGTGCGCGCGTTGCGGGAGGGGGGAGGAGGGGGAGGAGAGGAAATCACATCATTAGCTCCTAAAGGACAGGCGGGTGTCTGTCTACCTCCCCGCCTGCTTTGTACGTCTCTGGATAAGTCAATCTGGGTGATCACAAGCAAATCAGTAAGAATAACTAAAATAGTTTACCATGATGAAATTACCAATACCAGTTCCAGACAGAAAAAAAAAAAAAAAAGATTTCTTTGAAAATACAAGATTGCCTACGACAAACCTAATGCAAGATCTGGGGTCTCCATAGCTGTCTGATTTACATTTACAATGAGGAAAATCATTATGTAGCAGTCGAGTTTCAAGAAGTTTACTAACACAAACCAAACAGATCTCTGACACAGACTGTTGTCCCCTCATCTTCAGATAATCCTACCTTTAAGACCTCAAAATGTATATTGGATTCTGCTTATTATTATCAATTATGGAGAATAAATTAAGGTGAACACAAGATTGGTATAGTCAGGTCCGTAAATATTCTGTGTACCCTAACTTGGAAGTCAGTTGGATTTGAGGTCTCAAGCAATGGGGCTTTGTTAATTTAAACCAACTCTGGCATCTCAGTAACACGGTCCTGCTTCAAACTGAGCTGTGGATAGAAGTGAATCGGTAAGATCAATGCAAACATTTTAAGGTTGGATTTATCTACAGTTTAGTTCTCGATAGGCTGGCCTACATTAGTTCATTTTATTTTCACAAATCCTGGAATGCTAGTTTGGAATTTGAGACAAGTGCATTCTGATGCAATATAACTTTTTTACTTCTCGTTGGAACATACTTCTGTCTGTCCCTTCCAAGGCTAAGTTCCTCACCACTCATGGAGAAAGGCAGAAATATATCTTTGTTAGGTATGCAGATTTGAACGCAGAACTCTCTCATGAGGTGTCATTAAAAAGTGAAGGAGTTTTGATCATTTTATATTTGATTTTTAAGAAGGTGTATTCATTAGACATTATCTTCTTTCTATTGCTATCGGTACTTTATATTTAGCAATCATACTTGATAAAAGAGAAAAAATTCAATATTTAAATTAAAATTTACTGTTCATTCTACAGTCCTGCAGTAACACGGGTTTTGATTAATAACAGTGTTTTTGGTCAAATCCGCTATTCCTAAATGACATAAACTTTGAATTCGAAGCTAGGCAAGGACACACCTTAAAAACTTGTCAAGCAAAAATTTAATACATTTTCATACTATATTCTAGTGTTGTAGGACACTCCTTTACGTTGTCTTTTGTACAAATTTACCCTTTACGGCCATCTAATTTCAAGCTGACATCATTATCATCCACATCCTCATTTCCATTCACATCAGCTACTGTTTATTTACAGTCACTGTTTCAGGCACAGCACTTCACATATATATCTCCTTTAATCCACCAGCAATCCTGAGGGAGAGGTATTATTAACCCCATTTATAAGTGAGGAAACTGAGGCTTATTGAAATTAAACTATTTAAGCTAACTAGGAAGTAACAAATCAGGACTCAAACTCAAGGCTGATTTCAAACCTGTACTCTCTTAGCCACTGGACTTGCTGCCTCAGTATCAAGTGTGAAGGGAGTTACAGGGAAACCAGACTATACCCAAAATAGCTCAAGGGCTGCAATTACACCTCAATCAACATGCTGGAGTCTAAGCAAGTCCTATAATACCTCCAAGAAATGAGTAGTGAATAGAACTACTCATCTGAGTATGAGAGCAGACAAGTGAGAAAATATGGTCAATTACATACAGCTGCCAATAAAATAAACATTTCTTTTTTTCCTTGTCTTTCCCTTTTATGGAACTGTTCCCTCTCTTATATCCCTAAAGCTTCTGTAATAGCTCTATGGATTTTTTTTAAAGCATTAGTTCCTTTCTATTTGTCCATCTGTGTTCCTCATCATCTCTACTATCCATAGCTACCTAACACAAAGCATTTAACACTATAGTAATAAATGCCCAGATCTAAAAAGTTCATAGACATGTGAGATTTATAAGTTTACAAACTATTTTTTGTGTTATATAGAATCAATGATATCAATGATGATGATAAAATAATACAGTATGTCATAATACCTGCAAAAGTTAATTCTAATTTTTCAACATTTCTATTTTCTTCTAGACTACTTGCTTTTGGCCCCGTGATCCATGCTAATTCTCATTTCCTGACAGCCTGTCTCTTTGCCATTCTTTTGGTGTTATCATGTACATAAAAGCCTCTTGTACTCTCCAAACACCTACTGAAGAAGCTTGCTCGGTTGCAGTGACCTCAGACATCAGCAAAACTACCTATTAGCATTTCCTGATCAACAGTCAGAATGCTGTTCTAATAGGAAAAATGCTTCAAGCCAACACGATGCCTGACCTAGGAACTGGGTCAGCTGCCATCATAAGTCCCTAAAATCATTAGTGCTTTCATTTTTACAAATTAAATGCATGCTATTTAAAAGAATAGATAAATTAATTTTTAAAACTTTCAGTTGGAACTCTCACTCTTCAGCTGGCTCAAGCTTGTCTGTAGTGTCACATACGAGAAGTGATGCTTCCCGGGTCATCAGAGATACTTTAGAGATCATTCTTTTGTTTTTCTTGGACTTCTTTTGTAACAAATCATGCATGATCCTTCACCCTTCCCACTTGACTATCACTTTTCCTCTAAACTCTGCCTTGCATCTTTTTGGACACTCACTTCAACTTTCAACTGTGGCTTCATATAGGTTAAGGATTATTTCCATATGACAGAAAAATAAGAATAATAGAGATATGGGACTGAAATTTCTATTTCGCACTTTTAAAAAGGTATGCACTCCTCACATGAAACATCAGCATCAGTATTCTCACAACTTTGTAAACTCTTTCTCCCTGTTTTGTTTACAATCATAATAGGGATAATTTTGGAAAATTAATTGCAGAAAATATTAATCTCTACGTAAGGACTTAATAAAATGCAATTTTTAATGTATGCAGTTTGTAATGAAGTCCATTCCATGAACCACATAACAGATGAAGCTAGGTTCAACCAACACTTGAAGTAAGAAACAAGTATCTAAAATTCCACAGGGGACGCAAGAGGGAGGAGATATGGGGATATATGTATATGTACAGCTGATTCACTTTGTTATACAACAGAAACTAACACACCATTGTAAAGCAATTATACTCCAATAAAGATGTAAAAATAAATAAATAAATAAAATTCCACAGGGAACTGGATGCTATGAGAATACCACTTTTAAGAATTAAAGATACAGAATAGACAGGGTCCATTTGTTCACTCTGAAACCATTTTACTTTATTATATTAAGGGAAAATTTAGATGTGCAAAGCAATGCAGATGCCAAAATATGCTTTTAAACTATTTTTGGCTGAATTTGCCTCTCTGAGATCTTCTGATCCTAACATAAATACTTATGTGGGAAAAGTAATGGATAAAAATAAATCAAATACATCTTAAATCATTAACCTGTAGACAAAATTGGATAGGAAAAAGAAAGAACATTATGAAGCATGAAAATACATATCATGAAATTATTCCTGAATGTGAGGGTTGGAAGACCCTGGAGGCCTGAAATCTATTCGTAAGGGAAACTCTGGAAGAGGAGAAAAAGCACTCCTCTACTTGAAATGGGTAAACTACAGTCTGATTCTGAGGCAAGGAAACTGAATTGAATGAGACACTGAGGTTTCTTTCATGGCCCACTGATTTAGATAATGATAGTAGTAAAAAATATATTAGTGAAGATCATTTAATACTGCAAAAGGGTAATAAACAGATCTGGGCAGGAATTCAGCAATAAATACGCATAGATGTTAGTCTAAATACATTTTTTAAATACAGTGTTTTTCTATTAAACTGACAGTACATGAACAGCTTGTTCACTTGATAGTCACATGTTATAAAGGCATTGTTATATAACTTTAAAATACACTTAAAAATGATTAAGCTTATGTTTTCTACATACAGCGGATAAAAGTTTTATTAGATTGTAGAGTTCCATTTCATGGAAATTAAGATGAACATATGTTTTACACAAGATATTTTGCCATGAACCTATACATAAAATATATAAATGTCACATGATATAGAGAAACAAGACTCATGATCTTCACATTTACAGGAATTTATAAAATCTTCTCTGAAGGAAATGTGTTACAATTCAGTCAAACTTCTCATCTTGAAAGTAATCCGCAAAATTGAGATATTCTTGAAGTTGACCGTATTTCTGTGTATACAATAAAAAAGCTAGTTATTTTACTCAAAGCAGTGAAGATAAACTAGGCCTTTTCAATCTACAGACACAAATAGGAACAAGTTAATCTCATGGTAATTGTGAACAAAAATCTTATTATGAACAGGGACTCAATTTCAAATAAGCATTTCTAATTCATATAAAGCATTGGAAAGAGATCAAAATGAACATTATTATTAATTTCATAACTTTCTTATAAATTATAAGTTTTCTATTATCATATTTATAGTAGAAATATAACAACTTCAATAACTTATTCGACAGAAATTTGCTGAACACATAACACATATCAAATACTCTGCTAATGACTGTCTAGGTATTAAAAAAATTGCTTTCCCTGCCCCTAAGGAGAACAGAGTTCACCAATGACAACAAATAACAAGTGCCATAAAGAAGTATAGACACTGTTATGCGGGTTCAGAAGAGAGGTTATGGTTAGCTGAGATGACCAGGAAACAGTGGCATTTAAGCTGTCCTGGGGAAAAAGATTTGGTAGGCAACGATTTGGTGGAGAGTTTTCTCTAGGAGACAAAAGTCCATACAACAGTGACAAGACAAGAAAGCACGGGATTTGACTACAATCTGAGGTTTTGTAGGGGAATTGAGAGAGATAAGACTGAACCAAAGAGGTAGTATGAAATGCTAGGTTACAGAGTTTAGCAATAATGTAACAGGCGATGGAAAGCTGCCAAAGGTGTTAGGGCAGGAAATTGACACTATCTGAGGTGTATTTTTGGGGGAAAAAAAAGGTGAAACATCTAGTCTAGAATGGTTTGGCAACTAGTTACGAGTCTACTGTAATAATTTAGGTAATGAGGGCCTACATTTGAGTGACAGCAATGAAGGTGGAGAGTAAAGACCAGGGCAGGACAAGAGAAGAGAGGAATTGGGATGATTTGGAGATTTCAAGGTTGACAGAGTTCAGAGTGCTTCCTTCAGCTGAGGAGATGAACTGACCTAATGGTTTCTTAACTCTACTTATGAGCTCTGGTTTTACTCCCAGTAAAGTGAGTGAGGATCCTGATAACTCTGACGCTTGTGGTGATAGGAACTGAAACTTGATACTTCTATGGACATACTTTCTTCACTTCCTGGTGTTATGTATTCACCACCCCATCCCAACAATCCCGTCTTCAACTTCCCTGGAAACCCCATCATCATAGGCACTCTCTTCTTAAAGAAAAAACATTTGATAGAATTTGCCAGTGCATATGATACTATGTTCTTCAGCTCTAATTTAGAACGAGACATATATTACTATTATGTTTATTATATATTTTCATTTTATTATAATTTTGCATTATAATTTTCTTATCATTTGTTCTTTTCTTACACTGGAATTGCTCCTACCCTTTTAATATCATTAGTTAAAAACAGATCTCCTAGTTCAACTGTTAGGAGGAAGAATAAGAAGAATGAAGTTAGTCTAGTTCGCAGGTCTTTGGGAAGAAATGCTGAGATATCCCGAGATAATGGAAGAAAAATGCTCAGAGGAAGAAGAGTCAGGTAAGGAAAAAAGCAAGGTGTGAAACACAAGCTGTGGGAGGAAAGACAGGAACAGATAGTTTGTGTAAGGTAAAAGAAGGGGTTCACATAATAATTGAGAGCTAAGAGCAGAAACAGCCATGGATGTGGCCACTCAAGCATAGTAGCACTGAGCCCAGGCATTCTAAAGGGTTAGAATAACTGTGGCCAAGAAGAAGTCATGCATCACAAGAACACATGTAGTGCTATTACTCAAAGACACATACACACACACACTGAGGGGGAGGCAGAGTGATGTTGAGAAATGTCAGGGTACTTGATAAATCCTGAAGTTTAATCACAGCACAAAAAGCTGCATATGGGTTTATATTGGCTAATAAACTTCTTTGGTTTCTAGGAAATCTTTTGAGAAAGTCTATAGACAATTTTTTTAAAGTAGGAGGGATCTCAAAAAGAAAATTAAGTTCTTTGGTATTTTATGTGAAAAAAAATGTGCACATTGTCCTAAACATGCACCATCTTGAAATACCTTCAGTGCCCAATGCTAAGTGTTATTCTTTAAGCATAATGTGATACTTGGCTTTCTTTTCTTAAGAATATTTTTTTATTCCAGGTCCCTTCTGTTGTCATAGACCTTGTTAAGCCTTCTCTAAGGTATGTGATTTGGAAATGCTTTTACTTTTTTCTGCAAGAAGTTTAATGTTCTTCCCTATATACAAAATTATTATATAATATATGTAATGCACAGTGATTTTGCTACACCTAGTACATAATTTTTTTTTAAAATGTAGCGTTCCAATAGGTCTTTCAACTCCAGTAGAAGGTTGGCAACACTTAAATGCATCAATAAAAGCACTTAAGAATTTAATGCCATTAAGGAAAATGAAGTTGGGACTTACTGGGTAAGTGATGGCTCTTCCCCAAGGCAAATGAAAAAGCACAGAGAAGGATAAGGAGGAAAGAATTGGGAGTGAGAGAAGTGGAAGCAAAGTAAAAGATAAAAAGCTGAAGAGAGAAAAATGAGAACAAGACGACTTAAGGGTCAAGATGTGGGGGGCAGGCAAGGAGATCACTGGGTGGTGGTTTGTGGTGGGCGGATAATTGTCAAAAGGGAAACCAATCTTGATGTCATTCACCAGCCCAGGAGACCTCTGTGGAACTTGTAATGTCCTAAGAAGTTCCTGTTTTGTTGTTCTCATTTTCTTGCCCTTTGCTCGTAAGTTTATTCTCTAAGCTCTCTTTTTATTTTTCGCTTTTACAAATTTCCCTATGATGTAAATAACGCAGGCAATGGATCTCAAGTCAGCCTTTTTTTTTTTTTTAAGATTAAATATACTGTTGATCTGAGTTGCCTGAAAATCTCTTATCTGTTCTCTCTTATACAGTCATGTAACTAGACTTGTTTTAGAAGATTGCAATCATTTTAGCATTCTTTCCATGCACCGTAACAATTCTAAAAGCTCTGTGAGCAGACCAGAGCTTATGAGCTGCCAGCAGATCTTCGGGAATCCAGTGCACTCTTCAAAACCCCCACTTTATCCCTGATATCAAATTTAGTGATCAACAGGATATGGGGGAATCAAAATCAGTGCCGTGGCCTGAAACCTCTGCATTCCCCTTGATCTTCAGTTACAGTGCTCACTGCTCAGTCCCATGTCCTCAAGAAGAGGATGTGGGTGGTATTAGAACTGGCAGCCGAGATCCTTTCCTCAGATTGGCACCAGGTGCTTCTTCTCTCTCAGGTCACAAGAACTGTTCTAAAGATAGGAAGCAGACAAGCAGAGGTGAGTCCTATACTTTGTCAAAGAAAATAAGGGGACTTAATATATATGTAAGGAAAACCACATACATAAAACTGAAAGGACAGAGGTCCTTCATTAAAGGACAGTATCATTGCTGATTAAAATTTATCTGATGAGCTGAGTGAATGCTTAGAACATCAGGGCACCTATTCAGGGTAGGACAATGATAAGCATGAAAGGAATGGGTGGAAGAAGAGAAAATACAAAGACAGGGAGAGTAAGAAAGGTTCTCTTTTAAATTTTACTGTCTTCTATTCTCATAATTTGTATCCTTTTGCTGATCAAAATTAGGCTCCAGAACCTACTGAATGAAATGGTTCTTCTATATTCACCTTACCTCCTTAATCCAGCCATTTTCTTTTGACTGATTGAAAATTCTCTCCACTGCTTCTTTAACCTGTTCATCTTCAACCTCTTCTGTCTTTGCAATGGAGCAACATTCCTCGTACAGCTTGAATTTAAAATGTTTCAGATTATGGTAAATTCTGGTACGATTAGCACAAATTCTGCCAACAGTAAACACCTAAAGGAAGAAATAAACATCATCTGCTATATGAAGTGAAGATATAGTAATGAATGTACAGCCTTTCTGGTTTTCAGATTTTCTTTAAAAGTAGAATCCAATAAATGCTTAATTTTTTTATTTTATTTTATACAATGATTCCTTTACCTTCTTTATTTAAACAACCCAGTTAATAAAAACTGAGCAACTGCTATGTTTCAAGTATTGAGCTAAGCACTGGAGATACAGAAGTGAAATATGTACCACCTGTATCAGGGGAATTTACAGCCCTGGGAGAAAAACAAATGATTACAAAACAATGTGCCAAATGCTATGCCCGGGATGCAATCAAGGTACAGAGAAGGGACAATTAGCCCAATCCAGAAAGGAGAAGAATCCTCAACTAGGTGATGCATGAACTAAGTCTTTAAAACACAGAGTCAGCCAAGTTTGGGAAGGAGGAGAAAAATGGCTTATAAGGAAAAGGACAGCCACACCCAAAAGCAAGAAAAGCATGCAAGCTATTGTATATACAGTTACTGAGGTAACAATGCCTGGATTATGATAATTTTCTAGCTTATAAACAACATGTAAACTGAAACTCTCATACCAACATTAAAAATTGGTAGTTTTTAACTAAATACTTCTTTTCTAAAATATTCTGCAAAGTAAAAAATAACTTTGTGTTTTGTCCTATTTGTTTCCTGAATTAATGAGTCTGATATAACACATTAGTATTTTATTGTTAGAAAACTACAAAAATTTTGATTTCTATGTTTATATGGACTTCTGGGATTCTATGATTAAGAATACTATTCTTGTGAAGTCAACCACCCATTCTCTTTCAGAATGTTTGTTTTTTTTTTAAACTTTGGGTTTATTTATTTATTTATTTATTTATGGCTGCGTTGGGTCCTCGTTTCTGTGCGAGGGCTTTCTCTAGTTGCGGCAAGCGGGGGCCACTCTTCATCGCGATGCGCGGGCCTCTCACTGTCGTGGCCTCTCCTGTTGTGGGGCACAGGCTCCAGACACGCAGGCTCAGTAGCTGTGGCCCACAGGCCCAGCCGCTCCGCGGCATGTGGGATCCTCCCAGACCAGTGACCGAACCCGTGTCCCCTGCATTGGCAGGCAGACCCTCAACCACTGCGCCACCAGGGAAGCCCCAGAATGTTTTGAATGTATACTTTGTTATACACACCTATAGCTAAAATAGGAAAACAGTATCCCTGCACTGACCAAATTAAATATAATTGTACCTACATTATTTCACTCACTGTAGAAAACGCATCAGAAAGGGCTCCAAACTTTATAACATGACCAATCTTATCCTCATGGAGTAACCTGAGGAAACAGACAAACTTCTTCCTAACTTACGTATTTGTCTCTGTGTCTACATGAATAATAGGTTATGCTTTCATGAATTCAGTACAAATGGCATAGTTACAATATTGATCTATGTAACTTGTCCTCTATCTGGCAAATAATAACTGTACCGTTTTTCTGAAGTCACACTGTAGGGATCACACAGGTGATGAGTTCAATACACAATACAAGAGTATAGTGATAAAGATGAATAAGAGTATACTGATAAAGATGAATGAAAGTTAAATATGATCAGCAATAGTCAGGTTTGATACATCATCTTGTGAAGATGGTATCTGGGATACCTTACAACCTTTCTTAAAATCCCCAAAAGTTGAAAAAAATCATGTTCAGATTTCTGTTCATGTTCTGGGAAAATCTGTTTTTCAGATCATCAGACACAATCAGGTATTATTGTTCATTGCTTGCTCACTCTAAGTATCATTCCTATTGTAACATTATCATCAAACTAGTCGTATAAATTACAGTTCACTTGCCAGTACCTCCCACTTTGAGTAAAAAGATACCACAACAGTTGCAGTGGACACTAGGGCTAGTCTCTCCATTTCTGCCATTAGAATAGATTATGTGGGAGAAGTCTCCTATGGTTGTTCTGGAAGAATAATGTGATTTTTTTACTTCTATCGCATTGTATTCTATATTTCCACAAAACAAGAGGAATTTATCTATATAGAATTTTTAAGTTGGGACAAAAGGGAAGGAGAGGTGTTTAAAAATCTCTAATTTTTTTCTGTATGAAATAAAAATATCCACTGAAAATATTAAACATTATAATTTACTCCTTTCCATTTCTAATTCCTACCCTCTTGGTGTCTACCTTACACTTATGGAGGTCAATAAACCCCAAATTACCTTTAGAATATTCTCACACTATTTTTTTCCCAAATGTGATCACATTTTATATGGAAGAGCCTAAACCATTGTTAGTAAGGCTTCATAGAAAACAGTAAATGTAAACAGTAAATGTATATAGTAGTTGCATGCACTGCAAGTGGACCTCTCCTTTCACCCCACCCCTGTTTCAGTGTATTGTTATAGCCCACTATACCTTATGAATTAATGTATACAGTACAACACAGCTTACATTGTAGCATGCTATTTATATGAAGTACTAAAAACAAGTAAAATGAATCTATGCTGTTAGAATAGTGTCCTTAAATGTCCAGAAATGTATTCAGAGAGTACTTTTTGTTAACTAAGTGCATTTCTAAACAGTAAGGACACTATTCTAGGGATCTCCCTGGTGGTCCAGTGGTTAGGACTCGGCACTTTCACTGCCGAGGGCCCAAGTTCAATCCCTGGTCAGGGAACTAAGATCCCACAAGCTGTGTGGCACAGCCAAAAAAATTAAAAAAATTAAAAAAATAAGGACATTAGCCTAACGAGATAGACAGTATTAAAAAACTTGCCAGAGAGAGAGAGAAATGATAAGTTCTGTGATGATTATCTTAAAGCAGATAAGCAAAGTGACATATAAATGATTACTAATCCACTGTGCAGGGTTAGCAGAGTTCTATGAACTGATAAATCTGAAGGTAACTATCTCAGTTACCAGTGTGAACTAAGGTACCCTACATATCCAAAGATATAATTGGAAACAAAGGTAAAAACTGTCAGCAAATTTTCCTAAAGCAGAAGATGGTGATTGCAAGGCAATAGAAATAATCTGATTTGTAATTTATTAGATACAGCATGTGGAAGTGTAAATTAACACTGTTTAACAAATTAAAGCAAGGAAATATAATGAAACATGCATTTCGCACATCTGTAATATCCAGCTCACTGTAGGTAGCTTTTCGAGGTATTTCTCTAGGCCCTCAAATGCAGAGGAGCAGCCAGCTTCTTAAGGAAATTAAAGTATGGAGAAGAAAGAAAAAAGATCCTCAAGGAAAGAGGAAGGATGGGAAGAAGTTTGGTTTTTGTTCCTAGGTCTCTAGGAACATTTAGTGCAATAGACTGAGTCAAGGGATTCTCTTTCCTCTTGGCCTGTTCTTTGCGTGGACGCATTACACCTTGTCACTTGCCTCAAAATTACTGCCTCTTCCCACTGGTTCTTAAGCATCTTGAGGAGTCTGGACAGACTCTGGGCAAAACTGAAAAACTGACTGTTTTCAGTCCTCCTAACTGCCTTTCAGATTTCACATCTTTTTCCTCTAGGTGATTTCCTTCTCATCCATGCTCTCAGACTTTACCATAACCTGGTTGTCCAACGCCTCTCATCTCAGTACCCTACCCAAGACTGCTGTAACTAAAACTACAGTCACTCCTCAGTAGCCACAGGGGATTGGTTCCAGAACCCTCCCTGATACTAAAATCTGCAGATGCTCAAGTCCCACAGTCGGGCCTCCATATCTGCGGAATCCTCTCTGCAGATTTAACCAACCGCAGGTATAAACATAGTACAGTTAACCCTTGAACAACTAGGGTTTGAACTGCACAGGTCCACATAGACAGGGATTTTTTTCAATAAATACACAGTCGGTCCTCTGTATCAGTGGATGCGGAATCCATGGAGGGAATTCCAGAGGAAGATCTCAATATTAATATTTTTGCATTTATAAGTGCAACAGTTTTACAAAGATTTAAAAATAGAAGTAGTAAGCATTTGCACTTTTTCTTTCTTCACATTGCATTGCTCTGTTCTTGTTTATCAAATACATTTCTTCAAATATTCCAAACATTTTCTGCTGTTTTGTCTATTTATTCAAAATTAACAGCACCTTAAATATATGGTGATTGCTCTAGGCTCTGAAACACTTCTGATGTAGTCTAGGCTGAAGCACAATTTTCCTTCAAATCTCATATTGAGGTGAATAGGCCTCTTTGTCTGTGGATTGTCAATTTGGTAGGTTATCTACCCTAAAATTTCCATTGGGGTCAAATTCTCCTTTGGACTCAAAAAGGACTTCTGCTTCCCCTGCCCCAGTTACCTCCCTTTTCATCCTCATCCTATACCCTCTCCCCTCTCCCCCGCAGTTTGGGTGATGTACACTTAGACAGTATGCACTGATTTCAGTATCTGACTGAATTTGGAGTGAATCTGCTGTATAACACATATTTTTCACATTCAAAAATTGCACACTCTTTCCTTGTATTCTTTTCCCTTCTCCTGGTGCTTTCTCCATTTGTGAAAATAACTTAGGGTTACTTGTGCAGGCTTATTTAGTGAAAATTTCTAAATGTTGAGAACTAAAATGAAGGGAAAAAATACCTGTTTATCATGTGACATGAAATCATCTATTTCCATAGTCCTGGTGTTATATAACTTTCCTGATAAATGCACCGAATATCTACAGTGGCGATGCAATCCACAAGCCTGGCAGGAACAGTTCTCAGGATTCTTCAAATGGATACTTACATTAGAATAATTTTCTACTCGCTCCTGAAAATAATTTCAAAATGTAATGAAGGTTTAAAGGATAAGAAAAACAACAATAAAATAAAACATAAAAAGAGCCCAACCAAATTAAAATCAAGGTTAGGAATCACAATGATAGGACAAGATGTAAGAGCAAAACACACTGGTATTTCTTACTTTAGTACTGAGCACAAGATATATTTAAATTTTAAAAGTGAATTTTTAATTTAGGCTAGTAAATGAAAAGAAACCAGATTAGGAAAAAAATTAGTTTCATATCGCTCAAACTTCTGTTACTATTAAGCAGCGCTTTTCACAGGTTTTAATTTACTTCTTTTCCCTCTTCTCATCTCCAGATGTAATAATTAGTTAAAATAGGAAAGAATGAGCAGAAAAAATTCAGAATAATATAATAAAATGATTAAATTCATTTAGGTTAGTAAGAAATTGAGAAAAAACAAGATCACATTCAGTCTCCATTGTATGCATTATATTTTCCACAAAATATCCCAGAAATAATTTAATTCTCCTACGGTTTCTTACTAAAGTACTAGGAAAATAAACAAGTTTGAACTAGGATTTCCAGGTCGCCAGTATTGCTATGGCCAGTCTAATAGGTGAGTTAGCAATGAGTAAACAAACTGAGAAAATATTTGGTATTCATAAATAAGCTTTATTAAGCTGTGAAATTACTTGTGCTTGAGTAGTTTTGCTTATGCTCTAGGCCTGTGCTAGATACTACTGTTCTAATTAGTAGCGTGGATCAGTTTACCACAATATTTGAACTGTACACAATGAGCATATTAGCAGGGTCACTAAACTGCATTCTCTATCAGCCTGACAGTAATTAAGTATCCAATGTAGTTTCCTTTTTACATTGTATGATTCACAAAGACATTGTCTTTTGTCTACTTTTTACTGTTTCTCATATTTCATGGTACTTCATGACACATGTCACTTACAGGCTGACATTCAGAGTGAATAGATGACTAACGATCTTCCCTTCCTGCTTCTCTGGTATTCACAGAAGCGCATGCTGAGATGAAAGGTCTATCAGCTTGGTTCTCTGAGTAACTACAATAAACAGAGCACCCCTATTGACTCACACTGGACATATAAGTGAAAAATAAACTTTGTTGGGGTAAGCTATTGAGATTTTCATTGTTGGTTTACTTTGTTTGTCACATTATTTATTTTTTGCAGCATAACCTAGCTTATCCTGACCAAGATTGTACTGAATCATCTCTGTCTCTAAATTTTTAAGCTAATATTTTCTTGTATATTACAGTTATTATTTCAACATTGGGTTATCCAAACTCAACATAACCAGCATAGTAATGGTAAAGCATAATATAGCAGAATGGATGGGCTTTGAAGTCTGAGAAACCCTAGACCTAAGGTTTCTAGGTTCAAATATTGGCCTGGCTAATTACTAGCTGTGTAACCTTATGTTACTCAATTTTTTTGAGTCACAACTTTCTCATCTCTAAAATGGAGGAAATAATAGTACATTCCTTGTGGGGTTACTCTAAAGATCAAATAAGATACCTTACTTTGCATATCAGTTACTTGGCAAAATTAAATGATCAATATGCTATCGTTCTATTAAAGACAAAAATATATGTACCACATCCTAAGAGCTATGCTATGTGCTTTACCTTAAAAGTAAGTAAATATTTTCTCTATCTGAGGAAGAAACTGGAGTTTACAAAAGTTAAAAAATCACCCACAGTCAAAAAGATATATATGGTGGCCCTAAACTCAAGCTATCCTCCAAATTGAAGTCTTTTAATTCTTTTTTTTTTATAATCCCATAACTGTCCTTAAACCTAATCCATCTGTGGCTAATTTATCATCAGGTAATTCAAGGCCAAACAGGCCTTGGATGAAGCCAAATCTCCTGACATAAATGAGGTAGAGTAGCTAATGGTTTAAGTGCTAGAAGGACTATAAGGAACTTGAACTTCTACTATCTTGCCATTTTCCTCTTGCTAATTATTAGAAGCTAGAATGTTAGAAGTAGGGAGGAAAAAAAGCCTTAAAAATCATATAGTACAGCCTCTATTATTAGAGATCATAAAATAGAAATCTAGGTGATAACATGGAATCAAATAGATCTTATAAATTAAAAAGATGTTTCCCCAAAATTGGTAGAATTACAAAATCTTAAGGTGGAAAAGGATGTCAAAGACTACATAGGTCAGTGTTTCCCTAATTAAGTTATGGGAACCAATATCCTAGAAGGTAATAATAGGTATTTCATGAAAAGAAGCCTCATAGTAAAACACAAATTTGGATAGTATTATATTCTACATTGCCCTCTTGAAGATTTACAGTATAAATTCACACATTAATGCTCCTTGAAAGTCCTCCAGTTAAGTTAACCCTACTGTTTCTCAACCTTCTTTAACAATGAAACTCTCTTTTCTGAAATAATTAACATCCTGTGAGACAATCTCCTCATTTTAACAGATGGGCTAAGCCTTAGAGATGTTCTCAAGTTACCATTTAGGACTACTTAATTATTGGATAGATATAACAAGTGTGAAAGACTAAAACAATTATAGCCTTTAGAAGAGATGAGAAACAAGCTGATTATTTAACAAAGAAAAATGTTAATAATTTAGAAGATTATTCAGTGTGACTGGTTATTGAAGGACTTGAGTGGGGAGGTCTCCCACTCCAACCCCACCCCAACCCCCGACCAGAGATTCAAAAACAAATAAAACTGTATACCTTATATTGCTCTTTCCAACGACTTCTAGAGGTTAAATTCTCTAGACGAGGCTGAACAAAGCGGTTATCCAAATAATGAAGAGATGTCAACATATCTTGTGCATATGATTTTTGCCTGGTGCCATCTGTTCAGGGGAATAACAACAACAACAACAAAAACAATCACTTTGCCCATATAAAATATTTAAATAATTGCATAACGATTTCTTACCATAGTTTTAAGAAGATAACTTGCTTGGTTGGTTAGAAACACTTTAAATTTTTAAAAATTAATGAAGTTAAAGAAAATCCTTCCATCAGAGCATTAGGGAAAGAAAGGAGCCACACACGCTCTCTAATTGTTCCTTGAACACATCAAACTTACTCTTTTCTAAGGGTCTTTACACTTGCTGTGCTCTCTGCTAGATCCATGCATTGCTTCCTCCCTCACTTCATTCAGGTTTCTGTTCAAAAGATACTACTTGGGAGACCTTCTTTGACCAATCTAACACAGAGTTTCCTTTCCTTTATCACTCTTGATCTCCTTATCCTATTTTATATTTTTTCAAGAATTAATTCCTTAGGTGAAATCATATCATGTTATATATTTGTTTACTCATTGCTGTCTCTCCCATTAGACTTTACGCAACATGAGGCAAGAATCTTCCATGTCATAGTCATTGCCATATTCCTAGCCCTCAAATAATGCCTGGCCCTTAGTAGGCACTCAACAAATATTTGTTCAATAAAGTCTGAATGAAATCTTACTCTGGCACTTTGGTAGACATTCAGCACAACATATTTATTGTCTTTATTAAGAGCCAGACTCCGTGCTAGATACAAGGGGTGTGTATATAGAAAGTGTGGTTCTTCTCACACTCTTGAAAGGGAGGAAAGCAAAAATACATTTTCAATATATATGAAAGGTGCATATACATCAGTGCCACCATACTCAGGATAATGATAGCACAAATGAGTGACAAATATTATTTGAATGGGTCACAGATAGCTTTCATAGTGGAAATGATTTCATACTCACTTAGAAAATCTAAGGTAGAAAGGGATTATACTCTAATGAGAAACAACAAGGCACAAAAGCATAAAAAAGCATATAACTTTTGGTGAAATTCAAGGAGCTTAGCGCTTAGGCTGGGACAACACATGGGTGTTGAATTACCCTGCTGTTTAATTAGTATATGTCCTGTATCCTCAAGTTCACTATGAACTCTCAAAGGGCAGGGAAACTATTTCTTTTGTACTTTCACATATCACAAATAATAAACACTAACAAGTTTTTCATGTGAATGGACTTTTGGTGTAGTTGATACTAGAGGGAACCACTGGAGGGCCTTAAGATTGGGTCTCCGTGGTTTTGTTTAATATATATGGATATATATATACACACACACATATATACATAAAGAACAATGAGGCTGTTTAAAAATTGGGGAAAAAAACCCTGATTCTTCCATTCGTATTATTAACTTACCATATAATGTTCCCAGAAAAGATTTATCTAGAGCATTGATCAGAAGAGCCTTCACAACTCTTTCAAAGTGAGTATAGTGGTCACTAAAAGAATCTGAAATTAATTTAAAATAAATATTAGAATCCAGCAGACAAAACAATTCCCTAAATACAATGGGTTCCTTTCTCCAAGGTTAAGAAATTAATAAATAGGAGAAATTGCTTAATTATCCTAATTTTATAGCTGGCTCAGTGACTTGTCTATTCACTAAGATAGTCTCCATTTTCCAAATTTACCGGCTTCTAATCCAAAGTTTCAAGTTGTTATTTCAAATAATCTTCACTTTCCAAACTTATTAAGGGAAAACTGTTCAGGAAATATTAAGATACATTGTGGAAAAAAAATCAAAATCATCCCCTGGGCACTGAAGTTCAATTATCAACTTGACAATTAGAGTGAGAGAACAAGAAAGAAAATTTCTAAAGGTAGGCTGCTCAATATGTGAATGAAACATATTCTTCACATATGTTTCTATATTCTCTTATTCCTTATCTCTAAACCATGTTACATATGAAATTGTCCAGGAAATTGTTACCCTAGCCAGAAGGACAATGGCTATAAAAACTCTATTCCCTTTCTGCTGCCACAGATCTAGGATTTTCCATACCAATTTAGAAAATTTATGTCTTCTCTTTTTCATACCAAATGTATAAGCCTACTTTCCCACTAACCCAGTTTGGTCCATGGAATCACCTGTTGTGGTGACCAGGCAAATGGTGAGAGAGGAGGTCCCTACTATTTCCCGTTGCTGTGGGTCAACGGTTATATGGTTGTGGAACTGTTCTCTGTCAAACACGACCCCCTCCTTGATCCAAGTTGTCATCAAAGAACAACTGCCCCCGATCTGGGCACTTGTGAAGACACATTAAGGGCTGCCTAAGTATTTCAGGAAAAGTGGAAGATGCTTGGCGAGGGATTAAAGCAAAATTAAGACTTATTATTAACATCCATGAGTGATTTTGACTTTGCTTTCAGTTGACATAAAACAAAGATGAAATTTAACATGAAATCTTTTAATTTATATTTTAGTTACTAAAAGGGCTGTATAAATCTTATTTTAGACTCTAGGGGAAACTTTTAGTATGCATTCATTTTTAAGAAAACACCTTACTGAGGTACTAGAGTGGCCAAAATGAGGCAGTAATAAAACTACTTGACAATAGCAGATAATTTGCACTGTGGCCCTTAGACTTTAAAGGGCCTAAGATTAATTAAAAATTGCAGAAAACTAACCATAGCCATTTATGAATACAATTGTAAAATGAGATAATATTTCAATAGAATTTAACTTCAACTAGACTTTCATCAGCTTCTGGATATAAAATTATAGTGTTGGTACATACTTAATTTGTGTTAAAATGCATTTAAACTCTGTCTAGCACTTCCCAAACTGAATTAAGGGAAAACTGTTCTGGGAATATTAACTGATGTGTTGAGAAAAAAAAATCAAATTTACCCCTATTGCACCTATCAAACAAATTGAAATAGAATTTTTAATTTTTATTCCACTGAATTTATCAGTCTTGAATGTGCTAATGCCCAATGTTACTCACCTGCTATAGAGTTTTGGGAACTGCTGCTCTATTTCAAAGACACTAATAGTGTTTCTTTAGGATTAGAAATAGAAGGAAAGGGCAGAGAATCAGAATCATCTGGGGAGTTTTTCTCCTAACCACAGAATCCCTCTCCTACCAATGTGTGTTAGAATCTCCTTCAAAAGAGTCAGGAAGAGGGCCTTGATTTCATTGTGCTTGAGTGGATGGGTGGGGTGGTGGTGGAATTATGCTCCTGGCATCTCAAGTTGAAAAAAAAATATTACTGAGCAAGTATAGGCCAGGCATCATTTTATGCACTTGCATGCATTGCTTTATTTCTCACAACAAACCTATGAGGTACTATCATTACTCTCGGTTTATTTCTCATTGAGGAAACAGATACAGAGAGGATGAAAAACTTCCCAAAGATCATAGAGCTAGTAAGTGTTGGAACCAAGGCTGGAACAGGCCGTCCGACTCTAGATTTCATGCTACAATCCCCTACATAGATGTTGTTCTGCATGGTAGTTAGATTTGATACTTTCATACTTCAGAACATGGAATTTTAGACGTGAATGGGAAATAGGAGAAAATAAAATTCAAATCCTTCAAGACTAGTAAAAATGACTCGATGATGAAATAACTTATTACAGAACTAGATAGAGGCAGAGTCAGGAATAGAGCTCAGACCTCCCCAGAGCTTTTCTCATCGCTTTAATCCTTATCTTGGATGGGCTTCTGTGGAATACCCTAGAAATATTGTTTGTAACCTTTCTCCATGATTATAAAAAATTTCAAAAGGATACAGGAGAAAATAAACAATATTCATGTTTAGGCATAACTTGATTTTTTCAAGGTAGCTAATCACCTTCCCCACATCCAATCATTGGATAGTTTGGTCATTCAGCTGATTTTCCGTGCATCCATGTATTTCATATATATGCTAAGATTTTGTTTCAGCACCATCTGCCCTTCCTTTCCTACTGATCTGGCTGTCATTCTCACATCAGTACTACATTGCTTTACTTATTGCAATTTTATGATTACTTTTTATATCTGGTGAGGCAAGTCCTTCCACTTTATTTTTTGTTTTCAAATTTTATTTATTCTCATGTATTTGTTCTTTCAAGTGAACTTTAGGATTGTGTTTGCAAAGCTGAATCAAAACATTAACTTCAGAAGATATAACTTCTTGTATGATTTATTACCTCCCAGAAACATGCTTATCTCTTCTTTTACTCACATTTCCTTTTCTATTCCACAGTAAATTTTATTCTTGTACCTGTAAAGTCAAGCTTTTCTTCTTAAGATTAGGCCTAGTAATTATTTTGTTCACTAGTGTAAATGGAATTTTCCCTCATTATATCTTCCAAATAATTATTGACAGCATATAAGAAAACTACTGAGTTTTACGTATTAATTGTGCATCTGTCATTTTTTGAGATGTTTTTCTAAGGAAAATGAGCTTCCTGGAACATTATAGAGCTGGAGAGAGAGATACTGTTTGGGAATTCCTGGGCACTGACTGCTTTCTCCCCCTACCCTGAGGAGGATGTGGTCTTGCTAGTGCTAAGTTTATTTCAAAAACCAAGAGACTGTTTATAAATATTCTCTTAGGTAGAAGCACATGGATTGTTGGTGTACTTTCTTCTGAAATGGAAATGTAAGCCCAGTGTAAGAGGGCAGGGGCAGAGCAAGAAATGGGCCCCTTTTTCTACTCCAACAGGTGCCTCCCACTCATATAGAGAAAAAAGAACTTAAGAAAAATATGGAAATAGATGCTGCATCTACTCCTACTCTCAATATATTCATATCCTTTCTCTTAACTTCTGTATCTTTGGTTAAATAAGTCAGAAACTGATAGCTTGTGTATAATCATATTATGTTCAATAATGTCTTTTCCTTTTCAATAGTTATATTTTTTATTTTACTTTCACATCTGTTGCATTGTTGAGAACAACTAGAACAAAGTAGGAAATATTTTTGTCTTGTTCTTTATTTTAAAGAGAATATCTCTAGTGCTTCATTATGATGTTGGATCTTGGTTTAAGATATTCTTTGTTATGTAAAGGACATATGCTCATATAACTATTCTTAAGACTTTTTGGAAAACTAGATATGGGCATTGAATGTTATCAAATGCCTTTTTAGAATCTATTGAAATTATTATTTTTTCTCTTTTGACCTATGCAACACATTAATATGGCACCTAATATTAAACAATTTTTATAGTTCTAAAAAGAATGGTTAGAGGACTTTTTCTTTACTCTTGTAATTACAAAAATATTTCCTTCATATGCCTGTTTGAAAATATTTTTCATCAACTTAGGATGTGAGCCTCTTTAATCTGCATAAACAGGTGTGTTTGGCAACTCAAGAATATTTTCTTGTGTGATACCTTTGAATTCACATCTCCATGTGTCTTTATATCCAGAAACATGGTAAGCCTCTCAGCACATTCAAATCTTTTATATATCTCACTAAGGTTATGTAATTTTCTTCCTTCAGATTTCCATTTGTTCTGTATTTTCCCACCCAGGAACTTGTGAAATAGGGTCTTCATTTCTATTCCTTTATGTATTATCTCCTCCTTTAGAAATGTTTTTTCTCTCTATGCTAGAAAATTCTAGGGTTTAACCTACATATCGCTGATGAGATTTTCTGTACTGTTAATTCTGCTCTCTACTGCTTTCAATATAGATTTTCTGACTTTATATTTTTCATTTTCTGGCAGTGTATCCTTAACTACCTCCCTTTCACCTCAAATTGTTCTCTCCTCATGACTTTCTATTTCTTTTTCATAGATTGCAAAGCAAATGCTTTGTACAATTTTCTTCTGTTTACTTTAATGAAACATTTTTTCATGGGCATTTTCTTCCCCTGAGTCTTCAGGGCAGGGTTACTTTTCCCTTGTGCCATATGATTTCACTGGTACTTTTTATTTATCCTAAAACAAGAGGAGAAGTTCTCTAGAGGATTTAATATTTAACATAAATTGTTGTGAGATTGCTCTTAGTCATACCATGCATATTGATAGAAAGATTCTGTTTAATTGCTAGGTGGAGACTAAGTTAATGTTCACTCAATCTAATTTCCAGTATTCTAGCAAGCATTTTTCTAGCAAGGCACTATTAGACTGAGATGTACTTTTATAATGTACTACTTGGTTCTCTGTCACTCTGAACATATGATAGAGTACTGGAAAAATAATATAATCTTTAGTATCTACAAATCTGAAGGTGTTCCTATCTCTCTACCTGTGTATAACATTATTACCATGTGAACTATATAGATCTGTAATACAACAAACCATTGCTAGTCCATCCCTCTACTTTCTTTGATATCTTTTCTGGGAGTTGCAGTCTCAGAATAAATATGAATAAATAATAATAGGGATTGATGAGAAGGGAAAAAGACTCTGTCTTTTAAGTGCTTCAACCATGTAGCAGGAGGCAAACTATTCTATTTTAAGGTGTTACAAATGTGTCCGTCTTTCAGAGCCAAATGGCAGATAGCAAGGAATTAACAAAATGTCTTCCTACAGTGGAACTGTTCTATTCAAAAAGATAAAATTGCATATGCCACTGATTGTGAGTCTCAAGTGAGTGCTGAATTTGGAGTTCTGAACATTTCTCCCAAATTCTGATCACATGTTGAATGAGTAGTTGTCACTGTTGTTATAGAAGTTGGGGATGGGGGGAGAATGAATCTGGGAATACTAGCCTAATTACAATCCAACCCAGGCCACAGAAGGGTGTTCACTATTCATCATATAGATTATTGCTTTAACGAGAAAATGTATGTTGATTTTCAAATGTAAGAATTGATTTATAGCAACTTTTAGAACATAATCCCTTGGCATATCAAAAACTGCCTGTATTTAGCTTCATTTATTATATTCCTTAATGGCATAATCATTGTTAAGTATTAAAAACATTAACCAAATCATAAATTATCACATAAAAATACATGGGTTTTTTTTCCTCTGATGTATTAATAAATCTGGTCACGCCTAACATTTTTGTTTATTAAACTATAAGACCCAGGAGCCTTCAGTCAATGTTTATCTTAATCATCCATCCATCCAACTAATAAGTTCTTATAATGTGTCACCAAGTCTAATGTGTGTTAGGATTACAAAGAGAAGTGAAGCTGATTAACGATTTAGGTAATTTTTTGGGAAGTAGGGATGCTCATTTGGATTTCTTTATTGAGCTATACTTTTTCACATACCATAAAATTCACTCTTTTTGGTGCACAGTTCTGTGACCAAAACACGAAGTTGTGTAACCACCATGACAATCAAAAAAACAAGTTCTACCACCAGCCCAAAACTCCCTTACGCTCCCTTCTCAATCATTTAGTTTTGCACATATTGAGTGTGAGATGTCTGAAAGACACCCTGATGACAATGTTCAATAAAAAGATTTAAAAATTGGGCCTTAAAACTATGGAGAAATCTGTGCTGGAAATAAAAGTTTGGGAATTTCCCCATAGATTGGGCTGAAGTTATGGGGCAGAGACTGCCTGAAGCACAAGCAAAAGGAAGGTAGTTTGAGGATGGAACCTTTAGAAACATCGATATTTACATGGCAAATGGAAAAAGAGGACAGCAATATTATAAGGGGAATGCAAGAAGCGAAAAAGAGAACTTTGAAAGTGAGAGTTGTCAATGGTTAGTGGCAAAGAACACAGCAGTATCAGGTTAACATAAGAACCAAAGCGCATCTTGGCAACTAAAAAGTTATCACTAACTTCAGTGAGAGCAATTTCACTGGATTGATGGGTATAATAGTCTAAGCACAATGCTTTGCAGAGTTACTGGGAGACTTGAACAAAAAGGTAAGATTTAGAATGGTGGCTAATAGAACATGCCAACTCAAGGGAGGAAAGGCATTAATATGGTTACAAGTTGAGAAAAGAGAGCTTGTAAGGATAGAGTCAGAAGGAGAAGCTTCAATTAAGAACACATAAGATAAAATGTATTGCATAAAAAATGAGGTACATCTCCTTCTAAGGTGGAGATGCTCAATAGTAAAAGCAAGCACAGAACTCCTTGATATTTACCCAAATGAGTTGGAAACTTATGTCCATAGATAAATTTGCACACAAATATTTATAGCAGCTTTATTCATAATTGCCAAAACTTGGAAGCAACCAACATGTCCCTCAACAGGTGAATGGATAAACAAACTGTGGTACATCCATACAATGGAATATTATTCAGTGATAAAAAGAAATGAGCTATCATGCACATTAAGACATGGAGGAAACTTAAATGCATTATTAGGTGAAATATGCCAACCTGAAAAGGCTACATGCTGTATGATTCCAACTATAAAACATTCTGGCAAAGGGAAAGCTATGGAGACATTTCAAAGGTCAGTGGTTGATAGGGGTTCTGGGGTGGGAGGGAGGGAGGGATGAGTAGGTGGTGAACAAGGCATTTTTAGGAGAGTGAAACTGTTCTGATATTGTAATGGTGGATACCTGTTACATCATTATACATTTCTCAAACCCACGGAATGTACAACACAAAGAGTGAGCCCCAACACAAACTATGAACTACAGTTAATAATGTATTCATATTGGCTCATCGATCACACCAGATGTACCAAACTAATCCAAGATGTTAATAACAGGGAAACTCTGAATGAGGGGTTATATAGGAACTCTCTGTACTTTCTACTCAACTTTTCAGTAAATCTAAAACCTCCCTTAAAAAAACAAAAGTAAGCATAAAAGTGTAGGATAGAGAAGAAAGTTAAAAGAGTTCCCATGTGGTGGACTTTTATTTTCATTAATTAACAGGAGTGTTTATGAGTGGGTATCTCTCAGTAAATGTTCTATCACATTCTAGATATTAATATCCAGAATGATGGGACACTTCCCAATTGAGTTTTCCTGAGATTCAAATGTCCAGATGGCAGGTGAACCAGTGCCTACTGACATAAGGAAAACAGTCATTAACTTTCAATACACAGATGCTTATCACTGGCATTTCTGTAACTGATAAATTTCTTGAAATTTGATTCATACCTCAATCTACTAATTTATCTAAATCATGGTATCTAATTTGAACCATATTACACTTAACTTTAGTAACTATGCCCTTTAATTTTTTTTGGTAAAAATGCATTCTTGAAGAAAAAAAAATGTTTTCATCCAACAGAGTTGTACCAGAGTTGTAAAACATCATAAAAAAGTCTTTAAATTTATGTACAATTATAGGGATCAGAACAATAATACATATTTAAAGACATCCTAAATTTTCAGGGCCCTATTATTTATATTTCCATTGTGTGAAAATATAAAAGGTTCTAATTTCCTGATAGGTTTCACTGAGTGTCACTTCGAAAGGCCAGATAACACCTGTGGTTCTCAAAGTGTGATCTGTAGACCCCTGGAAGTCTCCTAGTCCATTTAAGGTGATCAGTGAGGTCAAAGCAATAACACTAAGATAATTATCTGCTGTTTCACCATGTTGACATTTTCAACGATGCTGCAAACGTAACTATGGATAAGGCAGCTGACCCCTTAACATGAATCATGGCTATAGAACCAAACTACTAGTAATCATTATAATCATTGCTATGCATTCAGTAAAAAACCTACTTTCACCTAAGAATGTCCTTGATGAAGCAGTAAAAATTATTATTTTTATTAAATCTTGAATCTTGAGTATACACCTTTTTTGTATTCAGTGAGATGAAGTGGGAAGTATGGATAAAGCACTTGTGCTGCATATCAAGTATAATATCGTACTTTGAGGAAAACTGAGTTGGGAGTTAAAAAAGCCTCATTTGTCAAGTTTACTTGAAACACCATGTATACTTGAGAGAACTATTGACCAACTATGTTATTCAGGCATTTGTCAAATATTTTGTCAAAAATGAACAAAGAGAAACTGTCATTTCAAGAACTCACAGTATTTGTTACCAAAGATAAAAAACAGATTTTTGAGTAGAAATTAGAATTTTGAAAAACTTGTATTTGTTACTATGAGCTTGACAACTTCCCAATACCTAAAGAATTTTCTGATGAGATTGGTGGTGATATTAATGAATGTGATTTCTTAAATACTGTATAATGAAATGTGTCAAAATATGGAAAAGCTACATAACCCAGTGAACCAATATTTTTCGAATTATCAGTGCATGATGTTACAAAATCATGCATGGGTAAAAGATCCATTCAAATTACAAGACAGACCAATGGAATGTAATGTAAGTACTAAAAGTTCATTCATACGCTTTTACATTCCATACTGCAAACTAACCTTTAAGAAACTATCACTTGTTGAATTTTGGTGTGGTGTCAAATGAGAATATCCACAATTATTTTAAAAATGCTTTAAAAACAATCCTTCCTTTTCCAGCTACCTATCTGTGTGAAACACAATTGCTTTCATCTAATTTAATATTACAAAATATCACAACAGACTGAATGCAAAAGCCGATATAAGAACCCAGCTGCCTTCTGTTAAGCTAGACGTTAAATATATTTATTAAAATGGAAAACAATACCATTCTTTTCATTTTTTGGAAAAATAGAGTTAAAAAATAGAATTTTTCAGAAAAATGGTATCTATATTAACATGTAATGAGCTTATCACATTACATGAGTTATTTTAAGTCATTTAATTAATAGATATATTTTAAATCTCTCTTTTGTATTTCTACAATGGTAAATGTTGATAGATATAACCCACAGAAACAAAAGCCCTTTGGGGTCCTCAATTATTTTTAAGAGTGTAAAGGGTTCTCGAAACCACTAGAATAAACTATTATTAGACAAGTTTACCTGAAAATGAAACCACAGTTCCTAATCAATGATTTAGAACATGATAGTAAAAGGCTGATCTGATACTTAGTATAATATCATGATTAGAACAAGTCATAAAACATTCTCTTGATATTTAACTTACAAAGAGAATTCTGTTTTACTAATTTCAGTTGTGATGTAGTCAATTTTTCTCCTCCTTGGCTTTTATTCTCTTCATCACCCTCCTCATCTTGCACTACAAAGTCATCAATAATATAATCATCTCCATCTTCATCATATTCATAATCATCTTCCTCCTCCCCCTCCTCCTCATCATCATTTTCATCACTGCTTGGGCAGGATTTCTTTTCAGAGTCCTAATTAAATTAAAACATACCTTTTAGTAAAGTGTACCTTTAAAAAATTGTCAGTATGGATGTGAAATTAAAAGATTAAATCCGAAATAAAAAAATGATTTGTAGAAATTAATTTTATATTTTAAGGTTAAAAAAATCTTGTCATGTTAAATGTTGAATTTTTGAAATTAGGAAGAAGATAATATACCCTGGTAAGTGAAATAAAATGTTTAAAATCGACATTAAGATGATAAGTAGAAATTAAAAACAGGAAAGACCAAATTTTAAAAAAGTCTTTCAATTTTAAAAAAGAGTGAAAGAATGAGGCTCATGAAAAAATAATATTATTAGATACAATACTGCAATCAAACATGTTCAAGGAAACTTGACTAAAAAATAAATTTTAGAATTATTGTGAAATAGAACAGACTCAGCACTTTGATTTTTATAAAATACTTTAAATAAAAATTTAAAAACAGTAACAAAACCAATAAAATATAACACACCTCAAGATCTCTACTACTACTGCGTCTCTGACGAGATCTCTGTTTTGAGAGGTCTTGCAGTTTCTGGAGCTGTTCTCGCTTTCTTGTGGCTAAAGTTTTTTCAGGTTCTTTTTGCTCCATCTCCACTGAAGAACATTCATCTTCAACCACTCTACGCGGATGTTTAACGCCCACTTTTCTAACTAGGATATCACTGTCGTCACTTTCATCACTGTCGTACATCACAGAGGAGATCCTTTTTCTCTTCCCTCGCTTGATGTGTTCTTCTTCTAAATCTTCCTCTGGTATTTGTCCAGAGTGTTTGTTGAGATCATCTTCCTCTTGACCTGAATGCTTTTCATGATCTGGTAAGTCAATACTTCCATGTTTGGTTTTGTTCTTTTCTTCTTCGTATGTCGAACTGTTGCCAGTGTTAATGAGATGCTTACTACTGTTTCCTTCACTTTCAACTTCAATTAATTTAAGCTCTCCTTCATTTTCTGGCTTCTTATTACTATCAAGCCCCTTGTTACTATCAGGTTCTTCGTCACTGTCAACACTTTCATTATTGTCAACACTTTCATCACTATCAAGCTCCTCATCACTGTCAAGCTCATCATCACTATCACATAATTGTGAGAGACTACTTCTTTTAGTCCGCCTCCAATCCACTCGAGATTTCTGTTCACACTCTTGAGTTTTAGAATTTTTCCTCGTTTCATGTCTTCTAATATGTACCATTTTCACTTAAGCTTCTACAAAATAAAGTTATTAGGAATATAATAATGACAACCAGATTACAACAATGAATGCATTTATGGTACAAACTATATTTATTTGGTGTTATTAAATGGTTCACAAAGGTAAAATCACATGAAATATCTGAGTGAAGATGGTTGCATAATTTGCATAACAAATTATGCAACAAATTATTTATTGAACATCTATGAAATCATCATATGAACATCTATTTTGAATTATGTTGTATGTTGTGCTGAAAGAGGTTCATACAAAAATCATGGTCCTGTTCTTCAGACTATTACTATCCATGTGCAGAACTAAAACATAGAAACATATAATAATTAAGAAAAATGCAAGGTAGTATTCATTTAGTACCAAATAAGTGATAAAAAAATAACTGCAATAAAAGTGTAAAGATGCAGGAAGATCAAAATAGCAAGTGTTTCACTGAAAATTTTATTGAACAGATATGATCTGATAGACCGCTGAAGAATTGATTACATTTGAACAGAAGGAATGAAAGACAAAGGGATTTCAGGAAAAAATGATAAAGTCCAAACTTTGGCACTGAGAATGAACATGACATGTTTAGTAAATAAGTGTGACCGAAAAGGTGTGAAAAAAGGCTTTATGCTGGAAAAAAGAGACCAGTATAGAAAGGTAGGGTGGGATTACAGAATGATTCCTCCCATAAGCAAAGAAGGATTCTGAACAGAGAAATTACATGAATTATAACATAAAAGTTAAACATTTATATGAAGAAAGTAATAAAGTACTAAGTGACACAAAATAGATAACAGTGCAAAACTGAGCGATAACTTATCTACCAAGATTTCAGCCTCCATATATTTTAGTAAAATGGCAATGGCTTTAAACCATTAAAAGTTAAAGATACAATATAATCCAATAGAAAACTTACTAACAATCCAATAACATAGGTGAAAAAACAAAAAAGTTTCATGGTGAAGCAGAGCATGGTATTGGGAAGGAAAACAAATGATCTAAGTTCCTGATTCAGAAAAGGGTGAACTCCATCAAAATTATCACAAGTATACAGTAAAAGAACAATTAGAGACAATTTAACTAGAGAAACGGTAACACATATGTACTTCTGTGGTTGCTAAGGAGAATAAAAATATGATCACGATGCAATGAGACTGACCTCATAATACGCATATAAGAACTTATGTATTCAATTGAGTGCTGTCTCCTTCAAAGAAATCACATTATGAGGCTGATTGTTCCAATATTTCCACCATGGCACAGAATATTCTGGAGATTTTCTATTTTATTTTCAAAAAATATGAAAATAATCACACGTCGTTTTTTATCCCAAAGAGACATTTAAATATCCACTGTATTCACTTGTCTTAGTTATAAGGGATTGTTACCAGCTTCCAGAAATGAAAGGCAATATGAAAAGATGAAGATTAACTACTATTAATTTTTTAAATGTGCTGCAAACTCTGATGGTAATTCCAAAACTAGAATGGCAAAAATTTTTTGAGCAATGGCGGTGTTACTGAACCAAGTTTATAGCTTCCCAAGATGATTATCTTTTTAGTTGGGGGGGGGGGAGATACCACCCATTTCATTGTACAAATTCTGTTATGTTTATAAGGCAATGTGACTGCTTCTATAATGGTAAACAACTCATATAAAATCAGAACAACAACAGTTGCTAAGATTATACACAAGAAATTA
This sequence comes from Balaenoptera ricei, assembly GCF_028023285.1. Taxonomy (NCBI): domain Eukaryota; kingdom Metazoa; phylum Chordata; class Mammalia; order Artiodactyla; family Balaenopteridae; genus Balaenoptera; species Balaenoptera ricei. The sequence continues at coordinate 39,788,952 of NC_082646.1, read as the reverse complement.
TAATGTAGGCGACCTTATGACAGTAACTGCTACAAGATACATTCAGCATTGTAACAGTGATCTACCAAATCCTAGTCCATAGACCAAATATTCCGCTATTTGAAATTACACTTAGGTTGCATTTTACAGAAGGTTTATATTAAAATCAGCAAAGAATAAATCTGTGTGTGGTCAAAATTACTCTTTTTAAAACTCTCTATTTTACTCTTCAAAGTATGGATTATTGTATACCATACTGTTGCAAAATATGTCCCCCAGTTTCTCTTTCAGGTTTTAAACAGATTACTGTTTTTTTTTCTTTTTATTAAACACCAGATAAACTAGGCAGGTTATATTTTGAAGCCATATAGTACAAAGAAATATTTTTAAAGCATATATAGTTATAAATTTGCATAAGCTAACTGTGCATGTGCTTTACACTACAATAAGAAGGTAAGGCTTTTTAATAAATCTGTCTGAATTGGGAGAAATAATGAAAACAAAAGACAGATATGGCCTCAGTAGATACACTAAAGTATGGACAGGAGGAATATTAAAGTGAAAGGTGATTTTATTAGAACTCAAAAGCAGTTTCATACACACTAGATGATTATCTTACAAAACTATACCATGTGCAAAAGACAGTTATCATTTCAAGAGGTGATTCCTATGACAATGATAGAAATGATTAAGAATGTCACACTATTCAAATACCTATGACTGCACAGAGTTAAGCTATTAAAAAACGCTATATGTATAGTAATTTTCAGTGCATTTTCAAATATATTTTAAAATCCTGACAATGATCCGAAAAGGAAGATATTATCTACCTTCATTTATAAAAATCAAAGCCAAGGATGTAGAGTTTAAATGACTTACCGAAGATCACACAGCTCGTTAGTGACAGAGCAGGGATTAGAAACCAGGTCTCCTGATTCCCTGTCCAGTGCTACACAATGACTGCTGCCAATATTATATTTGTACAAGGTAGGAAAAATTATGCCTTCAAAAAGTCATTATTTTATCTCTCATTCAGGCTAAATTTTAGTTTCTGAAAATAATCATTAAAACAGTTTGACTAAGAGTTTACAAACATGCTTTTTAAATTATGTAACTGAATTTTAGTGCACATGAATTAGGCCAGAAACTTCTGTAAATTATTTATCTAACAGGCAAGAAAAGAATGTGCAAAAGAGATAAAAGTTTGCAGACTTCCCTCTGCCACCTTACTGAGGACACTGATCACAAAATTTAAGGGATTCCCCACTGAGTCAAAAAGTAAAGATTCCAAAGAAAGGCAGTCTCTGATGAGAAAAAATTTATTTTGGAAAGCTGCAGTATTGAATGTTTGAGGAGGCAAATTTTATGTAAACAAATTTCATTTGGCCAACTGCCAAATTTCCAGGGCATCTCTTATATTTCAAAATTGCTGTTTATATCAATAATGTCAAAAAAATCTGTCATTGAAAAGGAAGATAATTTGATTATGGTCGGCTCCTCTTTTTAAATGTGGATACTTTTACTGCGTGAGCTGGGGAGGGAAGAAGGATGACAGAGGGAAGTGAGTGAACTGAACCTGAGGAGAGAAATGAGAAGATAAAGCTAGGCTGATGGGTAAGGTATCTCTTGATCATTAGAATTCATTCAGAAAATAATCCATGCAAATGGATGTAATTTCTATATATGCTGAGTATACACTCAATATTTTGAAATGAAAGTTTAATCAAGCTTCTTTAATGATACCTTACCTTTAGGCAAAGAGAAAAAGAGACTCCAAACAGAGAGCATTAAATAAGTGAATGAAGATGATCAATACTATCACATCTTTGTGTTTCATGGTTAAAATCATGTAAATAGCACATACTATCTTGTCTGCCAAAGAATGTCAAGGCAATAACCCATAAGGCTTGTGTTCTTTCTCTAGCACGGTAACTCTACAACTAAAAAGGGTACTTTGATGCCACCTGAATTTCTCATCAGAAGAAACATCCTTTATTCTAGACTTTGAGGTTAATTCATCAAGAAAAGATTCATTCTAGGAATCATCGACTTGCCCTATGAACAATGTAGGTGGTAGTTTACACTTAAAAATTTGAAGGGCAGTGGAACCCCAGCCATTACTTGAAATTCCACCAGAAGGGATACATCTTATTTGTAAAACATTACCCCTCTTGATGTTTCCTTTTATATGACAGTTTGGAGAGGAAACCTTAATAAACCAAAGAAACAGTCATTGAATGTATACTATGTGCCAGCACATGCTCCGAGTTGTGGCGTTTCTAGAATTCAACAACACGGTCTCTGCTCCCAAGGAGCTCACAATCTGACGAGATTACTTGGGACACCAAAACAAGCCAGCGTAATACATGATTTAAGGGCTACAGAATATGATTCTTTTTTTGTTCTTATCGCATTGCTGTGAATAAATTTGTCATAGTTCTTCCATTGGCTGGAAAACAGGGCAGCACAACAAAACAGAAATGGGAAATAGGAAAATATGAAGAAACATAAAGGGAGGAAAGCCAATGTCCCCCACTTAGAATTACGGTTTAGTACGACACAATTTCGCATAGAGGGGATCCTGCCAGCTTGCCTTCCCCGACAACTATAGTATTCATTAAAATCTTTAACACTGAAGATGGTTCGCTAAATTCAGCAGGGATGAGGAGCCTAGGAAGGAACAGAGCCTCTCGGGAGTTAACACCACAGTCATTTTCATGATTACAAACCTGTCTCCTCGGCGGGACGCAGACACCTGACGCAGATCGCCCGCCCGTCTGCTACTCACCCCCAGGAGGGAGGGGCACCGTAGCTAGGAAACGGGACCCTCTGACAGAGCTTCGTGATGACGTGCGCGGGACGTCGCAAACCCCCGGACCTTAGAGGAGCTCGGCCCCCAGAAAACAAACAAGGATTTGGAAAAGCCAGAAACCCGCGAAATCACCCGTGGAGCCCTGCGCATCAGCCCTGCCCACTTCCCCTTCGCGGAAGGAACTGGCACCCCGCCCACTGCAGCTCTGCCCCGGCGGCCCACAAGTGGAGCGACGCGCAGAGGCGAGCCGTCCCGCCTACCCCGAGAGCGCCGGCGGGAATTTTTTATCCCCGCCCTTCTAATAAACCATTAGCAGCCGGAGCGGGAGCGAGTCCCCGCCCCGAGCTGGCCCGCACCGCCCCCGCGCCCTCACCTTTCAAATCTCCTCTGCCTCCGCCTCCACCTTTGCCTCCGCCCAGGTACGCAGTCCAGACTGGCGACGCTCCTCCTCCTTCCGGGGACGGGGGGAAGTCCCGCCTCTGGGAGGGGCGAGGGGCGGGGTCGGCGGTGGGAGGGGGCGTTTCCGGGAGCTTATGGTGGGGGTGGGGAGGAGCGGTCGACGCGCGTTAGGCAGGGAGCGTTACGGGGTCCTGGTTCCAACTGAGGTGGGGAGAGGGGGCTCGGCGGGCAGTGAAGAACGGGGAGGACTGTGTAGGCTAAGTACGCCAACGCGGGGAAGTGGGGCTGGCGGTGGAAGGGGCTGACTGCTGGGAAAGGAATCCAGCGTAACCGTCCCTCTGGGGAAGGGGGCCAGTCCCCGACTCCCTGGCTCTTCCGCTCTCTGCTGTAACTTTGGGGTGTGGCGGGGGTTAGTGACGGCCGTTGACCCGGGATCTGGGCGTGAAGGAGGCTTGTGGTCACGGTGGGGTTATAGTCTTTCTCGCGGCCACTGGGGGAATAAAACAAATGTTTGTAATCCGGATTATCCGCGGTGACTTGGGGCCTCCTCTACTGCCCATTTAAAGTTAAAGGCCTGTTCTCTCAGACTTCCGTCCCTCTGATCGTCCTTTGCCGTCTCTTTGCCAGCCAAGCCCAGCCAGGGGAGGGGTCAGGGCCACCAGGTGCCTGGTAAGGTTGAAAGACTGAGTGTGTAAGGCTGTGTTAAAGTGAGTCTGTGAGAGAAGGCAGGATTTAGAGGATTGCTTCCGTGTGAGTCTGGGGTGAGTCCCTGAGTCCCAGAGCCTCACCATGTCAGGGAAACGGAAGCGTGTGGTGTTAACTATTAAAGATAAGCTTGATATAATAAAGAAACTTGAAGACGGAGGTTCTTCCAAACAACTGGCAGTGATTTATGGAATTGGCGAGACAACAGTTCGGGATATAAGAAAAAATAAGGAAAAGATTATAACTTACGCAAGCAGTTCTGATTCCACAAGTCTTCTGGCCAAGAGGAAATCTATGAAGCCATCCATGTATGAGGAACTGGACAGAGCAATGCTGGAATGGTTCAACCAGCAAAGAGCAAAAGGGAATCCCGTGTCTGGACCAATTTGTGCAAAAAGGGCAGAGTTCTTCTTTTATGCTTTGGGAATGGATGGTGATTTTAACCCCTCTGCCGGTTGGTTAACTCGTTTTAAGCAGCGGCACAGCATTAGAGAGATTAATATTAGAAACGAAAGATTGAGTGGAGATGAGACAGCTGTGGAAGATTTTTGCAACAACTTTCGAGACTTTATTGAACGAGAGAATTTGCAACTGGAACAGATCTACAATGCAGATGAAACTGGACTGTTTTGGAAATGCTTGCCTTCCAGGACTTCAGTAATCAAAGGTAAATGCACAGCCCCTGGGCACAAGTCAATTGAAGAAAGAGTCACTATCATGTGTTGTGCCAATGCAACAGGTTTACACAAACTTAAGCTTTGTGTTGTGGGGAAAGCAAAGAAACCTCGCTCCTTCAAGTCAACTGACACCTCAAACCTGCCAGTCTCTTATTTCAGCCAAAAAGGTGCATGGATGGATCTTTCCATTTTCCGACAATGGTTTGATAAGATCTTTGTGCCACAAGTTCGCGAGCACTTAAGATCCAAAGGCTTGCAAGAAAAGGCTGTGCTCTTGCTGGATAATTCACCAACACATCCAAATGAAAACGTCCTGAGGTCAGATGATGGCCAAATATTTGCTAAATATTTACCACCTAATGTGGCTTCGTTGATTCAGCCCTCAAATCAGGGAGTCATAGCTACAATGAAGAGAAACTATCGTGCAGGTCTTCTCCAGAACAACTTGGAAGAAGGCAATGACCTGAGATCATACTGGAAGAAACTAACTCTGCTAGATGCACTTTATGAAATAGCAATGGCATGGAATTTAGTAAAGCCAGTTACCATTAGCAGAGCATGGAAGAAGATTCTCCCTACGATAGAGGAAAAAGAAAGCCTGGACTTTGATGAAGAAGATATCTCAGTGGCTGCTGTGGCTACCATTTTACAACACACCAAAGGATTGGAAAATGTGACTCCTGAGAACATTGAAAAATGGCTTGATGTGGACAGTACTGAACCAGGCTATGAAGTCTTAACTGACAGTGAAATCATCAGAAGAGCTCAAGGCCAGACAGACGAATCCAGTGAAAATGAGGAGGAGGAAGTAGAACTGATTCCAGAGAAACATATTAATCATGCAGCTGCTCTCCAATGGACTGAAAATTTATTGGATTATCTAGAACAACAAGGTGATATGATTCTGCCTGATAGACTGGTGATACGTAAACTTCGAGCCACCATCAGAAATAAGCAGAAGATGACAAACTCAAGTTAGTAATGGCATATCAGCATTACCATTGTTTTGGTAATTGTGTAACTCTTGACCTCTGCAATATGGCTTAATTTTCTTTGTGTTCTGAATTCTCAGACACAGCCCTGTGAAATACAGATACGAAAAATGTATCTGAAGTGGTTTGAGGATTATGTGTTTTGCAGCATCTGTCTCATGTCCCTTTATCTGTGTTGATAATCAGAAGCTGATTCTGTATAGGTATAAATTACACATAACGTATGTATTCACTTTTGTAGATCTACAATTATCCCTTCCATGACAGTGGCATTCCATAAATTTTCTAGCAGAAGTTACAGGTAACAGTGAACAGATTGAGCACTTTCCTGAAATCTTTTGTTAGATTTGTGAGGGCTGCCGCAGTAATCTTTCTTTGTGCTAACCATCTTAAGTGGGTGGTTGTTTTGTATATTTGTATACACTGGTGGAATGAGAAATATCTATATTGTTAGATTTCAGGGTGATCTATAATAATTCAAAATGAAGTTCAAAATGAAGGGGAAACTGATCTATGAATTAATAAAATAACTTAGAAATCATGCTTTTCTTACATTTGTTTGGGGGGGACTTTTTTCTGGAAGTAAAGTAAATATAGGAAGTGATTGCTAAATTAGAAAACTATTGGAAAGCTTATATATAAGATATTCTGACCTATTCATTTGTAGAAACTGGGAGTTGAAAATTTGGGGAACGTTAGGTTATTTATACAAAGGGAATAAATAGGCTCGTTTTAATTGGGTCTTTTTAAAAATATTATTAATTGGATAACAGTATAGGTTTATTATTTATTCATCTAATTATAGTACAGGTTTTATAATGTTACATGTGGTGATGTGAGCTCCCACCCTATATGTGAGGGAATATCTTGGGTATTTGAAAGTTTTTTTTTTTTTTTTTTACTATGCACTTGAAAATGTCTAAAATTTGAAAAAATTCGTCATACCTTCTCCTTTTATTTGATATGAAAAGAAGAAATGAATAAAGTTTTTATTTTTAATAAGCTGTAAATTATCTGTTTTATGAAGAAAGCAGAAATAATTATGGAAAGTGCTAGATTCTAAGGAATTTCATCATTTATTATTTTGACATTTGTAAAAAGGTATTACTGAATTCGTTTGTCAGAATTTTGATAAACTTGCTTAACAATGTAGGTTTACTCAAGACATTGAAAAGATTTTACCTATATGAATATTAATTTCGTTTGTAACTTAAAAGCAAAGTGTCTGCATATTATTTCATATTTTGGCCCTAATTTAAAAAAAAAAAAGAATTCTCTATCAGTCATTTTTGAAAGGTTTAACTTTTTCATTGAAATACTTTGCATTTTATAATGACTTTCTTAGAACTCTAAAGCTTCAAAAATACTTGTAGCTTTCCATAATTTCTGTTCTCTTCATGATATATGTCTAGGTTTTTTAAAAAGACTTATCTGTGACCAGAACTGTTTAAAAATTGTATTTGTTGCATGAATTGCCTCAGAAGTTAACATACATATTGAATCAGATAATTACACATTTTGCTATAAATTAAATTGTATATAAAAATTTTTTCATTTTTCTAAAATGAAAATATGTACTAAAAAGCTTCTTGGAATTTCTGTCTGGATTTGCTCACTGTTTTTAAAATTAACCTTGTCAGTGAAATTCAGCTGTATCATTGCCACCTAGTGGTAAAATTAACGTTACTGTTAAGCTGTGTGGTTTTAAACTTTAATATCTAGTAAAAGGTTCACTGTTTTGTGGCCTTGAGTGTGAATCTTGTGACTCTTTCTCTATCCTGTGAGAGACTGGCTCTTCTTTCTTTGCTTTGTAGCTATTTGCTCTTTTCTGAAAGCTGCCAACACTGGTAGACTAAAAGTTCTGTTTTGGACTCTTCTATCCTTAAACATAATTATAAAAGCTGCCAATTACTGAATACCGTGTTGTGTTCTAAGCAGTGTATTTATATCAGTAACCCTAAAATTATTAATTAGGTGGAAATACTGATGCTCAGCTCATACTCTTAATTGCTGAAGATCACTTGACTGCAGGTAAGAATTTAAACCCAGGTATTTGATGCCAAAGCCTACATTTATTTTCTCCAACCTAGGCTAACCTCTTAACCTTTCCAGTCTTCAACATTTATTCCTTGCCACCTTCCTCCACCACCTGCCACCGGTGTCTGAATTTACTTATCTATTTTTCAGTGCACTTGTGGCAGCAGTTTTCCTTTCCTTTTACCCTTTTATGAGGTTAGCCTTCCTCTTGCACTACTCTCCATTTCCCTGTTTATCCACAGCCTAATAGCATTTGAAATTGGGATCATCTGTTTTCTGATTTCTGGTTAGCCGTGCTCAGTGAGGATCCTTTCTCACTTCAGCAATTTAAAACCCACCATTGGGAAAACAGTTCATGCAAACCTTTCTCTTTAGTTCATGAGATAATCTCAAAGAGAATTGAAGAGTTGGCACAGTATAGTCCCAACATGAAAGTCTTGCCTTCCCACAGTTGTTGGAAACCACTACCACCAAAGGCACATTAGCATGTATACACTCAGATCCATACAGATCAAAGGGGAAAAAAAAATAAACCCCCAAATGAGATGATATGGTGAAGAGAATGATCGTTAGGTTCAAGTAAAAGAGGGGGTGGTTAGATGAGAAGAAGAAAATTAAAAGGAAATGTGGCCTACAGGGAGGTTTGTTTTGTAATGATGTGAATTTTAACATCCTAGTCCCAGGTTACTGGTATGTGTTGCTCATTCGTAGATGGTCCCTGTAATCTCTGCTTTTCTCCTTTTCACCTTTGGAATGTTAAGCCGTCAGCACCAAGTTGAATGCATTTGATCAGTAGTTGGGACCATTTGGTGGATGACACCAGAAGCTGTTTGGGTACCATATCTGCCCCAAAGTCATAAAGTCTTAGTTTCTAATGCCTCTTCCCTCAGTGCCCCACTGAAGGCTGTTTGGCTTTCTATTGCTCTATTAAGAAATTAGCCATAGAGTCATGTTCTCTCTAGTCTTACCAGGTTTTCCCATTGATAAGCCTTGATCAACTGAATAATGTTTCTCTAAACCGACACTCCTAGTAGCCAAGAATGCTGTGAGGGTAGGATTACCTGCAGAGGTTGATGCAGGAATTTAGAAACTTCCCTTCTATGAGAGATTTGGGCTTTTGGGGGGTGGATGGGTGAAAGGAGTGGAATTCCTTGCCAGGTTTAAATTCAGTGAATCAAAAGTTCATTGACTACTGGGGGTGATGCATTTAGGAAAATATAAAGACGGGGAAGAGTGGTTCATGTACTAAAGATCTTGAAATCAAGGTGGAAAAATAATGTATTTGAGAAAAAACAAAGCCATCTGGTTTAATTGTAAACTCATATAAAACAGCCAACATATGTGATATGGATTATGTGAGGAAACCATAATGATTTAGTTTGCTTATTAATTCCTTCAGTGGCTTCTACTCTATATATCCTCTACATTTTCAGCTTTTCTTTTTTTGGTTTTTACTACTCCTGAGTGACTTCATCCATTTCCATTACCTGCATGCTTATGAGCCCAAATCTGTCTCCAGTCACCCTGTCTTCAGAAGTCCAGATTTGTATCTTCAATTCAGAAGCAGTGTTTCAGTCTGGAAGGGAAATTTAAATTGTTGTTTTGCTTTCCATCTATAGTAAACTGTCCATTAGCATCCTAATGTCAGAGCCAACTAGATGCGCTAAGGAGTTTTAAACAGTGCCAAATTAAGCTAATCTATATTGGTCTGTAATATCAAAGTAGATAATTATCTTTTCTTATATATATATATATATATATCTCCTTTCTTAGTTAGCCTTTCCTGATGCCCTTGCCTCTGACCATTTTTTCCTATGGATAGCCGTAGTGGTTTCTGTTTTTCGTACCCTTGTTGCTACTCGAGTACTAAAATTGAGTTTATTTTCCAACCGTTAACCTCCTTAAAAGACTATCATTCAAACTCTTTAGACCAAATACATTCCTTAGAAATGTACTCTTAACTGTTTTCCCTATTTAAAGCAGCTGGCAAGTTTACACAGTAACTAGTCGCATGCAATTAGAAGTTGGGGGTGAAAGAATGCCCAGAGCCTAGCAGTCGCTGGGAACACTTAATAATGTGAAAACTAGTGTCTTTAAGACCTCAGATTCTGTAAGACTTGTATTGTGAAGTGATTTTTTGATGTGTATCTCAATATTGGACTATGAGATCAACGACCGTAGAATCAATGCTTTGAAGAATAGTATATATTCAGTCAACAAATGTGTACTCAACAAACACAAATTGTATTTCTGTGTGTAAGACATTCTAGGCAATATATGGGATACATGGATTAGACTACATTAGACTTATAATAGAGAGGAGGAGACAAATGTAAAAAAAAGGGAGAATGAATTGTGTCACGTTCTGATGGAGTGCATATACAAGACTAATTCTGATATGAGTGACATAAGGTAGTATAATCTGATAGGAGGAGTAAGTCATAACAATTGAGTTGGTCTTGAAAAATAACTAAAATTTTCATGATGTTTTACTGTCTTCAGTCATTGCCAAATATCCTCCAGGGGGCAAAATCATCCCCAGTTGAGAACCATGGCTGTAGAGTTACAAGCTTACAGGTTTTTGGTCTGCTTTCCAAGTTATTGAAGGTAATACTTGAAAAATGTTTTTACCGCTATTCCATCTTACCAGCCTCTGCTAGTTGTTTCCCTGATGCCTGCTTCCTGATCACTAATTAATTCCACACATTTGAGATTTTTGTCACAGCAGCACCCAATTTCAAGATACCAATTTCTCTGTTGATCTGGGTAACTCTAGCTGATGAAAACAACCTCAGAATTTTAGAGACTTATAATATATGTGTTTCTCTGAGTAATCTTGTGATGATATAAAACTTGGTCGAAGCGTGATTTTCTTCAAGTTGTGATTCATGGGCCCAGGCTCCTTCCACCTTGTGATTTTGTGCTTGCTAGACCCCCTAGAGTCTTCTACATCCAGTTAGTAGATAGGAAAAGAGAGAATGAAGAATATACACTGCTTCTTAACTTCCTTCTATCAGAAATGATATGCATTATTTCTGTTCATATTCTAATGATGAGCACTCATCACCTGGCCCTACCTTGATTCCGGGGGCACTCAGGAATAACTCCCTAACTAGGCAGCTGCTTCCTAATTATGACTTTTTACAATGGAAGGGGAGGGTGCACATTTTTAGTGAATAATTAGCCCTTTCTGAAACAAAAGTATACAATTGCAGTTATTCTTATAGAATCATCCATGGAGCTTTAAAAAATATCAATGCATGAGTCCTACTCCGAAAGGATCAGATTGCAATTTGTTTAGAGTAGTTACAGTGTATTTTTTTTTTAATGTTGCAGAGAATCACTAGTATGCAACCAAAGTTGAGAGCCACAAGATTACAAATTTGCAAGGTGAGTGGAGTAGATGTGGAGACAAGAGAATAACAGGCTCCTTTCATGGACCATAAGGTCAAGACTATGTATAGAGGTAGAGTAATGAGGAAGCTAAATAAATAAGCAAATAAGCATGTATATATGTCTCTGTGTGTTTTTAGGGGGTAGCTGATATCAGAAGAGAGAACATAAATCTTGAAAGCAGGAAACTTGTGTCTGAGTCCCAGTTCTACCACTTTTCAGTTCCAGAATTTCTAATTGGTTCTCTTTCATAAGTACCTATTCTTTCATGTATACAATAATCTTCCCTTATTTGAGTGTATGAATTTTACTTATCTGAAACATATAGTTTGAATTCTCTGTGATCCCTCACCTTTTCCTACCCTTTACTGAGTTCATAGTCCTTCATGGAGTTGGTACACTTCCAACATTTTGGTCATTCTTAATTGTGCATTCTTCACTGTAGCTGAGATTGCCTGAAAGAGTATGACCTCTGCTTTATACAGCATATATTATGGGAAGTATAGAAACATCTGCTAAGGTTTGGTTGGAGCCATTGATAGAACAAGGAATGGACATTATATCCTGTCAGATGTGAAACTTGAGAGCTCATTTTCTGAACTCGGATGCTCCCCACTCCTCCCGAGTTTACCAGGTACCAAGGGCATTATTCTGGTAATTACCCAAAGCTCTGCTTCTTCCTGAACACAGGCATTATTTTCTTTTGTGCCTAGCCTGGAAGGTGGCGGTATATGCCTGGATCCTTGCGCTAGGCCTCTTGTTGGTTATATTCGGACTCCTGCTCCCAGCTCTTGCCACCTCATTATATGGAACACAATTTTCTCACACGTAGTTTATGGTCCTCCAAAAGTTTACCTTCCTGTTTTGAAGATGGCTATACTTGGTTCTTTTAAAAGTATATACATACATATTTTTTTCTATTGTTTATATAGTTGATGTAAGATGAGAATGAAGCATCTGCTCTCTCCATTTATTTTGATATCAGAAGTCCTAGCCGTGTGATATTGGGTGAGTTTCTAAATCTCTGAGTCTTCTTATCTCTAAAATGGGGATAATACAGGTTGCTAAGAAGATTAAATAAAATAATGTACAACACTTTGTGAACTAATATGTTAGTTTTTATATTATTAGTAGGAAGGATTAAAGGACTAGAGGGCATCAAAGATGAAGAGAAGAGTGGGAGAGTAAGATAATTGAAAGAATAGGGGTTTGTGGTCAAAGGGAGGAATTATAGAGGTCAAGATCAGCAACTCTAGGTATTTACAATGTGTTGAGCCAATATATACAATCAGGCTCTGGCACGCCCTTTTCAATGCTCTAAGCTTCTTTCTCTTACATGATGTGGAGATTAACCCTTTTATTCACACTCTTAAGTCAGAAGGTGCTTTTTTTCATATTATAATTATACAACGTTTGTATAGTCTCAATTTGAAGACCTCTCTAAAAGGGGAGAGTGGCATTTCAATATATCCTAAAGGTGTCAAGTCAACAAAAAGATCAATTTTGGTTGCAAATACCTTACAGGTATACAAATCTAATATTTTATGCAAAAGTTAATAAAGTTTAAAGGAACAGATAGAAATCTGAAAAGGAGAGGTGGATAAGTAAAGGAATATCAAATAGATTAGTGACAAGCCACTCTGAAATTAAGAGAATAAATGGGAGGCTCCCGCGGCCGAAGCGGCGGCCCGGCGCAGCGCGGTCGGCTTGAGCGCTCACCGCAGCGAGGAGGTTTCCTCGGCCGTCCCGCCTTCCGCCGCGGTCGCCGGGCTGCGCTGCTCCAGCCGGGACGCGCGCCTCTGCGCTCCTCGCAGCTGCCACCCCCGCCGCCGCTCCCCTCGCCGTCCGCACACACACCGTGACGAAGAAAGAGAAGTCCTTCAACCAGAGCCTGGCCGAGTGGAAGCTCTTCAACTGCAACACGACCACCGGAGAGTTCCTGGGGCCCACCGCCAAGAGCTGGGATTTGAGCTTGCTCTTCTGCCTAGTTCTTTGGGTTCCTGGCTGCACTCTTTTCATTTACAAAGTGGGCTATGCTTCAGGCTCTGAACGATAAGGTTCCAAGATATCGTGACCAGATTCCTAGCCCAGGACTTATGGTTTTTCCAAAACCAGTGACGGCGTTGGATTTTTCATTCAGCGTGTCTAATCCAGAGTCCTATAGAGGGTACATTAATGACCTTAAGAAATTTCTAAAGTCATATGGCTTAGAAGAACAGAAGAATCTCACAGATTGTCCCGATAGAGCATTTTTTGAGCAGAAGGGTCTAGATTATACTTCATGTCGGTTTCCTCTTGTCTTACTTGAAGCACGCAGTGGTGTGGATGATCCCGAGTTTGGCTACTCCACAGGAAGCCCTTGTATTCTTGTGAAAATGAACAGAAAAATTGGATTAAAGCCTCAAGGAGAACCAAGGATAGAATGTATTTCGAAGGGTGAAAACACAGCAGTGCTATCAACTTATCCTTCTGATGGAACGATAGATTTAAAATATTTTCCATATTATGGGAAAAAATTGCATGGGAGCTATCTACAGCCATTTGTTGCCGTCCAGCTCATCTTTGGTAATAGAAATAACGTAAACGAAGTAACAGTTGAGCGCAAGATTGATGGATCACCCAACCTAAAATACCGGGATGATCGTGACAAGTTTTTAGGACGAGTTGCATTCAAAAGCACCATGCGTTCATAGTAGGAGTTAGGATATCTCCACAGAGTAAACGTTGTGTTGTCTGTCTTCACTTGGTATCAGCTGGACCTGCCATTCCAGAATAATGAGACCACCTTGGAGAAAGGTGGAGTGGTACATGAGACTGGGGTAGCATCATAATGTGCTTCCAGATCATAGTGTCAGTGTCCTTCAAAGTAACTGCCTGTTGCCTCTGCTGCCTTTTGAACCATGTACAGTCACAAGATAGGATTGTGAACACCTGATTCTGAACATGTAAGATGGGGGTTTGTCCAATTTTTAAGTGGTTTAATTGCCTAGTGTCTAAAGCTTAATGTGCTGTGCTATGTAAGTATTTTATAGATTTAACACTGGTTAACTGTCACATTTTGATGCCAGCAAAGTTTTAGGGGATAAAATGGTACCTGACCAACGTCAAATGACTTTATAGCTGCAAGAAATGCAGTGTATGGAGAAGCTCTGTATGTGAGGAGGAAAAAGGAAAATAAAAGTGGATTTGAAAGGTTAAATAAAAAAAAGAATAAATGGTATTAAGCAGCCAAGTATCTCTTCCATTCCCCCTTTTTATACATAATGCCTTTTGTCTATCAATCTAACAAAGTATACGCCTTCATAGCAACCCATTGTCTGTAGACTGAGCCTCAGTTCTCTGCCTTTTGCTGTTTGATCTCTACATCCTCATACAAGAATGACAAAGAAAGACCCTGAGTGGATTTGTCTGGTACTATCAATTGACACAGGTAGTAGGAAATTGTCAGTACATATGTGAGGGGAAAAAAGTATACAAATTTCATTCTTTATAAAAGACTTATTTGATAAGGCTTTTCTTGTATGAGGCATGTAAAGACAAATTTTTGATGCAGAAATATATGAGGGCTCCATGGCAACTGAAAACAAAAGGCTGTATTTGATCATACAATTAAACACAACTATTTTCTATTTTCATTTCAGTATTTAGGACTAGCTTATTTTTATTCTGTGTATTACAGATATTTTAACAAATGAAATAAAATTGAATGCAGTGTGGAAAAATCAATTCCATGAATTAATTTTTTTTAATTAATTTATTTATTTATGGCTGTGTTGGGTCTTCGTTTCTGTGCAAGGGCTTTCTCTAGTTGCGGCGAGCGGGGGCCACTCTTCATCGCGGTGCGCGGGCCTCTCACTATCGCGGCCTCTCTTGTTGTGGAGCACAGGCTCCAAACGCGCAGGCTCAGTAATTGCGGCTCACGGGTGCAGCTGCTCCGTGGCATGTGGGATACTCCCAGACCAGGGCTCGAACCCGTGTCCCCTGCATTGGCAGGCAGACTCTCAACCACTGCGCCACCAGGGAAGCCCCCATGAATTAATTTTTAAGCTATATTTGTACATTCATCAGTAGAATCTTCTTTTTTCTAACCTTAAAGGGAAAAACTGTTTCACATAATAAACAATAAATGTCACTTAGATAAATATTTACCCTCTTTTAATTCTAGTACTTTGTAAGTTTCTTTAATGTGACTATGAAATTTTGTCATTTATTCATTTGTTCATTTATTCATTCATCTCAAATATTTACCTATAAATATTGACCTACTCCATAACCAAAAATTTAATCATTCTCCAATTTCTTCTTGCAGATTTGTGTGATGATGAACTTGAAATTAAATCCTTGTATATTTTGTATGTTAGAAAAAAAACTTTTCTACTTTAGTCATCAGTGAGTTGATGAAGAAAGATACTTAGTAAGATTGATGATTTTTGATAAGTTTTAGCATACAAACTGGTTCTTAAAACCTTAGTTATTTTGAAGTTATCATTTATAAGTGCTTATAATATGTAAATATTTATTCATTGGTTTCTATAAACACTAGATACAAATAATCTGCTTTTTGACATATATTCCAGATATTTATACACAATACCATTCTATATTACCTAGAGATGATTTGCTGGCTTAAAAAAAAGAAAAAAAATGCAAATAAAAATAAAAGCAGCAAGTTAGAGAAAAATGTTCAATAATGGTTATATTCAAAAAGTATTAAAATGTCTAAGATAGGAGTTTTGTCTTTTTTTTTTTTTTGACATCTTCATTGGAGTATAATTGCTTTACAATGGCGTGTTAGTTTCTGCTGAATAACAAAGTGAATCAGCTATATGTATACATATATCCCCAAATCCCTTCCCCCTTGCGCCTCCCTCCCACCCCTCTAGGTGGTCACAAAGCACCGAGCTGATCTCCCTGTGCTATACGGCTGCTTCCCACTAGCTATCTGTTGTACATTTGGTAGTGTATGTATGTCCATGCCACTCTCTCACTTCTTACCAGCTTAGCCTTCCCCATCCCCGTGTCCTCAAGTCCATTTTCCACGTCTGCATCTTTATTCCTGTCCTGCCCCTAGGTTCCTCAGAACTTTTTTTTTTTTTTTTTAGATTCCATATATATGTGTTAGCATACAGTATCTGTTTTTCTCTTTCTGACTTACTTCACTCTGTATGACAGTCTCTAGGTCCATCCACCTCACTACAAATAACTCAAATTCGTTTCTTTTTATGGCTGAGTAATATTCCATTGTATATATGTACCACATCTTCTTTATCCATTTATCTGTCGATGGATACTTAGGTTGCTTCGATGTCCTGGCTATTGTAAATAGAGCTGCAATGAACATTGTGGTACATGACTCTTTTGGAATTATGGTTTTATCAGGATATATGTCCAGTAATGGGATTGCTGGGTCGTATGGTAGTTCTATTTTTAGTTTTTTAAGGAACCTCCATACTGTTCTCCGTAGTGGCTGTATCAATTTACATTCCCACCAACAGTGCAAGAGGGTTCCCTTTTCTCCACACACTCTCCAGCATTTATTGTTTGTAGATTTTTTGATGATGACCATTCTGACCGGTGTGAGGTGATACCTCATTACAGTTTTGATTTGCATTTCTCTAATGATTAGTGATGTTGAACATCCTTTCATGTGTTTGTTAGCAATCTGTATATCATCTTTGGAGAAATGTCTGTTTAGATCTTCTGCCCATTTTTGGATTGGGTTGTTTGTTTTTTTGATATTGAGCTGCATGAGCTGCTTGTATATATTGGAGATTAATCCTTTGTCAGTTGCTTTGTTTGCAAATATTTTCTCACATTCTGAGGGTTGCATTTTCGTCTTGTTTATGGTTTCCTTTGCTGGGTAAAAGCTTTTAAGTTTCAGTAGGTCCCATTTGTTTATTTTTGTTTTCATTTCCATTTCTCTAGGAGGTGGGTCAAAAAGGATCTTACTGTGATTTATGTCATAGAATGTTCTGCCTATGTTTCCCTCTAAGAGTTTTATAGTGTCTGGCCTTACATTTAGGTCTTTGATCCATTTTGAGTTTATTTTTGTGTATGATGTTAGGGAGTATTCTAATTTCATTGTTTTACATGTAGCTGTCCAGTTTTCCAGCACCACTTACTGAAGAGGCTGTCTTTTCTCCACTGTATATTCTTGCCTCCTTTATCAAAGATAAGGTGACCATATGTGCGTGGGTTTATCTCTGGGCTTTCTCTCCTGTTCCATTGATCTATATTACTGTTTTTGTGCCAGTACCATGCTGTCTTGATTACTGCAGCTTTGTGGTATAGTCTGAAGTCCAGGAGCCTGATTCCTCCAGCTCCATTTTTCTTTCTCAAGATTGCTTTGGCTATTCGGGGTCTTTTGTGTTTCCATACAAACTATGAAATTTTTTCTTCTAGTTCTGTGAAAAATGCCATCGGTAGTTTGATAGGGATTACACTGAATCTGTAGATTGCTTTGTGTAGTAGAGTCATTTTCACAACATTGATTCTTCCAATCCAAGAACATGGTTTATCTCTCCACCTGTTTGTATGATCTTTAATTTCTTTCATCAGTGTCTTATAGTTTTCTGCATACAGGTCTTTTTGTCTCCTTAGGTAAGTTTATTCCTAAGTATTTTATTCTTTTTGTTGCAGTGGTAAATGGGATTATTTCCTTAATTTCTCTTTCAGATTTTTCATCATTAGTATATAGGAATGCAGGAGATGTCTGTGCATTAATTTTGTGTTCTGTTACTTTACCAAATTCATTGATTAGCTCTAGTAGTTTTCTGATAGCATCGTTAGGATTCTCTATGTATAGTATCATGTCATCTGCAAACAGTGAGAGTTTTACTTCTTCTTTTCCTATTTGGATTCCTTTTATTTCTTTTTCTTCTCTGATTGCTGTGGCTAAAACTTCCAAAACTATGTTGACTAATAGTGGTGAGAGTGGGCAACTTTGTCTTGTTCCTGATCTTAGTGGAAATGGTTTCAGTTTTTCACCATTGAGAACGATGCTGGCTGTGGGTTTGTCATATATGGCCTTTATTATGTTAAGGTAAGTTCCTTCTGTGCCTACTTTCTGGAGAGTTTTTATCATAAATGGGTGTTGAATTTTATCAAAAGCTTTTTCTGCATCTATTGTGATTATCATATGGTTTTTATCCTTCAGTTTGTTAATATGGTGTATCACATTGATTGATTTGCATATGTTGAAGAATCCTTGCAGTCCTGCGATAAACCCCACTTAATCATGGTGTATGATCCTTGTAATGTGCTGTTGGATTCTGTTTGCTAGTATTTTGTTGAGGATTTTTGCATCTATGTTCATCAGTAATATTGGCCTGTAGTTTTCTTTATTTGTGACATCTTTGTCTGGTTTTGGTATCAGGGTGATGTTGGTCTAGTAGAATGAGTTTGGGAGTGTTCCTCCCTCTGCTCTATTTTGGAAGAGTTTGAGAAGGATAGGTGTTAGCTCTTCTCTAAATGTTTGATAGAATTCACCTGTGAAGCCATCTGGTCCTGGGCTTTTGTTTATCGGAAGATTTTTAATCACAGTTTCAGTTTCAGTGTTTGTGATTGGTCCGTCTATATTTTCTATTTCTTCCTGGTTCAGTCTCAGAAGGTTGTGCTTTTCTAAGAATTTGTCCATTTCTTCCAGGTTGTCCATTTTATTGGCATATAGTTGGTGGTAGTAATCTGTCATGATCCCTTGTATTTCTGCAGTGTCAGTTATTACTTCTCATTTTTCATTTCTAATTCTATTGATTTGAGTCTTCTCCCTTTTTTTCTTGATGAGTCTGGCTAATGGTTTATCAATTTTGTTTATCTTCTCAGAAAACCATCTTTTAGTTTTATTGATCTTTGCTATCGTTTCCTTCATTTCTTTTTCATTTATTTCTGATCTGATCTTTATGATTTCTTTCCTTCTGCTAACTTTGGGTTTTTTTGGTTCTTCTTTCTCTAATTTCTTTAGGTGTAAGGTTAGTTTGTTCATTTGCAATGTTTTTTGTTTATTGAGGTAGGATTGTATTGCTATAAACTTCCCTCTTAGAACTGCTTTTGCTGCATCCCATAGGTTTTAGGTCGTCGTGTTTTCATTGTCATTTGTTGCTATGTATTTTTTGATTTCCTCAGTGATCTCTTGGTTATTTAGTAGTATATTGTTTAGTCTCCATGTGTTTGTATTTTTTACAGTTTTTTTCCTGTAATTGATATCTAGTCTCATAGCATTGTGGTCAGAAAAGATACTTGATATGATTTCAATTTTCTTAAATTTCCCAAGGCTTGATTTGTGACCCAAGATGTGATCTATCCTGGACAATGTTCCATGAGCAGTTGAGAAGTGTATTCTGACACTTTTGGGTGGAATGTTCTATAAATATCAATTAAATATATCTGGTCTATTTTGTCATTTAAAGCTTGTGTTTCCTTATTTATTTTCTGTTTGGATGATATGTCCATTGGTGAAAGTGGGGCATTAAAGTCCCCTACTATTATTGTGTTACTGTTGATTTCCCCTTTCATGGTTGTTAGCATTTACCTTATGTAGTGAGATGCTCCTATGTTGGGTGCATAACCATTTATAATTGTTATATCTTCTTCTTGGATTGATTCCTTGATCATTCTGTAGTGTCCTTCCTTATCTCTTGTAACAGTCTTTATTTAAAAGTCTATTTTATCTGATATGAGTATTGCTGCTCCAGCTTTCTTTTGATTTCCATTTGCATGGAATATCTTTTTCCATACCTTCACTTTCAGTCTGTATGTGTCCGTAGGTCTGAAGTGGATCTCTTGTAGACAGCATATATATGGGTCTTATTTTTGTATCCATTCAGCCAGCCAGTGTCTTTTGGTTAGGGCATTTAATTCACTTACATTCAAGGTTTTTATCGATATGTATGTTCTTATTACCATTTTCTTAATTGTTTTGGGTGTGTGTGTGTGTGTGTGTGTGTGGGTGTGTGTGTGTTAACTAAGCATGTCTTTATTGTGAAATTTATCTCTCATTGAATTAATTCCTCATGGGCCCAGTCAGAGGGTTTGTTTTTGTGGGTCTTTTTCTTCTCTTGTGTTTCCCGCCTAGAGAAGTTTCTTTAGCATTTGTTGTAAAGCTGGTTGGTGGTGCTGAATTCTCTTAGCTTTTGCTTGTTTGAAAAGCTTTTGATTTCTCCATTGAATCTGAATGAGATACTTTCTGGATAGAGTAATCTTGGTTGTAGGTTTTTCTCTTTCATCACTTTTAGTATATCCTGCCACTCCTTTCTGGCCTGCAGAGTTTCTGCTGAAAAATCAGCTTATAACCTTATGGGGATTCCTTTGTATGTTATATTTTGTTTTTCCCTTGTTGCTTTTAATATTTGTTCTTTGAGTTTAATTTTTGTTAGCTTGATTAATATGTGTCTTGGTGTGTTTCACCTAGGGTTTATCCTGTATGGGAGTCTCTGTGCTTCCTGGACTTGGGTGACTCTTTCCTTTCCCATGTTAGGGAAGTTTTCCACTCTAATCCTTTTCAAATATTTTCTCAGACCCTTTCTTTTTCTCTTCTTCTTCTGGGACCCCTATAATTCGAATGTTGGTGCGCTTGGTATTGTCCCAGAGGTCTCTGAGATTGTCTTCAATTCTTTTCATTCTTTTTTCTTTTCAGCTCCTCAGCAGTTATTTCCACCATTTTGTCTTCCAGCTCACTTATTCGTTCTTCTGCCTTAGTTATCCTGTTATTGATTCCTTCTAGTGTATTTTTCATTTCAGTTATTGTCTTGTTCATCTGTTTGTTTGTTCTTTAGTTCTTCTAGATCTTTGTTAAGCATTTCTTGTATTTTCTCAATCCATTCCTCCATTCTATTTCTGAGATTCTGGATCATCTTTACTATCATTACTCTGAATTCTTTTTCAGGTAGATTGCCAATTTCCTCTTCATTCATTTGGTCTTGTAGGTTTTAACTTGCTCCTTCATCTATGACATATTTTTTTGCCATCTCATTTTTTTTTTCTTTTTTTAATGAGTGGAATTTTGTTCCTGTCTTACTGGTTGTTTGACGTGAAACTTCCAACACTGGAGTTTGTAGGCTGTTGGGTAGAGCTGTGTCTTGGTGCTGAGAAGAAGACCTCCAGGAGACCTCACTCCTATGAATATTCCCTGGGGTCTGAGGTTCTCTGTTATTCCGTAGTTTGGACTCGGAGCTCCCACTGCAGGAGGAGTGACCTGAGTGGCCTGACCCCTGGCTTGTGAACCA
This sequence comes from Balaenoptera ricei, assembly GCF_028023285.1. Lineage (NCBI taxonomy): Eukaryota > Metazoa > Chordata > Mammalia > Artiodactyla > Balaenopteridae > Balaenoptera > Balaenoptera ricei. The sequence goes on along the minus strand of NC_082646.1, from coordinate 39,767,738 downwards.
AAATCGTGCAAGCTGTATAGGGTGGCAAAAAAAAGAAAAAAAAAGAAAATGTGGAAAAGGCCTTGGCTGTGGAGGGCGGGCCTAAGCAGGGGCGAGGTTTGGGCAGTGGGTGGGGCCTGTGGTTAGGACCCACAGGGCTGGAAAAGGCACTGTGGGGGGTGGGGGGAGCTTAGGCTCAATAGAACAGAAGGGCCCAGGTGTGCCTCTGGTCTCAGAGGGCAGGGGACCCCACCTGGGAGCCCAGCAGGCTTCCTGGGCTCAAGTGGGCAGGGCAAATGCCCTCCTCCTCTCCTGCTCCTCTCATCCCAAAGGGTCCCTCCCACCTGCCTCTCCTGATTTCACTGGTCTCTTTTCTATGCTCCCAGGACCCACACTACCTGGAGGGGACTTTGGAGGGCAGGGGATCGGCCTGGGAACTCAGCAGGTTCCCCATGCCCCAGTGGTCAGGGCAAACGCCGTCCACTCCTTTCCCGTTCCTCTGGTCTTGGAGGGGCCCTCCTGCCTGTCTCTCCTGTTCTTTCCCGGCCTCTCTCCTATGCCTCCAGGACCAACCCGGCCCAGAGGGGACCTCTGAGGGCATAGGACCTGGCCTGAGAGCTGGGCAGACTTCCCCAGCAGATTGGGCAAGGGAAACGCTGGGTGCAATTCCCCCTGATCCAAGCCCCAAGGGTCCCTCCAGGCGTGGGAACCCCTCCCCACTCTCAGCTGCCCCTCAGGGGCACCGGACCTGTCTGGCCTCCACTTCTCCTCCCCCCACTTCTCCTCCCCTTTCAGTTCACCCACGTCCTACCTGTTTGCTTGGGGGTTCTTCCCATCTCCTTGGGCATCGGGGTCCCTCACCAGCATCTGGCAGGTGCCCTAGTTGTGGGGAGACGTGAACTCCATGTCTTCTCACACCACCATCTTGACTCTACCCCCCAACACTTGTTTTTTGTTGTCTTTTTGAAAATAGCCATTTTGATAAGTGTGAGGTGATATTTCTTTGAAGTTTTGATTTGCGTTTCCCTGATGATTAGTGATGTTAAGCATCCTTTCATGTGTCTGTTGGCCATCTGTAGGTCTTCCTTGGAATAATGTCTATTCAGATCTTCTGCCGATTTTTTAATCAGATTGTTTGTTTTTTTGATATTGAGTTGAGTGAATTCTCTATATGTTTTAGATATTAATGCCTTATTGGATATATCATTTGCAAATATCTTCTCCCATTCACTGGGTTGCCTTTTCAGTTTGTTGATGATTTCCTTCACTGTGTAAAGCTTTTTAGTTTGATGTAGTCCTATTTGTTTACTTTTGCTTTTGTTGCCCTTGCCTGGGGAGATGGATCCAAAAAAATAATGCTAAGACCAATGTCAAAAAGTGTACTGTCTATGTTTTCCTTCTGGAGTTTCAGGTCTTACATTTAAGTCTTTAATCCATGTTGAGTTTTTTTTTGTATATGGTTAAGAAAGTGGTCCAATTTCATTCTTTTGCAAGTAGCTGTCCAGTTTTCCCAACAGGATTTATTGAAGAGACTGTCTTTTCCCCACTGTATATTCTTGGCTCTTTTTTTTGTAAATTAATTGACCATATAGTATGGGTTTATTTTAGGGCTCTCTATCCTGTTCCACTGATCTATATGTCTTTTTGTGCCAGTTCCATACAGTTTTGATTACTATAGCTTTGTAATATAGTTTGAAATCAGGGAGCATGATATATTCAGCTCTGTTCTTCTTTAAGATTGCTTTGGCTATTCAGGGTCATTTGTGTTTCTATACAAATTTTGGATTATTTATTCCTGTCTGTGAAAAATGCCATTGGTATGTTGATAGAGATTGCATTGATTCTAAAGATTGCTTTGGGTAGTAAGGACATTTTAACAGAATTAATTCTTTTAATCCATGAGCATGATACATTTTTCCATTTATTTGTGTCATCTTCAATTTCAACAATGTCTTACAGTTTCCAGAGTACAGGTCTTTCACCTCTTTGGTTAAATTTATTACTAGGTATTTTATTCTTTTGAAGCAATTGTAAATGAGATTGTTTTCTGAATTTCCCTTTCTCATAGTTTAATATTATTGTATAGAAACACTAGATTTTTGTATATTGATTTTGTATCCTGCAACTTTACTGAATTCATTTGTTAGTTTTAACTGTTTTTTTTTTTGGTGGAGAATTCACAGTTTTCTATATATACTATCATGCCATCTGCAAATAGTGACAGTTTTACCTCCTTCCTTCCAATTTTAATGACTTATATTTCTTTTTCTTGTCTGATTTTTGTGGCTAGGACTTTCATTACTATATTGAATGAAAGTGGCATCCTTGTTCCTGATCATAGAGGAAAAGCTTTCAGGTATAATACCCTTGAGCATTATGTTAGATATGAGTTTGACATTATATGACCATTATTATGCTGAGGCATGTTCCCTGTAAACCCACTTTGTTGAGATTTATTATAAATGGATTTGAATTTTGTCAAATGCTTTTTCTGCACCTGTTGAGATGATCATATATTTTTATCTTGCATTTTGTTAATTTGGTGTATCACATTGATTTGTGAATATTGAATCATCCTTTCATCCCTATAAATCCCACTTGATTATGGTATATGATCTTTTTAATGTATTGTTGAACTTACTTTGCTAATATTTTCTTGAAGTTTTTAAAATTAATTAATTAATTAATTTTCAGCTGTGTTGGGTCTTTGTTGCTGTGTGTGGGCTCTCTCTAGTTGTGGCGAGTGGGGGCTACTCTTTGTTGAGGTGTCCAGGCTTCTCATTGTGGTGGTTTCTCTTGCTGAGGAGCATGGGCTCTAGGCAAGCGGGCTTCAGTAGTTGTGGCTCACGGGCTCTAGAGCGCAGGCTCAGTAGTTGTGGCGCATGGGCTTAGTTGCTCCGTAGCATGTGGGATCTCCCTGGACCAGCCTCAAACCCATGTCCCTTGCATTGGCAGGCGGATTCTTAACCACTGTACCACCAGGGAAGTCCTGTTGAAGATTTTTCAATCTATGTTTATCTGTGGTATTGGACTGTAATTTTCTTTTCTTGTGGTGTCTTTGTCTGATTTGGGTATCAGGGTAATGTTGGACTCATAAAATGAGTTTGGAAGCATTTCCACTTCATTTTTTTTTGGAAAAGTTTGAGAAGGATAGGTATTAACTCTTCTTTAACTGTTTGGTAGAATTTCCCTGTGAAGCCATTTGGTCCTGGACTTTTCTTGGTTCAGCATTTTTTGATTACTAATTAAATTTCATTGCTAGTGACCAATGTGTTCACATTTTCTATTTCTTCCTGATTCAGCTTGGAACATTATATGTTTCTAGGAAAATATCCATTTCTTCTATATTGACCACTTTGTTGGTGTATAATTTTTCATAGTAATCTCTTATGAAAAAAAAGATATTTCTTTATGTAAACTGTGGTGTCAGTTGTGACTCCTCTTTCATTTCTTCTCCTTTTTTTCTTGATAAATCTGGTTAAAGGTTTGTCAATTTTGTTTATCTCTTCATAGAACCAGCTTTTAGTTTCATTGATCTTTTCTATTTTTGTGTGTGTGTGTGTCTGTTTCATTTATTTTCACTCCAACCTTTATTATTTCCTCCCTCCTACTAACTTTGGACTTTCTTTTTTTTTTTTTTTTTTTTTATAGTTCTTTTACGTGTCAGGTTAGATTGTTTATTTGAGTACTTTTTTGTTTCCTGAGGTAGGCCTGTATTGCTATAAAATTTCCTCTTAGAACTACTTTTTTTGGCATTCCATAGATTTTATTTTGGAATATTTTGTTTTCACTTTCATTTTTGATATACTCTTTGATATATTTTTTGATCTATTGGTTGTTTATTAGCATGCTGTTTAACCTCACATCTTTGTATTTTTTTCCAGTTTTCTTGTTTTAATTGATTTCTGGTTTTATACCATTGTGGTCAGAAAAGATGCTTGATATGATTCAATCTTCTTAAATTTATTGAGAGTTAATTTGTGGCCTAAGTATGTGATCTATCCTGGAGAATGCTTGCTGTGCACTTGAAAGGAATGTGTACAACATACCTCAGAGATATTGTGGGTTTGATTCCAGACCACTACAATAAAGTGAATATTGCAATAAAGCAATTCACACACATTTTTTGGTTTCTCACTGTATATAAAAGCTATATTAGCAGCTGCATAGCACAGGGAGATCAGCTCGGTGCTTTGTGACCACCTAGAGGTGTGGGATGGGGAGGGTGGGAGGGAGGGAGATGCAAGAGGGAAGAGAAATGGGAACATATTGTATATGTATAACTGATTCACTTTGTTATAAAGCAGAAGCTAACACACCATTGTAAGGCAATTATACTTCAATAAAGATGTTAAAAAAAAAAAAGCTATATTTACACTATACTGTAGTGTATAAGTGTGCAATAGCATTATATCTAAAAAAACAACATACATACCTTAATTAAAAATACTTTATTGCTAAAAGTGGTAACCATCATCTGAGCCTTCAACAAGTTGTCATCTTTTTGCAATAGTGACATCAAAAGTCACTGATCATAAATGACCATAACAAATATAATAATGATGAAAACGTTTGAAATGTTGAAAGAATTACCAAAATGTGACACAGAGACATGAAGTGAGCAAATGCTATTGGAAAAATTGTGTCAATAGAATTACTTGATGAAGGGTTGCCAGAAACCTTCAATTTGAAAAAAGAAAAAACCCACAATATCTGCATAGTGCAATAAAGTGAAGTGCAATAAAATGTGGGGACTATATTGGGCTCTTTTTGGTGGCATTTTGTGTATAAATATATTAAGTCCATCTCATCTAATGTGTCATTTAAGGCTATTGTTTCTTTATTGATTTTCTGTTTGAATGATCTATCCATTTCTGTAAGTAGGGTGCTAATGTCCCCTAGTATTGTTGTATTGCTGTCAGTGTCTCCTTTTATGTCTATTAATACTTGCTTTATGTATTTAAGTGCTCCTATATTGAATGCATAGATATTTACAAGTGTTGTATCCCCTTGTTGGATTGATCCCCTTATCATTATGTAATGCTCTTCGTCTCTTGTTACATTCTTTGTTTTAAAGTGTATTTTGTCTTATATAAGTATGCCATCCCAGCTTTCTTTTCATTTCCATTTGCATGGAATATCTTTTTCCATCCCTTCACTTTCATTCTGTGTGTGTCTTTAGATCTAAAGTGAGTCTCTTGTAGGCAGCTTGTATATAGGTCTTGTTTTTTTATCCATTCAGCAACCCTATGTCTTTGCTTGAATCTTTAGCCCATTTACATTTAAAATAATTATTAGTAAGTGTGTACTTATTGCCATTTTATTAATTGCTTTTTGGTTGTTTTTGCAGTTCTTCTCTGTTCCTTTCTTCTTCTCTTGCTCTCTTCTCTTATAATTTGATGACTTCCTTGAGTGTTATTTTTGTATTCCTTTCTCTTTATCTTTTGACTATCTGTTATAGGTTTCTGGCTTTTGGTTATCACGAGGTTAATATATAACAGTCTATGTATAAAGAAGTCTATTTTAAGTTGATGGTCACTTAAGTTTGAACTCATTCTAAAAGAGCTACATTTTTACACCCTTGCCAACGTTTTATGTTTTTTGATGTCATATTTTATATCTTTTAATTTTGTGTATCACTTTAATTATTTTAGCTATTGATGATTTTACCACTTTTGTCTTTTAGCCTTCTTTCCAGTTTTATAGGTGGTTGATCCTCTACCTTTAATATATATGTGCCTTTACCAGTGAGTTTTTTCTTTCATAATTTTCTTCTTTCTAGTTATGACTTTTTTTCTTTGTAAAAAAGAAACATATCTTGTAAGGACACTTTAGTGGTGATGAATTCCTTTAGCTTTGGCTTGTCTGGGAAACTCTTTATCTTTCTTTCAATTCTGAATGATACCTTGATGGGTAGGGTATTCTTGGTTGTAAGTTTTTACCTTTCAGTACTTTGAATATACTGTGCCAGTCCCTTCTGGCCCATAAACTTTCCACTGAAAAAATCAGCTCATTGTCTTATGGGGGGGCTGCCTTATACATAACTAGTTGTTTTTCTCTTGCCGCTTTTAAGATTTTATTTATCTTTAACTTTTGACATTTTAATTATAGTTTGTCTTGGTGTGAGTCTCTTTGGGTTCTTCTTTTTGGGACTCTCTGTGCTTCCTGGACTTGGATATCTGTTTCCTTTGCCAGGTTAGGAAATTTTTCAAACATTGTTTCTTCAAATAGGTTTTCTGTCCTTTTCTCTCTTCTCCTTCTGGGACCCTTATAATGTGAATGTTAGTATGCTTGATGTTGTCGCAGAGGTTGCTAAACTATCCTCATTTTGGGGGGATTCTTCTTCCTTTTGCTGTTTGGATTGTGTGATTTCCACTACCCTGTTTTCCAGATTGCTGATTTGTTCTTCTGCATCCTCTAATCTGCTGTTGATTCCCTCTAGTGTATTTTTCATTTCAGTTATTGCCTTCAGTTCTGATTGATTCTTTTTAACATGTTCTATCTCTTTGTTGACATTCTCACTGAGTTCATCTATTCTTCTTTCAAGTTTAGTGAGCATGTTTATTACTATTTCTTTGAATTCTTTATCTGGTAAATTGCTTATCTCTGTTTTATTTATTTATTTTCCCCCCTGAGGTTTTGTCTTGTTCTTTTGTTTGCAAGGTATTCCTTTGTCTCTTCATTTTGCCTAACTCTCTCTGTGTTTGTTTCTGTGTATTAGGTATATCAGCTACATTTCCCAGTCTTGAGAGAGAGGTCTTATGTAGGAGGTGTCCTGTGGGGCCCAGTGGTGCAAATCACTTTATCTAGGTGCTCCAGGGCTATCCCCTGTGTAGGCTGTGTGCGCCCTCCTGTTGTGGTTGGGCTGCGATTGCTGCAGGCGTGCTGGTGTGCGGGGCTGGTCCCCTGGAGCAAGAGCCGCTTTGGAGGCGCACTGATGCTGTCCAAGGCCACTCACAAGATGGGGTGGGGCTGGTTCCCTGGAGCAGGAACTACTTTTCAGGGGCTCTGTGGCTGGCCAGGGCCACCTCCCAAGGGGGATGAGGTACAGGCCACTTTGGAGGGACAGCTGGGGCAGTGGGTTGGGAAGTGCTGGTACTCAGGGGTATGCTGGGGCAAAGCACCCAGTGTTAGCTAGGTTGATGGAGAGTGACAGAAATGGTGCCTGCCAGCGTTGGGCCAGGTAGGTGGAAGGAGAGCAAAAAAATGATACCTGCCAGCACTTCCATCCCAAGAGAAAGTTCCATCAGATCCCTGTCCCTCTGGCACATGCTGTAAATCAGTTAATGAATCTCCTTCTTATATGACCCAGTTGCTTTTCAAGCTGCTACTTCTGCACTGGGACTTGGAGCAGGTATGTGCATGAGCTCTTCAAGAGTGGAATCTTGGTTTCCCACAACCCTTCAAGTCTCCTGAGCATAATCCAGATGTTACAGAGGCTAGTCTTCCTGGTGTAGGTCTCCCATGCTGGGGATCCCATTGTGGTGTTCAGACCCCTCATTCCTTAGGAGGGACCTCCAAAGTTGTGATATCCCTCCTGCTTGTGGGTTGCTGTACTGGGGGTGTGGCTTCTAACTAGACAGCATCTCTGCCTCTCTTACCCTTCTTGATGTGGCCTTTTCTTCATATACTTAGTTGTAGAAAGTCTGTTTTAGTCTTCACATCATTCTCAGAGATAGTTGTTCTATATGTAGTTGTATTTTGGTGTGTCCATGGAGGACATGAGCTCAGGATTTTCCTACTCTACCATCTTGAATCAGATCTCATGAATTTATTTTCTTAAAACATTCATGACAACAGATCTCCATTTGTCTGAGTTTCTCATTAAAATGTTAACTGAGATTTACAGCTTCTGACTCTTGTTAAAATTTTTAGTCAAGGTGAATTAAAGAATTTGTAGATGGGGTTTATAATTATCTTTTTGCTCAGTGGAGTAAAAGCGGAGGAATGATGAATACCACACACTTTATTTACTGGCTGTAATTGAAAATCAGAAATCAATAGAAAGGACTAAATTATGAGTTATACAACCCATATATGCATTGATTTATTTCATTCAGTAATTTTATTTTTTTTATTCAGTCATTTATTTGACAAAAAATTTTAAAGTGTATACATAAGGCTAGTTAGGATAGGATATGTTAAGATTAATAAGACACAATACCCTGTTAAGGAATTTAGGATCATAACTGTATCTTCAATATTAAGATCATCTTCATTAGAGTTTTCCACATCCAACAATAGAATCTTGGACCCTGTAGGTAATGAAAAGGTTTTCTGATAAAATCTCTTAAAACGTAGAAAGTACCTTGGATGACTAGACTAGCTGGATGTATGCACCTCATGCAGAGTTTTTTGAAACTAACAATGTTATACTAGAGTTCCAGTTAATTTCACAAAGCTACTCTGAATAATGGCCATTAAAAAGTATCATAAAATGTGATATTATTGCCTGTTTTTTTTAATTAATAGACCTTATTGTTAGAGGAGTTTTGGGTGTACAAAAAATCATGCAGAAGGTAAAGAGAGTTCTCTTGTGCCTTCTCTTCCCTACTGCTCCCCTCCCCCACTGTTTACCCAATTATTAATATATTGCATTAGTGGTTCACATTTGTTATAATCAGTGAACTGATAATTATACATTATTATTAAATAAGGTCCATAGTTTATATTAGGGTTCACTCTGTTGTACAGTTCTATGGCTTTTGACAAATGTATAATGTCAGATATCCACCATTACAGTGTCATACAGAACCATTTCACTGCCCTAATAATCCTATGTTCCACCTATTCCTCACTGTGTCTTTTTCTCCCTCCCTCTGAACCCTAGAAAATGACTGATCCTTTTACTCTTTATAGTTTTGCCTTTTCTAGGATGTCACAGAATTGGAATCATATACTGTAGCCTTTGTAGACTGGCTTCTTTTACTTAGAAATAGGCGTTTAACGTTCCTCCATGTCTTTCCATGGATTGATTGCTCAATTCTTATCACCAAATAATATTCCACTGTATTGGTCTATCACAGTTCATACATTCCTCTATTGAAGGACATCTTGATTGCTTCCAATTTTCAGCAATTATGAATAAAGCTGCTAAAATATTTGTATGCAGGTTTTTGTGCGGACATAAATTTTCAACTAATTTGGGTAAATATCTAGGAGTGCAATTTCTGAATCATATAGTAAGATTGTGTTTAGCTTTGTGAGAAACTGTCAAACTATTTTCCAATGTGGTTGTACCATTTTGCATTCTCGCCAGCCTTGAATGAGAGTTTCTGTTACTCCACACATTCACTGGTATTGGCGTTGTCAGTGTTAGGGATAGTAGCCATTCTAATGTAGTGATCTCATTGTTGTTTTAATTTATAATTTCCTAATGATATTTAATGATGAATATCTTTTCATATGCTTATCTGCTGCCTATATTTTCTTTGATGTACTGTATGTTTAGATCTTTTGCCTACATTTTAATTGGGTTATTTGTTTTCTTATTCTTGGGTTTTAAGAGTTCTTAGTATATTTTGTGTACAAGTTCATTACTCAGATATATGATTTGTAAATATTTTCTCGTGGTCTGTGGCTTTTCGTTCTTTAACATTATCTTTTGCAGAGCAGAAATTTTAAATTTTAATGAAGTCAGATTTACCAATGTTTTCTTTCATGAACCATACTCTTGGTGTTGTATCTAAAAAAGTCTTCACCAAACCCAAGATCACTTAGATTTTCTACTATATTATCTTCTAGAAGTTTTATAGTATTGCATTTTACATTTAAGTCTATAAAGCATTTTGAGTTAATTTTTGTGTAAAGTGTGTAAAACCTGTCTAGATTTATTTCTTTGCATGTGGGTGTCCAGTGGGTCCAGCACCATTTATTGAAGACTGTCTTGTCTCTATAGAATTGTCTTTGTTCCTTTGTCAAAGACCAGTTCACTATATTTGTGTGGGTCTATTTGAGCTCCTTAGTCTTTTCCATTAATCTATTTGTCTATTCTTTTGCCAACACCACACTGTTTTGATTACTATAACTTTATAGTAAGTCATGTGGTTTTAGTTCTCTTTCTATTCTTCAGCTTTAGTATTGTTCTGGCTATTCTGGGTTTTTGTCTCAACATATAAATTTTAGAATCATTTTGTCAATATCCACAAAATAACTTGCTGGGATACTGACTGAGATTTCACTGAATCTACAGATCAAGTTGGGAAGAACTGACATCTTGGCAATATTGAGTCTTCCTATCTTGAATATCGAATATCTTTCCATTTATTAGATCTTTTTTGATTTCTTTTATCAGAGTTTTGTAGTTTTCCTCATCTAGATATTGTACATGTTTTATTGGGTTTATACCTAAGTATTTCTTTTTTTGGGAGGTGCTAATGTAAATGGTGGTGTGTTTCTAATTTCAAATTCCAACTATTCATTGCGGGTATGTAGAAAAGCAATTTATTTTTGTATATTAGCCTTGTATACTGCAACCTTCTAAAATCATTTATTAGTTTCAGTATTTTTTTGTTGATTCTTTCAGATTTTGTACATAAACAATCATGTTATCTGTGAACAAAAGGCAGTTTGATTTCTTTCTACCCAATCTCTATGCTTTTATTTCTGTTTCTTGTTTTGTTGTATTAGCTAGAACTTTCAATATGATGTTGAGTAGGAGCGGTGAGGGGGGACATGGAAGAAAACATTTCATTATTTCATTAATTTGATAGTGGAATTAGGCAACTTAGTTCCACATTAGATAAGAGTACAAAACTTTTATCAATAGGTAACTAAGCCTCTTGCAAAAAATTTGCAGAGAAAACCAATTTAAATTCTCCCTGTAAACTGTGATTTCTGACTGATATAGTAGATCAAAATGAGATTTTTCTCTTCTACTTAAGTAAATGTCCACAAAGCATGTAAATCAATTGAATAGGAGACCCCTCTTGTATCAGGTGCAAGGCATCCAGAGGAACAGAAGTATCTATAAACACATACATACACACACACCCCACACTAGGGAACATATAAAACATGTAAAATGTTTTCCTGTATCTTAATTCAGTTCAGTAATAACAGCTACTTTAAAAAATCAGACATTTAGTAAATATAAGGGAGAGATATAGGAGTAGGAAAAGAGACAAATGATAGGGAAAAGAAAGAAATATTTTTTAGCATGGTTGTGAACTACCTGGATCTTCTGCTGTATTAAGATTTTTTAAATGAAAAACAAAAGAGATAAGGAAGAATAGAAACAGAAAGGATGGCATACACACATGTTCACAGGACAAATGCAGATATATGTTTATTTGATCCTGGGGTTGTAATCATGAGCTAGACACAATTTAGTGGGAGAGACGATTACAGTGACACACAGAATCACCGCATGGCAGGTACACATACAGAACAACAGAGCAACAGAGGGAAAGGATAATAAACACCTGGAAGATAGCACACACACACACCCCCCCCACACACACACAGTGAAGCTGTATATAAAAGACAGATGCACACATCTAGGGGAGAGACAACATAACTCATACTCCACGGTCACACTCTACCTGGAAGTTGCTGTTACAATTTTGTTATATAGATGGTTTGGATTCTAACTTCATTTGGAACCATAGATGATCTTGAAATCTTGATTTTTTAACAAAGTACAAATTAAGCCCTATGAAGAAAGCTAAGTTTAAAGGGGGAAAAAAAGGACATTTTAGATGGAGTAATATCCCCATCTTGTGGTGTTTCAGAATATTGACTCTGCTTTTTAATGGCATTTTGAGTTTACATAATTCTAGGTAAACTATAGCTAACTTGATTATTCTTGGGAACAGGGGAGAGTAATTACAGAGGAAATTGAATCTACAGTTTATCAACCTATTAAAATTTTCATCAAAGTTAAACTATTTTAATGGAAGAGTTATACTAGTAAACAGTAGGTGCTAATTATTTAACAGGGTTCAGTGTTTGCTTTAACTTTACTGGGCTCAGAGCAAGAACCAAGAGGTGATCCACATTTGAATTTACCTTTTCTTAAATTTATTGCCTAGAGGTTTCATTTTTTTAATATTACAAGATCTCTTGTTGTTTTCTTGCACTTTATGACATAATAAAAAGTGAGAACCACTACCACCACCATCAACAATGTTTACTTTGCTGCATGCCCTTCCCTCAGGTTGGGACCCTTCTGGTTACCTGTAATATGGGATGAAGGCTTTGAAAACTCATGCTTAGGAATGTAAGTGTATTCTCTATTCTGTATTACTTGACATTTTTATTGTTGATTTTGTCCTTTGACATATGAGGTTTTATTTTTTAAAATTAATCCATGATTTAGTAGCATTCACCAAAATGACTGATGTGCCAAAACTGTGTAACTAGGAATATAAAAGTAGGGAAAGTGAGATACAGCCCCTACCCATTAGATGCTTATAGTCTAGTTGGGGACATAAACATACACACAAGAATCACACTAAAAAATAAGGTGATGTTGAGGGGGATCAAAATGGTGGAGTAAGAGGGGAGGACATGGAGCTCACCTCCTCCCATAAACACATCAATAATACATCTACATGTGGAGCAATCTATGGAAAACTAACTGAAAACTGGCAGAAGAACTCCTATACAACCAAGGCTACAAGAAAGATTCTCACATAATCAGGTAGGATGAAAAAAAAATTGGGTTGAGACTTGTGCCCCGGGAGGGGACTAAGAAGAAAAAGAAGGCTGTACAGGGGGAGACATTTGCCCTGGGGAGTGAGTGGGTTGAGCCACAGACTGGGTGTCCCAGTTTTGGGGTCCTTTGCAGAGGAGACAAGACACCCTTGGCTGCTTGGAGATCTGCTGAAACAAATAGAAAGGCTGGAGAAGCTTAGACTCCACTCACAAGCATGCACGGGTGCTGGCTTTCCCCTAGACAGTGTGCAGAGAGGTCAGCCTTAGCTGCTGTCACCTTGGCACACTCCCAAATCTGAGGTGAGTGAATACTCCGGCCCTGCTCAATCCATGGCACAACTTGGCACCAGATCTAAGGTGGCCAGCACATGGGAAAAGACTCAAACTAGGGATGCAGAGGCAGCCTGTGGGCCTGGGAGGAGGTCCAGGTGGGGCAGCAGTGGCCACTGTTGGTCCTTACTCAAACAGCGCCCCAGAAGCAGCCCACTTCTGACAGCAGCACAGCCACTTCAATTCCTGCAACTGCACTGAACCCCAGTCCCAGCCCACTGAAAGCTCCAGTCCATCCACTCACACCACAACATTGTACTAGATATGGGATGACCACATCAGGGAAAAGATGAAACCTTGGGCTGTGTCTGAGAGGAGTCATAGACACCTACACAGGCAGCATGTTGGAGCTCTGTAAGCACACGAGCCTCAATTACTTAAGCACTCCCCTTCTGTGGGGCAAAAGCCCCAGAGCAGGGAGAAGGAAAATCACACTCTTAAGGGGAAAAAAGCCTGCTTGAGTCCAAACTTCAGGGCTTCTGCTCCAGCAACTTGGGAGCAGACCCCGCCCCTGACAGGGCCACTGAGCAGAAAGGAAGTCCCGCCTCACACTCTGTGCAGGCTTTAGCTCTTACAACACCAGCCACACCCTCTATCAAGGTGATAGTGGCCAATACACCATAAGGAAAGATGTGGCTGGCGTTCACATCAAATCCAGCCCTTGCACTGAAGACACTTGGCATTCACAGTCTATATAGGGATGCTCCCACATAACACTCCTTCAAGACCACAATAGATACCTGTTTCACCTGAATTCATAGAGACAGAGAAAGTGAAAATGAAAAGGCAGAGGAACTACTCCCAATTGAAAGAGCAAGATAAAACCCCTGAAAATATAATGAAACAGAGACAGTTTATCAGACATGGAGTTCAAAGAGTTGGTAATAAAAATGCTAACTGAAGAGGGAAGACAGCAGAAGCAAGAAGAGCTACAATCCTGCAGCCTGTAGAACAGAACCACAATCACAGAAAGTTAGACAAAATGAAACAAACAACAGAGGAATATGTCCCAGATGAAGGAACAAGATAAAACTCCAGAAAAACAACTAAGTGAAGTGGAGATAGGCAAACTTCCAGAAAAAGAATTCAGAATAATGATAGTGAAGATGATCCAGGATCTCAGAAAAAGAATGGAGTCAAGGATTGAGAAGATGCAAGCAATGTTTAACAAAGATGTAGAAGAACTAAAGAACAAACAGGTGAACAATACAATAACTGAAATGGAGAATACACTAGAAGGCATCAATAGCAGAATAACAGATAAGTGAGGCAGAAGAATGGATAAGTGACCTGGAAGACAGTATGGTGGAAATCACTGCCATGGAACAGAATAAAGAAAAAATTTTGAAAAGAAATGAAGACAGTCTAAGAGACCTGTGGGACAACATTAAATGCACCAACATTTGCATTATAGGGGTCCCAGAAGGAGAAGAGAGAGAGAAAGGACATGAGAAAATACTTGAAGAGATAATTACTGAAAGCTTCTCTGACATGGGAAAGTACAGGAGAGTCCCAGGGAGGATAAACCCAAGGAGGAACATGCTGAGACACTTACTAATCAAACTGACAAAAATTAAAGACAAAGAAAAAATATTAAAAGCAACAAGGGAAAAACAACAAATAACATATAAAGGAATCCCCATAAGGTTATCAGCTGACTTCTCAGCAGAAACTCTGCAGACCAGAAGGGACTGGCATGATATATTTAAAGTAATGAAAGGGGAGAACCTACAATCAATAATACTTTACCAGCAAGGCTCTCATTCAGATATGATGGAGAAATCAAAAGCTTTACAGACAAGCAAAAGCTAAAAGAATTCAGCACCACCACACCAGCTTTGCAAAAATTATTAAAGGAACTTCTCTAGGTGGGAAAGAGACCAGCAACTTAAAACAAACTTGTACATATATAGACTGCTATATCAAAACCTCTTGAGAATAGCAAACCCCAAAACTACAATAGTTACCACAAAAAAGAAAAAGCAACCCAAACACAATGCTAAAGATGGTCAGCAAACTACAAGAGAAGAGAACAAGAGAGGAAGGGAAGAAAAAAGACCTATAAAACAAACCCAAAACAATTAAGAAAATGGCAATAGGAACATACATATTGACAATTACCTTAAATGTAAATGGATTAAATGCTCCAACCAAAAGACGTAGACTGGCTGAATGATACAAAAACAAGACTCATATATATGCTGTCTACAAGAGACCCACTTCAGACCTAGGGACACATACAGACTGAAGGTGAGGGAATGGAAAAAGGCATTCCATGAAAATGGACATCAAAAGAAAGCTGGAGTAGCAATACTCATATCAGACAAAATAGACTTTAAAGACTGTTATAAGAGACAAAGAAGGACACTACATAATGATCAAGGGATCAATCCAAGAAGAAGATATAACAATTGTAAATATGTATGCACACAACATAGGAACACCTCAATATATTAGGCAAATACTAACAGCCATAAAGGGAGAAATCAACAGTAACACAATAATAGTGGGGGACTTTAACACCCCACTTTCATCGATGGACAGATCATCCAGATAGAAAATCAATAAGGAAAAACTGGCCTTAAATGACACATTAGACCAAATGGACTTAACTGATATTTATACAGCATTCCATCCAAAAGCAGCAAAATACACATTCCTTTCATGTGCACATGGAACATTTTCCAGGATTGACCAAATGCTGGGCCATAAAGTGAGACTCAGAAAATTTAAGAAAATTGAAATCATATCTAGCATCTTTTCTGACCACAATGCTACGAGATTAGAAATAAACTATAAGAAAAAAAAATAAAAAACACAAACACATGGAGGCTAAACAACATGCTACTAAACAACCAATGGATCATTGAAGGAATCAAAGAGGAAATAAAAAATACCTAGAGACAAATGAAAGCAAAAGTACAAAGATCCAAAACGTATGGGATGCAGCAAAAGCAGTTCTAAGAGGGAAGTTTATAGCAATACAATCTTACCTCAGGAAACAAGAAACACCTCAAATAAACAACCTAAACTTACACCTAAAGCAACTAGAGAAAGAAGAACAAACAAAACCTAAAGTTAGTAGAAGGAAAGAAATCATAAAGATCAGAGCAGATATAAATGAAATAGAGATGAAGAAAACAATAGCAAAGCTCAATGAAATTAAAAGCCAGTTCTTTGAAATGGTAAACAAAATTGATAAACCTTTAGCCAGACTCATGAAGAAAAAAGGGAGAGAACTCAAATCAATAAAATTAGAAATGAAAAAGGAGAAGTTACAACTGACACTGCAGAAATACAAAGGATCATAAGAGACTACTACAAATAACTGTATGCCAGTAAGATGGACAACCTGGAAGAAATGGACAAATTTTTAGAAAGGTACAGTCTCTCAAGACTGAACCAGGAAGAAATAGAAAATATGAAGAGACAAATCATAAGTACTGAAATTGAAACTGTGATTAAAAACTGGCAACAAACGAAAGTCCAGGAGCAGATGCCTTTACAGATGAATTCTATCAAACATTTACAGAAGAGTTAACAACTACTGTTCTGAAACTGTTGCAAAAAATTGTAGAGGAAGGAAAACTCCCAAACTCATTCTATGAGGCCACCATCACCCTGATACCCAAACCAGACAAAGATACTACAATAAAGAAAATTACAGGCCAATATCACTGATGAACATAGATGCAAAAGTCCTCAACAAAACACGAGCAATCTGAATCCAACAGCACATTAAAAGGATCATACACCATGATCAAGTGGGATTTATCCCAGGGATGCAAGGATTTTTCAATATCTGCAAATCAATTAGTGTAATAAACCACATCAACAAACTGAAGAATAAAAACCATATGACCATCTCAATAGATGCAGAAAAAGATTCTGACAAAATTCAACATCCAATTATGATAAGAAAGTGGGCATAGAGGGAACATACCTCAACATAATAAAGGTATGATCATATATTACAAACCTACAGGTAACATCATACTCAATGGTGAAAATCTGAAACCATTTCTTCTAAGATCAGGAAGAAACAAGGATGTCCACTCTCGCCACTTTTATTCAACATAGTTTTGGAAGTCCTAGCTGTGGCAATCAGAGAAGAAAAAGAAATAAAAGGAATCCAAATTGGAACTGTCATTGTTTGCAGATGACATGATACTTTACATAGAAAACCCTAAAGACACTACCAGAAAACTACTAAAGCCCATCAATGAATTTGGTAATTTGGTTGCAGTTTACAAAATTAATACACAGAAACCTGTTGCATTTCTATACACTAAAAATGAAAGACCAGAAAGAGAAATTCAAGAGACAATTCCATTTACCACCACAGCAAAAAGAATAAAATACTTAGGAATAAACATACCTAAGGAGACAAAAGATCTGTGCTCTGAAAACTATAAGACGCTGATGAAAGAAATTGAAAACAACAAAAACAGATGGAAAGATGTACCATGTTCTTGGATTGGAAGAATCAAAATTGTCAAAATGACTATATTACCCAAGGCAATCTACAGATTCAGAGCAATCTCTATCAAATTACCAATGACAATTTTCACAGAACTAGAACAAAAAGTCTTAAAATGTGCAGACACAAAAGACGCTGAATAGCAAAAGCAATCTTGAGAAAGAAAAACGGAGCTGGAAGAATCAGACTCCCTGACTTCAGACTATACTACAAAGCTACAGTAACCAAGACATTATGGTACTGGCACAAAAACAGAAATATAGATCAATGGAACAGGATAGAAAGCCCAGAAATAAAACCACACACCTATGGTCTATTAATCTGTGACAAAGGAGGCAAGATTATACAATGGAGGAAAGACAGTCTCCTCATTAAATGGTGCTGGGGAACTGGACAGCTACATGCAAAAAAAAAAAAAAAAATTAGAACATTTTTAGAACATTCTTTAACACCATACACAAAAATAAACTCAAAATAGATTAGAGACCTAAATGTGAGACCAGACACTAAAATTCTTAGAGGAAAACATAAGCAGAACACTCTCTGACATAAATTGCAGCAATATCCTTTTTGATCCATCTCCCAGAGTAATGGAAATAAAAACAAAAATAAACAAATGGGACCTAATTAAACTCAAATGCTTTTGCACAGCAAAGGAAACCATAAACAAGACAAAAGGACAACACACAGAATGGGAGAAAATATTTGCAAATGATGTGACCAACAAGGGATTAGTCTCCAAAATTTACAAATAGCTCATGTCACTTAATATCATCAAAACAAACAACCAAGGCAAAAAATGGGCAGAAGACCTAAATAGACATTTTTCCAAAGAAGACATACAGATGGCCAAGAGGCACATGAAAAGATGTTCAACATCGCTGTTTATTAGAGAAATGCAAATCAAAACTAAGAGATATCACCTCACACCAGTCAGAATGGCTGTCATCAAAAAATCTACAAACAATAAATGCTGGAGAAGGTGTGGAGAAAAGGGAATCCTCCTAAACTGTTGGTAGGAATGTAAATTGGTACAGCCACTGTGGAGAACATTATGGAAGTTCCTTAAAAAAATAAAAATAGAGCTACCATATGATCCTGCCTTCCTATTCCTGGGAATATATCTGGAGAAAAACATGGTCTGAAAGGATACATGCACCCCAATATTCATTGCAGCACTGTTTACAATAGGCAAGACATGGAAGAAGCCTAAATGTCCATGGACAGAGGAATGGGTAAAGAGGATGTGTTACATATATACAATGGAATATTACCCAGCCATTAAAAAGAACGAAATAATGCCATTTGCAGCAACATTATGGACCTAGAGATTGTCATACTGAGTGAAGTAAGTCAGACAGAGAAAGAGAAATACCATATGATATCACTTATATGTGGAATCTAAAAAAAAGATACAAATGAACTTATTTACCAAACAGAAACAGACTCACAGACTTAGAGAATGAACTTATTGTTACCAGGGGGGAAGGGTGGGGGGGAGGGATAGTTAGGGAGTTTGGGATTGACATGTAGACACTGCTATATTTAAAATGGATAACCAACAAGGAGCTACTGTATAGCACAGGGAACTCTGCTCAATATTATATAACAACCTAAATGGGAAAAGAATTTGAAAAAGAATAGATACATGTATATGTATAACTGAATCACTTTGCTGTACACCTGAAACTAACACAACATTGTTAATCAACTATACTCCAATACAAAATAAAAAGTTAAAACATGCTAACTGAATTAAGAAAGAGAATTGATCTAAGCAAAGACTATTTTAACAAGGTACTAGAAACTATAAAGAAGACCCAATCAAAAATATATAGTTCAATTTTTGAGAACAAAAGCACTCCAGAAGAAGCGAATAGCTGACTAAATGACACAGAAGAATGCATAAGTGATCTGGAAGACAGAATAATGGAAATCACCCAGTCAGAACAACAGATAGAAAGACAAATGAAAAAAAAATGAAAGCAATGTACAAGATCTATGGGATAATATAAAATGTGCCAATTTACATATTGTAGGGGTTCCTGAAGGAGAAGAGACAGAGAATGAGATTGAAAATGTGTTTGAAGAAATTATGGCTGAAAACTTCCTAAACCTATAGAAGGAAACAGATATCCAGGTACAGGAAACACAGGGGGTCCCAAACAAGGTGAACCTAAATGGACCCACACTAAGACACATCATAATTAAAATGGCAAAAGTTAAAGAGACACTGCTAAAGACAACAATTGAAAAACAAAGAGTCATATACAAGGGAACCCCCATAATGCTATCAGCTGATTTATCTGAAGAAACTTTGCAGTCAAGAAAGGAGTGGCATGATATATTCAAAGTGCTAAAAGGGAAAAACTTGCAAAATAGGATACTCTACCCAGCAAGATTATAATTTCAAATAGAAGGAGAGAGAAAGAATTTCTCAGACAAGCAAAAACTAAAAGACTCCAGCAACACTAAACCTATCCTAAAAGAAATTTTGAAGGGTCTTCTTTAAATGGAAAAGAAGTAATGGTTGAAGATCACTTAAATAAGCCAATACATAGATTAAAAAACAAAACAATTGTAAAAGCAACTATAACTACAATAAACAGTAAAGGGATAAGCATGAAAATGTAAAATATGATGTCAAAAACACAAAATGTGGGGAAGGGGAATAAAAAATGTAGAGCTTTTTCAATGTGTTTGAACTTAAAGAAGTTTATCAGTTTAAAGAAGTAGATAAAATTATGGGTCAACATATATGAAACCCTTGGTAACTACAAATCAAAAACCTACAATAGATACACAAAAGTAAAAAAGAAAGGAACTCAAGCACAGTACAAAAGAAAATCTTCAAACCATAATGGGAAAAACAAAAAGAAGAAGAAATGAAGAAAGAAGAACTACAAAAAACAACGGAAGAACAAGGAACAAAAGCAATAAGTACATACCTATCAATAATTGCTGTAAGTGTCAATGGTCTAAATGCTCTGATCAAAAGACTTAGAGTGGATGATTGGATAAAAAATAAGACCCATCTATATGCTGCCTACAAGAGACTCACTTCAGAGCTAAAGACATACAAAGACTGAATTTAAGGGATGGAAAAAGATATCAAAATCACTAATCATCAGGGAAATGAAAATCAAAACAACAATAAGATATCACCTCACACCTGTTAGAATGGCTATTGTAAAAAAAAACAACAAATAATTAATGTTGGCAAGGATGTGGAGAAAAGGGAGACCTCATGCACTACTGGTGGGAATATAAATTGGTGCAGCCACTATGGAAAACAGTACGGAGTTTCCTTAAAAAAACAGAAAATAGAACTACCACATGATCCAGCAATTCCACTTCTGGATATATACCTGAAAAAAATGAAAACACTAATTTGAAAAGATACATGTTCCCCAATGTTCATAGCAGTATGATTTACAATAGCCAAGGCCCCATCAACAGATGATTGGATTAAGAAGATGTCCTATATATATATATATATATATATAGTGGAATATTACTCAGCCATTAAAAAGAATGAAATACTGTTATTTGCAGCAACGTGGATGGATCTAAAGAATATTATGCTTAGTGAAAAACATCAGACAGAGAAAGACAAATACTATATGACATCACTTATATGTAGAAACTAAAAAACAATAAAAATGATTGTATATGCAAAACAGAAGCAGACACACAGATATAGAGAACAAACTTGTGGTTACCAAAGGGGAGAGGCAAGGGAGAGGGACAAATTAGGGGTATGGGATTAACAGATATAAATTACTATATATATCCATTTTATATAAATGGATAAGGAACAAAGGTATACTGTGTAGCACAGGGAATTATGTTTTAATAGCCTATAATGGAATATAATCTGCAAAAATACTGAATCACTATGCTGTACACCTGAAACTATCACAACATTGTAGATCAACTAAATTTCAGTTAAGAAAAAGAGGAATGAACCGTATCATGAATGCTAATGAATGATTTTAAGCAAGAATGTAACATGATCAGATTATTTTTTTAAAAAATTAATCAGAATTTCTTTAAAGTTTTTTTTTTTTAATTAATGAAACAGTTTTGGAGGAAGTATTGGAGTGAGGCAAGAATGAAGGCAGTTTCATTGGTTAGCAGAAAGTTGTTTATTCTAGGAAATAAGCAATGAGAATTTGAATGAAGACAGTGGTAGTAGAAATAGAGAGAATGAGAGAGATTTTAAAAGTTAAAGATGTTCACACAAAAACCCTGCACACAGATATTTGTAACAGCTTAATCATAACTGCCTAAACTTGGAAATGACCAAGATGTTCTTTAGTAGGTGAATGGATAAATAAACTGTGGTACATCCAGACAATGGAATATTATTCAGTGCTAGAAAGAAGTGAGCTTTTCCAATCATGAAAAGACAGAGAGGAAATTTAAGTGTGTATTACTAAATAAAAGAAGACAATCTGAAAAGGCTACATATTGTCTGAATTCAGCTATATGACATTCTGGAAAAGAGAAAACTATGGACACAGTAAAAAGGTCAGTGGTTGCCAGGGGATGGGGACAGGGGAGGAAGGGATGAATAAGCAGAGCATAGAGGAATTTTAGGGCAGTGAGACTACTCTATATGATACTATAATGGTAGATACATGTCATTATACATTTGTCCAAACTTATAGAATGTACAACACCAGGAGTGAACCCTAATGTAAATTGTGGACTCTGGGTGTTAATGGTGTGTCAATGTTGGTTTATCAGTTGTAACAAATATACCACTCTGGCGGGGGATGTTGATAATGGGGGAGGCTGTGTATATGTGGGACAGGAGTATATGGGAAATCTCTGTGTCTTCCTCTCAATTTTGTTTTGAACCTAAAACGGCTCTTAAAAAAAGTGTATTAACAAAAAAGTTAAGGAGGTAGGGAAAATAAAGGTAATGCATGCTTATTTTGAAATGCCATGTCACATTTTGCAGCCCTTTCCCTCTATCTTTCACCTGGCTCATTCATTTTTTTTCTGATAACTCTTGGAGAAATGATTTACGGGGCACTTACTATTTTCAGAATACTGTACTAGGTGCCATGAAATATACAAGTAAAATGTGTAGGAAAAAAATTCAAGGCCGTCATAGTTTTGTCAGGGTGACTAACAAACACACGTGTGTTAGAGACTCTAAATGCCTACAGTTATACCTGAAGCTGAAGCTTTGAATGGAAAGAATGAGAGGGCTTTTTTTGGTCTTTTCAGGTTCCTCATTCATATTTTGAATATATTTTTAATATATAATGATAAGATAAAGAATAATCAGAAATTCTGGAAGAAAAAAATCCATAACACCACTTCATTAACCCAAGTATTTAGTATTTTGATATACAATAGTCTTTTTTCCCAACTGAATGTTTAGAATCCTTAAAAACCATTGTGTAGGAGAATTTGCAGCTGAACAGCATAAGGTCATGTGTGGAAATTAAGACAGATGATCAAAGTCTTTACTCTTTTTCTTTTTTAATCTCATTAGAAAATACTTAGGAATAAATCTGACAAAAATTTTCAGTTCTCTCTTGAAGAGAACTACAAGATAGGCAGAGGAACGTAAAAAAGCCCTGCAAAATCATAATATTATAAAGAAGTAAATCCTTCTCAGATTAATCTACAAATAGAATGCAATTCCCATTGAAGTCCCAACTTTCCAAAGTGGCTCTAAAGTTAATTTTAATAAATAAATATTAGGGAAGAGCTAAACTTTTTATTTAAAAAAAAAAAGGATATGGGTAAAGACAAACTATACAATTAAAATAAAATTGCCTGATGTTGGCAGAGGAGGAGGAAGACAGATCAATGAAACTAAAAAATCCAGAAACAGCAAGTTATGTATAAAAATTTAATACATGATGAGAGTAATATTTCAAATCAGTGAGGAAAAATGAATTAGACAAAAACTGGTTTTGTAACAATTTTATTAAAAATTTAGATTCTTACCTCATTCCATGAATCATACAGTTTTCAGATCGATCTAAATTTTAGCTATTAAAAATTGAAATAATAGAGAATAAAATTACTGGAAGAAAATAAATGAACAGTTACATCATCATCGAGAGGTAGACTTGTCTAAGTGTGACCTCAAAATAGAAGCCAGTAAGCAAAGTTTGGTTGATTTTCTTACATAATTATTAATATTGGTTGAATGCATAAATGTAAAAAAACTGTGAACTTTTTGGAAAGAAAAATGAGTGGTGAAAAACTGAAACATATATAGGAGGCCATCTTATTTTTAATGTTTTCCATATAAAGAGATCTTACAAATCTACAAGAAAATGATACATACATGAACAAAGGAAAGGGGAACTCTAATTTAGAAAAAAAAATCAAATAAAAGAAAATGGCCGAAAGATATCACCAGGCAATTCATAAGTTAAACTATTGGCCTACATCAGAAAAAGTTCAACTTGCAAGTAGTCAGATAGAACATTATATGAAAAAATATAAAATGATGTTAAAAAAAGTGAAATTCCATATTTTATGTATCAAATTATAAAAGATTAGAAATTAAGTAATATTCTTTATTGGCAAGGGTGCTGAAATAAGAGGGTAAATTGGATGAAACTTTCTTGAAGGCATTTTAGCAATGTACCTGTTTTTTTAATTAGATATTTGCATAACTTCCAATCCAGTAATTCTGGTTTTAGGAATTTATCCCAAGGAAAGAATCATGGATATGGGCTAAAGTTGTGTTACAAAGATACTGTTTATAAAGAGAAAATAGCAGCTTGCTTAACAATATGTGTCTGGTTATGTAAATTAACTTTGACATACTAAATAACCATTAAGTGACCTTGTAGAAGACCATTTATTGGCATGGGGAAAAATTTATTTTGTCATGAGAAAATGAATCACAATGGTTTATATTTCTTGTTCCCACTTCTGTGTTTAAAAATGCATATATCCCCTAAAATGGCAGGGGGAAGGTTTATAAAATAAGTAGTCTACAGTAATATTTATGTGGTGGCCTTCATGATAATGCCTTTTTCTCTTTGCGCGGATATATTTTCAAAAAGTTTTTACAATACACATTCATTAATTTTGTAACAAAAAAGAAAAATCATGAAATTATTTTAAAAAAGTGTTCTTATAAGAAACACATAAAATTGGATGAGTGATTCAGGGTTAAGAATCCTGATGTATCTGTAAGAGCATTCCTGAGCCAAGGCCAAAAGAAGACTGAAAATGCTTGGCAGAAATACTCAGCAGTTACTGAGAGAAAAGACACTGGTTTCTGGAGCAAGTTGTGGACAGGCAGGCAGAAGTCAATTTCTGCTCTCATCATCTGAGAGCTGAACTCTCACACTAGGCTCTGTGCTTGGGAAAAGCTTCCTGTTTGTAGATACTGTTATGAGTAAGAAGAATATATCATGTCCTGAGCTTCAGCAGAAGTAGAGTTTGTTCTATGATCTTTAAAATATTGTAGGGAATAACAGTAGCTGAAAAAGAACTGTCATGTCAGGGTTGTAGACCAGTTATCTCTTACAAGAGACTCTGATCTGGATTCATGTTTGCTGCAGAATGTTCTGTCTTCTGGAAAAGCCACCTTGTATGTGTACAAATACAAGAGAACATAATGAGAAAATAGAAATGCTTGAGAAATGGCAAAATAAACTGTTCTAAGGATTAAATTACCCTTTAGGACAATGCAAAACATTGTCTTTATATTGCAGGTAGAATTCTTTGTATATTATGTTTCTTTTGGAGAAATAGTTCTTCTCTAAATGCATATTTAATTTGCAATGTGCCTTCATTTTGTGTGGACATATGTGAGCAGGGGTGTAGATGTGCTTATTTTTATTTATTCATGTGTTTATTTATTTGTATGTTTGTTTGTATTTGAACAGTATTTTAGAGATATCAGGTATTTAGGCCAAAATACAAAAATACTGCAGGGATGAATGCAGGTGAGGAAGGACCATAAAACAGAACTAAACTAATTTATAGATGATCAGTCATGACTGAACTATTAAAATACTACACATGATGGAGAAATGTTAAAAATGGAAAGCAGTGTCCTTTTTTTTACTGTTTGGGAAAGTAATGTTTAAGGAAATAATCTTTTGCTTCTGTATGTATGTTACTTGAGCTGCAGTGGGATGTAGTTGTGGTGAGATTGCCCCATGGGGTCATCGCTGGACCTACTACTATGGGCACCAAGTGGCATTTGTCTTGAAGGAGGTAGATTTTCCTACTGCAAATTCTCTGGAATAGGAAATGAAGATGAAGAGGTAGGCCTCATTGTTGGTTAAAGAAGGAGCTCCTACCTTTATGAGTGTCCTCTTGAACCTAGTCTAGATATTCTTGTGGGCACTTCCAATGGTGGTTGGAAGTTTTCTTTGCCACAAGAAGACAGCCTAGGAGCTACACATGGAGGCTCCCTGCAAAAGCCCCATAAGAATAATACAGGAAGCCTGGATTCATGTAAACTAGCCAAAGGTAAGGTGATTTTTAAATTTTAAACGTTATAAATTCCCTTTACTTATTCCTGTCTTCAGGAAAGTTCAGATGCAGAACCTGGCTTGGGTTCTGTTAAAGAGAATTAATCATATCTGTATCCATGTTTATAAAGGAATGGAGACAACAGTGACTCTACTTGAATCTCTCCTCCAGAAAAATCTGATTTAATTGGCCTGGAGCACCAGAATTTTTAAAAGTACTTCAGGTGACTCTAACGTACAGCCAACTTGAGAACTGCTTCTTTAGAGGCTAGTGTGGGAGTCGGGGCAGCAGCAGTGTTACTGAACCAGGTTCATTTATCAACACGCAGCAAGCCAGACACAGAGACGCCAAGGTTTACAGCTGAGGAAGAGTTTACTCACAAGACAGCCAAGCACGGAAAAGGGAGGACAATTCTCAGATCTTCCCCCCCCCGAAACTGAGGGGGTTGGGATATTTATGGGATAAGCAAGGTGGTCTTAGGCTTCAGGAAAGGTGATTGGAAGCAGGGAAGAGGTAAGGTAATTGGTGTTTTGAGCAGGTGCATCTGGGTGACATGTTTTCGTGTGTTCAAAATGGAGGTGCTTACATGAACTGAGGGTGGAGTTTTCCAGTCCTAGGAGGTCAACAGGCCATTTATCAGACACCTGCAAGTCCCAGTTTTAGGGTTGGTGGTCCCAAATGGCCGTAGCTTACTCACACTGGGCAGAAGCTGACTCCAAGTTCCTGTAAAACAACTGGTCTGCATGAAGCTGGAAAGGCAGTTTGCAAGCAAGGGAGTTTTACCAAGCTGTTCCCTTATCTGTTGACTGTAAGACAAGTTCAAGAATTTTTGTTACTTATCAGCTCCTGTTAATTGTGTGGAGCATGGTTTCAGCAGCAGCTCTGAGATGATTCAGTAGTTACCTCACTGTTGGCAGCAGAGCCCTGAGTCCAGGGAATCCATGGTTAGAAGGATAATAGCAGTCCAGACTTACACAAGAGCAAAAGCCAGGCATTGACAGGAGTCTGCAAATGCTGTGCTTCTTGGTGTAGGGCATTTCAAGGAGAGGGGACCTGAGATTTTGCTACTATGCAAGTAAGGGCTATTGTGATCTTGGTCTTTCAGGTTATGTAATAGGCAAGAACAAATCTGACTCCATATTGGATCCGTTTCTTTTACTTTAATCTTTGCATTGTATTGCTTTTGCTACAAGTTAATCACTGTAAAGAGATATTGCCTATAGCTTAAAGTCTACATAATGGCCCATCTCTGGGGACCCTACCTCCCATGCCTGAGGTTAAGCTAAAATACCTTTGTTTAGCTCACAGGAAACATCCTGACCAGGCCCATCTGTGAATGGCTGCAGGAAAGAAGAAATTAACATATCTCTTCAGGAGTCTGGATGGAACCAGGAAACATTTGCAACAACTTATCGCCTTTTTTACTTTATCTCCTCACCTCCCCTTCATTGTTCTATTAAAGAAACTAGAGTCCAAAACCCAGGCAAAATTGTTCTTCGGGACACTAGTCCCCCATCTTTTTGGTCTGCTGGCTTTCTGAATAAAGTTGCTATACCTTGCCCCAACAGCTCATTTCTCGATTTATTGGCATGTTGTGCAGTGAGCAGTATGAGCTTGGACTTGGTAACAGTTACATAACAATTCCTATGAAGAATAGCCTTCAGATGGAAATATATAAGTTCAGGGAGTTTGAAGTCACATGTCAGAAGTATTTATAACTATATTTGATAGCTATTAAAGATATTTCCCATATTTGTAATGTATGAATAAGAAAGATACAAAAGTCTGAGAACATTTCCAGATAAAAGGATAGTAAAGAGATGTCACAATGAAACATTATATGAGCTAATGGACTGAAAAACAAATTGCTATAAAGGCTATCATTGGGACAATTGATGAGATTTGAATATGCAAAGTGGATTAGATAATAGTGTTGTATTCCTGTTAAGTTTCTTGATTTGTGTTCATTACATTCTAGTTCTGAAAGAAAATGTCCTCATTCTTAGTAAAGGCACATAAGAGTATTTAGAAGTAGGGGGCACATTGTCTCCAACTTAAGCTCACATGGTTTAAATAAATGTCATATACATACAAATATATATATAGGGAGAATGAAAAAGCAAATGGGGCAAAATGTGGCAATTGATGAATGTGAATAATTGGTATACAAGAATTCATTTTACTCTTCTTGTAGCTTTTCTGTAAATTTGAAATTATATTTTTAAAAAGTTACCAAAAGAAAAAAGAAAAAAGAATCAGCATGAGAAGAATCCAAGAGAATTTGAGGCAAAGAAAACATCCTTGAGATGGGAATGAGCTTGACATGTTATAGGAACTAAGAGATACCCACTATGGCTGGAATGTGTTGATAAGGTCATAGGATGTCAAGTGATGAGGAAGCTGGTGAGGAAATAGAAGCTAGGTCATGCAGTTCTCATAGGCCATGCTAAGGGGTTTGGCTTTAATTCTAATGGGAAGTCACTATAAAGTTCTGAGCAGGGATTAACAGGATACACTTTACAGATGATTCCAGGGAATGATTCTGATTGGAGCTGCTTAGGCTACACATCAGCTTCTGAATAACTCAATCACTGTATCTACAGAAAGGAGGGAAACAAATAGGTGGGCTTCTTTGGGCCTCTTGCCAGGTGAATGAGGATGAGGAAAAAATCCACATGGACCCTATGGGATAGCCAAAAACAATAACTGTCACTGCTCACACCTTGCCATGCCTGTGCTGCCTAGCACACCACAGGTCCTGACCCCCACGGCCAACCTTCATTTCACTCTCACAGTTCTAGAAGCATCCCAAATCACATTACAAATTATCCCATATTGAAGACCAAGAACAATAGCAAAATCCCACACCTAAACACTCTTTAAAGGGAGATAACCCACCCAGTCTCTCTATCCTGTTCCATGTCCAGCATTTTGGGTGGTATTTATTTCACCAGTCAAATTTGAATGTGGCTCTTCTTGATCCTGCAATTGAGGTTAAATGACAAATTTAATATTGGAAGGGAAATGGAAAGTTGTTCAGCAACTTAGATACAGAGGCTTGCTCCTCCTCCCCTAGAAGGAATGGCTGTGCCTGGACACACAGTAACAGAGAGCCCCTTCTCGCACCCGCAGCAGCTACTACTTACAGGTAATGAGGTGATGGCAGCTGGCATTCTCAGACAACTCCTCCCAGCTGTGTTGGCGTTTATACTCAGACTCTTTGGTGGCTAAATCCTTTCTATTTATATCCCTTATCCCAACCTTATCATGACTGCATTTTAAGGGAGTCAAGAGTCAGGATCCTGTAATAGGGAAGAACAAATCTGACTCCATATTAGATCTGTTTCTTTTACTTTAAACTTTGTATTCTATTGCTTTTGCTTTAAAAATATTGCCTACAGCCTAAAACATATACGATAGTCCATTTTCAAGGCTCTGACTTTTAAGGGTATAACACTTTTCCATTCACAAGGAGATAAAATGTTGCAGAACAGAGAATAACATTTGTCTTGTTGGAGGTTTACAGGAACATCGTGACCTGACCTACATGGACAGTTGCGAGAACAAAGGATTCTGGCACCAAGAAGTTTGCAACAACTGACCACACCCCTCCCCTTTTTAGTATAAAAGAAGCCTGAATTCTGACTTTGATAAGATGGTTCTCTAGGACATTAGTCCGTCATCTTCTCAGATTCCTGGCTTTCCGAATAAAGTCGTTATACCTTGCCCCAACACCTCGTTTCCTGATTTATTGGCCTGTTGTGTGGCGAGTAGAATGAGTTTGGACTCAGTAACAATCCATCCCCTGCAGACAGGAACCTGTGGTGTGTCAAGGAGTATGCGGAGCTGATTTCTGCAGACTTCTCTCTGTGATGATGAGAGGAAGCAGGCTCTAGGCCTCTTAATTCTAATTCTTGATTTCTATGTTTTTCCAGTAAATCCAGTTCCTCATAGTCTTACACATGACACTGTGGAATTTGTCCTCACCTACCTTTAAATATAATTTAAAAATTCCTATTTCATAGAAGGAAATGAATACAGTGAAGTTGCTGTCCTGTTATATGTTTTACGTCTGCTAGACAGATATCTAAAAGATCTCCCTGCTCTGCTAGAAGGCTGATTTCCTCCAGGGGACAGACTAATTTTTTCAGGTTCTTGCTAGCAGTATCTCCCTGGTTCATCATTCATCATCAATGGCTATCTTTGAGAGTGGCATAGATGAGGATTCCCCTTCTGAGGTATAAAGACCTCTATATATTTTTTCTCCTGGCATACAATCTTCTTCTGATCACAGAACATAACCTCTCTAAAGGAAACAAATGTATCTTGGGTATAACTGCACACCTCGTAACCAAGCAGGACTCTATAGGGCCTTCCTGGGACCGGCTACCCCCCCACAATGTCCTCCACCTGCCTCTTGTTAGTAGAAAAGCTTTAGTCTCCCAGGCTTCCCCTAAGTCACAAAAGGCTGGCTCAAGAATTAAATATTGAAAGAATGTGAACGTGTAGTAACAAAAAAATAGCAGTTGGGCCAGGGGAGCAAGGAAAAATTTGAACAGTAAATCAGCCACATGGTTGTCACAGAATCTTTAATTTCTCCCTGAAGGACATAGATAATAGTGTCTGATTCACATTCCGGAGGTGTTTCACAGATACTAAAACCCCCACCAGATAGAAGAAGATAACTTCATGATGACCATGAGCATGTAGCCCCCAGATTGGCTAGAGCCTGAGTATTGATGATACTAACCCCTGTGACACCACCCTATTACCTCACCCTCAGCCAATCAGAGAATTGTGCACAAGCTGATCACACACACCCTGTGATTCTCTCCCTCACCTTGTCTATAAAAATTCTTCCCTGAAATCCATTGGAGAGTTTGGGATCTTTTGAGCATTAGCCATCTATACTCCTTGCTTGGCACCTGCAATAAATGCTACAGTTTACTTCACCACAAGCCGGTGTCAGTAGATTGGCTTTATTGTGCATGGGGGAGTGTCCCCAAGTTTGGTAACAATCTTAGCCTACCACATTTCCCCACCCTTTCTACTCCCGGCTACAGAGATGGGCATGTGCTCCTAAACCAGGGCTGTCAGACTGCTCCTCAGAACCTCTTCAGAAGTTTTGCAGATATTCTCATACAACAGGAGCTGTTAGGCTGGTTGTTTGCCAGGAGTGGGGTGCTGGGGACCCCTATGCCTGCTCCATGGAGAGAGTCTGTGGAACAGAGCTCAGGCTCTTCATCTAGCTGCGCCTCAAGCTAGTGTCACCTCTGGATTGTTCAGCTAAGTGGCCTAAAAATACCTTTTTATTGCTTAAGTGATTGTCACTTGCAGTCAACAGTCCACCTAATTTCATCAGTGCTTCACTGGTTTAGCTGAACGCTTTGTTTGTTGGCAAGTTTATAAAATAGTGGGAATTGCTTTAGGAGTTGAGCCATCACAGGACCTTTTCAGCCAGGTTTGGGTTTTCCCTGGCAATTAAACTCCATTAACACCCTGGCTGGTAGGTTAGGTTCTGAGGAGCCTCATTAGCTTATAGCAAATGCCAGAAATCTTGTTCAATCATGATCCCAGAATCTGGACTCTGCTTTTGAGGTTTCTGTTTCTTAGCAACAGGAGTCATCTCTCCCTAAAGCTCTAGGCCTCAGTTGAATACTTTTGTTTTTGTCCCTGCCTTTAAAACAATAAGACATAAGGGGACATAGAGATTTTATTTATATGAGTATTATTTTAATAATATTTTGTATTAAATATGAAAGGAGAGGATTTTTTCCTTTCGTATTAATAAAGTCTCTATTAGTAAAAACTTTTAAAAGTCTCTATTAGTAAAAACTTTAATTAAAAATTTTGAGTATATTAAATAATACTTTTAGTATATCTACATTGGTTTAGCTATTCTATGAAAGCCAACAATTTATAGTTGCAACGCTTTGAATTTTAAAAAACCCTTGATTCTGACTAAAATTCTCTAATCAGACATTAGAATTTCTTTTACATTTATTAACCATGATGTTATATTTTTTACAGCCTTTTACCTTTGAGTTCTGAAGAGGCTTTTAAGATATTTCAATGTATAAATGGATCGTATGTAGAAATGTAGAGATTGTGGATAATATGATTTAATAATCACTTATTTTTAATTAAAAAAAATTTAACATCTTTATTGGAGTATAATTGCTTTACAATGGTGTGTTAGTTTCTGCTTTATAACAAAGTGAATCAGCTATACATATACATATATCCCCATATCTCCTCCCTCTTGGGTCTCCCTCCTATGGTATGAACTTCATTAGGAAGGAAGAAAAATGGGGCAATAGTCTGAATAAGCAAGATTAATTAGAGATAAACTATTGAGAGATAGACTAATTTATTCACAGATGGTTTCATATTAATTAAATTGTAACATACTAAAATCATTTTCAGAAATGCTTTCTTTGCTAGTTGATTCTGCATAAATTTCATAGTGAAACTTAGGTCATATGATTAGTATTTAGCAGCAACAGAAGTAAGACAGCTTGCTTTAAGAAATGCCAAAATATGAAATATAAACATCTGATAGAGGAAAAAAATGAAAGAAAGAATCCAGGTGAGGAAGGATTTTTTTCAATGAATTAATCACATCTTAAATAGTTCTACTAGTGATTTATTTTCCAAAATGTGCTTTTAGCAATTGTATTAGTTTCTATCTTGTGTAACAAATTACCATAAGTTCAGCTGCTGAAAGCAACCCCCATTTATCAGTTCACAGTTCTGTGGGTCAAAAGTCTGGTATGTCATGGTGGCATCCTTTGCTCAGGGTCTCACAGGTTGAAATCAGAGTGCTGGCGAGGTTGGGTTACTTTCTGGAGGATCTGGGGATGAACTCAGGTTATTGGAAGACTTCAGTTCCTTGTGGTTGTAGGACTGAGGTCCTGTTTTCTTTCTTCTTTTTAAAAATATTTATTTATTTATTTATTTGGCTAAGGTTTTAGTTGCGGCACGTGGGATCTTTAGTTGCGGCACTCCGGGTCTAGTTCCCTGACCAGGGATCGAACCTGGGCCCCCTGCTTGGGAGTGGGGAGTCTTAACCATCGGACCACCAGGGAAGTCCCTGAGGTCCTGTTTTCTTTATTGGCTATCAGCTGGGGACTGCTCTCGGCACCTAGATGCCACCCGTATTCCTTGCCACTTGGCTTCCTGCATCTTCAAAGTGAGCAACAAAGAATCTCTGTTGTACTGAACCGCCTCATACTTTGAATTTCTTTCACCAGGAGGGACAAGTTCTTTAGGACCTAGGTCAGACCCACTGAAGGCCCACTGAAGATAATTTCCGTCTTAAGGTCAACTGATTTGGGACTTTTTTTATATCTATATAATCCTCCACAGCAGCATCAGATTAGTGTTTGATTGAATCACTGGGAGGAAGTTTGTATACACCAGGGGTGGGAATATTTTGGGAACCATTTCAGAATTCTGCCTATTAAAGCTGTGAAATGCACCATGCTTAGATTTTTTAAAGTCCACATAAAAATATGATGCCTAATCCAAAATGACAGGTTACTTAGAAGACTTGAAAGCTGTTTTAAGAGGGAGTTAGACCCCTCTAATTCAAGTTCTGATATTTTTCTGGTCTCCTAGGCTGTCAAACCCCAAACGCAAAGTAACGACACTAATCTGTGTGGACTTCAGTTCCTTTCCCACAAAGACACAAGCCTTGGGGTCCTCCTTCCAGCAAGACAGTCCCTGTAATATCATCTGCATGTTGCAATTTCTCCTGTCAGCCGTCAGCATTGCAGGCATGGTGCATTTTGGATGTTTATGAAAGGGAAATTTGGGAACCTATAAGCACATGCCTAGACTGGAGAAGGGGAGGGCGCTCACCTGTGTTTTCTGACCTCACATATGGCTTTGTCTCCTCCCAGGGAAATGCCAGTCATAGGATAGTAGCATTCCTGTAAGCCCCCTTTCATCTCCATGTCCTCCTCCTCAGAGGCAGAAAGGCAGTCCTTAAGGCCCAGCTATACTCTGAATCAATTCCCTTTATCTCTCCTGAGGCTAAGCTGCAAAAACACTGCTCATATTCTGCCAGCTACTTTATCTCTTTTTCTCATTTCAAACTTCAATATATTCTTTTAAAAAAGAATCGTACCAAAACCTTCCTCAAAGCCAAATGGCATAAGTAGCTGTGCTTCCTGGACCACAGTGTTCTAGTGAAGTTTCATGATGTTGTCCTCTATCATTAAGGAAGTGTTAAATCACGTGCCATATACTGCTTAAAAAATAGGGTAGTGTGTAAAACTGCCATATTTATACTTAGTTGTCATCCCAGTATGGAATCACCTTGTGCCCAGAGATTCATTCATTTTAGAATCAAGTTCATTAGTTGTCACTGCTTTGTTACGGGTTTTCTGCCTCAGTGGTGAGTTAGGGACTGCTGCATTTTAGAGGTTACCCTGATTCGCCCTTGGTGTATCAGCTCCAGCTATTTGTCCCTGAGTCACCAGATCTCAAGTCTATAAAGTGTGCCTTAACCAGCAAAGCTGTATGGGGAGTGGTTATTTGTGAGGGTTCCAGTGCCAGATGTTCTGGCTTCAAATCCCAGTTCTTCTGCTTACTAACTAAAATCATTTAATGTTTCTGTGCTTGAGTTTCCTATCTTACTAGCGGGACTCTTAGTATGACTGGTGGGTAATAAGTACTTACTATGTTAGATATTATTTTATGTACCTTAACCTCCTGCATTAAGGGCTAAGCCTGTTGACACACTTCTTGTCCTTTGGCTCAAGAACTGGCAGCGCTGGGTTCATAGATGAGGCTTCTCTTACTTTCAAAGTATGTCCAGAATCTAACCACCTCTCCTCCTCATCACCACCACCACCATCATCACCACCACGACCATCACCATCATCACCACAACCACCACCATCACCAACATCACCACCACCATCATCACCACCACCACTACCACCACCACCAACATCACCACCACCACCACCATCACCACCACCACCACCATCATCACCACCACCACCACCACAACCACCACCACCATCATCACCACCACCACCACCACTACCACCATCATCACCACCATCACCATCACCAACAACATCACCACCATCACCACTACCACCACCATCACCACCATCACCACCACCACCACCATCACCACCATCATCACCACCACCACCACTGCCACCGCCATGCTCTCCCCAACCAGTCTGCCATTCATAATTGCAATGGCCTCCTAACTGGCCTCCCTGCTTCTATCCTTGCTGCCCTACAATCTGTCCTTTATATAACAGACAGGATGATCCTTTAAAAATATGAGTCTGGTCATTGTCATTCCTCTGCTCAGAATCCTGAAATGATTTTCCATTTTATTCAGTGTAAAAAATGGAAACTCTTACAGTGGCCAGAGGTCCTTCTTTATCTGGTGCCCCATTAACTCTCTGACTTTTCTGTCATTCGCTGGGCTACTGCTACGTTGGTCTCTTTGCTGTTCCTCAAACATGCCCAGGCATGCTTTCACCCCAAGTTCTTTGCAGGTGTCGTTTCCTGTGTCTGAAATGCTCTTCCTCAGTTGTTTATCTTATGTCTTTGATTACGTGTCTCTTTCTCAGAGAGGTTCACCTTGACCCTCTTCTCTCATGCTCTTGATCTCCCTTACCTTGTGCTGCCTTTTCTTTTTTCATAGTCCATATCATAATTTCTACACATTACATACTTTACTTATTTAATATGGCTACCAGTTTCTGTTTCCCTATGCTAGCATATTAGTACTATGGTGGGGATATTTGTCTATTTTGTTTTGTGATGTATCCCAAATGCCTAGAACAGTGCCTGACACATAGTAGGGGCTCAATAAGTACAGTTGACACTTGAACATCATGCAGGGGTGGGGTGGGGTTAGGGGTGCTGAAACTTCATGAACTCAAAAATCTTCATATAACGTATAGCTGGCCCTTAATATATGTGGTTCCTCTGTATCTGTGGTTCCTCAGTATCAGCAGTTCTGCAACCCTGGTTCTACCCTGGTTCATGTAGTACTGTAGATTTACTGTTGAAAAAAATCCATGTATAAGTGGACCCACACAGTCTGAACCTGTGTTGTTCAAGAGTCACCTATGTATTTTGAATAAAGACTAAATGGATATTGTGCTGGGAAGCCTAAGATAGAAGAAGATGTATGTGAGGTCAGCTTAACAGCTGGTGTATCACAAAGAACAATGAAGAATTTTAAATAAGAAGAGCATGAATCAAAGAGGCAGAATGCGGCAAAATTTCATTACAGTAACCAAAGTACCATCTGAATCTGTTGGTTCTAAATTAATCTTTTCAGGCATATGTAGATATTTAAGTAGTAACCTAGTGCTCTACCCAGTGTCTGATCATGGGTGTTGAATAAATACATTTTAATTGACTTGCTGTCAGCTCCATAATTGCCAAAACTCAGGTGTGTCTATGAGGCAAACTTTAATAATCTCCACAGTTCAGGCAGGTGGGGAAAGGGAAGAGGCTGGGACTGAAGGCTGATCAGCGATCTGAATTACAATTTCCACCTAAGAAGGCACAGTAGACAGGCCTCATTTGGGCTTTGAATTCCTATAGACATGGATTTGAGTTCCACCTCTGTCATTTTGTAGCTCTGTGGCCTTGTTTAGGGTGTTTTACACCTGAAGGCTTCAACTTCCTCTGCTGCAAAGTAGAAAAAAATAATAATTGACCTAGTAATATTATCCTAAATATTTGGTGAAAGTAAGTGTTTAATAAACAATAGACATTGTTGCTTTGTTATTGTTGTTCTTGAATGTACATGGGTAACTTAGGCTTGATTTAGATTTAGATTAGTGTTTATATCTGCTATAGGCTGAATTATGTCTCCCTGTCCCCAATTTATACATTAAAGTCCTAACCCCCATTGTGACTCTTTGGTGATAGGGCCTATAAGGAGGTAATAAAGGTTAAATGAAGTCATGAGGATGGGGTCCCAATCCAATGGGATTAGTGTACTTATAAGAGGAAACACCAGAGAATCTGCTCTCACTCACTCTCTTCCATGTGAGGATGCACTGAGAAGGTGGCCAACAACAAGTGAGGAAGAGAGCTTTTGCCAGAAACCAAAAAGGCTGGCACCCTGATCTTGAACTTCCCAGCCTCCAGCGCTGTGAGAAACACATTCCTGTTGTTTAAGGCATCAAGTCTGTGGCATTCTGCTATAGCAGCCCAAGGTGACTTAGACAATATCCAATGGTATTTCATAGAGTGAGGTTTTAGGTGAAACTTCAATTTGTAGGCAGCATCTGGGAGAACACTGGGCAGGTTCCAAATCCTGGTGATAGGGTATTCTCAAGGCCTGTGCCTTGTAAGGACTCCTGCAAGTAGGCTGGGATTCCAGGAAGGACTCCTGCTTCAGCAGAAAACTGGGCTACTGCTCAGGATCTGAGGTGGAAGACTGACAATGTACTGGCACATAGCCAGTGAGGATAGAGCCCAACTCTTCCACACTCAGACTTGTGCCAGGTTCCAGATGTTACTTCTTTCTCTGCTCATGTCTTCTTGATGAATCACACAAAACTGATACTAAAGATGAAGGGTACTAGTGCCCAGAGCTGATTAGGGCCAAGGAAAGTGAAGATTGTTAGATCATCTTTGGCTCTAAAGTGTTCACCCTCACTAGACCTTACAGAGCTTTTAAAGGTAAAACCTAACACCACTGAACATTAAAATGTGGACTGTTTTATAATTATAGGTGCATGTTTGTTATAATTAAAAAATGTTTCATATATAATTAATAGAACTGAAAGTGGGTGTCTAGCTATATCTAATGGACTAAATTCTCTAAAATATCACTGAGAGACTGGTATAAGAGCTTTTATGATTACTTCCTGGGCAATCTTACCTAGCAATTGTCCTTTACTCGAGGTCTGGGTTGTAGTTCTCAATATGTCTTTATTTTTACTGTCAGTGTATTGATTGCTTAGCATTGATAATATTTCCTGCAGCTCGAGAGCTTTATCCTCCAAATTGGATATTGTCATTTCCCTTGTTTGGGTAGCCAGAATATCTGAGTTTGCCCTAATTAGAATGGACTGTCCTGGGCTGACAAAGAGCCCTATAAGCTAGTCATGATAGGTATAAGGAGTAAACTTTAGTATTCTCAAGAGTCAATACTTTTCCATTTGGTTTATGACAGTTCAGAAAGTTCCACAAAACCTTTTAAAGAAATAATTCTGTCATATAGAGTGAAATAAGTCAGACAGAGAAAAACAAATACCATATATATGGAATCTAAAAAAAAAAAAAAAAAAAGGTTCTGAAGAACCTAGGGGCAGGACAGGAATAAAGATGCAGACATAGAGATTGGAGTTGAGGACATGGGGAGGGGGAAGGGTAAGCTGGGACGAAGTGAGAGAGTGGCATGGACATATATATACTGCCAAATGTAAAATAGATAGTGGGAAGCAGCCGCATAGCACAGGGAGATCAGCTCGGTGCTTTGTGACCACCTAGAGGGGTGGGATAGGGAGGGTGGGAGGGAGATGCAAGAAGGAGTAGATATGGGGATATATGTATATGTATAGCTGATTCACGTTGTTATAAAGCAGAAACTAGCACACCATTGTAAAGCAATTATACTCCAATAAAGATGTTAAAAAAAAAATCAGTGGCGGCATTAGATTCTCATAGGAGCGCGAACCCTACTGAACTGCGCATGTGGGGAATCTAGGTTGCACGCTCCTTATGAGAATCTAATGCCTGATGATCGGAGGTGGAGTTGAGGCGGGGACGCTAGCGCTGGGGAGTGGCTGCAAACACAGATTATCATTAGCAGAGAGGTTTGACTGCACAGAGACCATAATAAATCAATTGCTTGCAGACTCATATCAAAACCCTGTCAGTGAGTGGCAAGTGACAATTAAGCCACATCTTACGGAGTAGACTAGACTGGTTATAAGCAACACACTTTGGGTGTCACTGGCTCCCATCACCCCCAGATGGGACCATCTAGTTGCAGGAAAACAAGCTCAGGGCTCCCATTGATTTTGCATTATCGTGAGTTGTATAATTATTTCATTATATATTACAATGTAATAATAATAGAAATAAAGTGCACAATAAATGTAAAAAAAAAAGGAATAATTCTGAAAAAAATTCAAAATATAAAACACACACACCAAACACATTTACTACAACATGAAGATTCACTGAAACCCATTCTGGTCAATATCCTTTTATGTAGGTTTAAACTCTCCAACTACATTCAATAAAGATAGTTTAATAAAAATAAGTCATATTGTGAAGCACGGAGGAGTATCAGGATGAAGAAAGCATAGTCTTCTGATCTTGGCTTAGTACACATGAGAGGCAAGTTGGATAGCAAATATAACGCAGTGTGAAATCTGGTAAGGGAGTCAGATATTCACGGGGTGCTACAGGGTCAAAGAGGAGTGCTACTGAATGTAACTGGGAGGTGTCATGGACATTTTCTCAAATGTGTGATATTTAACTTCACTGTAGAAAGATAAATGGAAATCATCCAGGTGGGTGGGGAAAGACCAGAAGAAGAGTAAGACACTGCAGACAGAAGGAACAGCGTGTTCCAAGTTCTGAAAAAGCAGGTATATTTGAAGGAACTTTATGGATATTATGAGAGTAAAATGAAGCCAGACCACAAAAATCATATTTTAGGACATTTGGATGAGGAGGCATGATGTGTTCATAAAAAAATGAAGTGTTGCGGTTATTTTTGTACCTTAGCAATTTCACTGAAGGATAATAATAATATCTACCTATCTTTTCGTATTTAATCCTCACCATGATCTTGTGTCCAGCTGAGTATTTGTAATATATTGGACTCTACCAAAAAGATAGTGCTTTTGTGAGCTCCCCTTATTTATACTTCTTAAATTTTATCTATATTCAATTTTTAATTATTCACTGTAGCTAACAATGGCAGAATAGATGTCATATTAACTTGAATAACTGTCCCTTTTATCCATTTATTAGCCTGAATTTTACTGGTTAAAAGGGAACATGTTCCAAAGAAATCACGTGACTACTGAGGACTGAAACTAGCAATATTTCTTGTCTCGATGCTGAACAATACTTGGACTAGACATTGTTTCTTGTCCTTATGTTAATCAGTGCTGGGACCAGGTAAAAATAACCTAATTATCTGCTTCAAGAAATGCCTGCTCATGGAAGAAAGGAAAAATTAATCAAAGAAAAAGAAAAGTAGGGCTTCCCTGGTGGCGCGATGGTTAAGAATCCGCCTGCCAATGCAAGGGACACCGGTTCGAGCCCTGGTCCGGGAAGATCCCACATGCCACGGAGCAACTAAGCCCGTGTGCTACAACTACTGAGCCTGTGCTCTAGAGCCCGTGAGCCACAACTACTGAGCCCACACGCTACAATTACTGAAGCCTGCGTGCCTAGAGCACGTGCTCCGCAACAAGAGAAGCCACCGCACCGCAACGAAGAGTAGCCCCCGCTCGCTGCAACTAGAGAAAGCCCGCACGCAGCAACAGAGACCCAAAACAGCCAAAAATAAATAAATAAATAAATAAATAAATAAATAAATAAATAAATAAATACATGAAAGAAAAAGAAAAGTAAATCATTGAAACAGCTTACTCACCAGGACTAACAGCTTGCTCATCACGACTTGCTTCAAGACCCCTACCTCAATGTGTCTACCAATCCAGAGCTATTTTGATAATAGCAATAATAATGATAAAACTCTGACCAATTTCAACCAGTTTCCCACTTGCAAGACCACCTTAAACATACTCAGCCAAGACCCTGAAACTCTACCAACACTCTGCCCTAATTTCTCATTTTGAGACATTTTAAAGATTCTATCAAGGTGATGTTCTCTGTTATTGGTCCACAGATTTTACTGGGAGGAATTGACAGTCGATACTATTCTGCTATAAATTAGCTTTGACATCCTACCGTTAGAATATAATTTCCTCTATGGTATTCTGATAAAGTTACTGCAGCAACATTGCTTATAGGATAGTATTTGAAGACTTGATGAGAGATGCTGGATAGATGAGAGCATAAATTAACTAAGTCATTTACTTTTTGCAGACACAGTTTTATGAAATAAAGTGGGGTAGTTGGTGGCAGAGAGAGAGATTTTGAGTGGTGGTGGGAGGGAAGTTTCATCCATCTGCCTAAGTAAAGAGTTCATTCTCTACACTATGCTAAGCACTCCTGTGTTTCTGAAAAGGAACAGCAGAAATTGTTTACATAAGGTTGATCAATACTTCTCTATGACTCCTCATTGCTCTCATGATAAGTCCAACTTACAGCTTTGGATGCCCTTTATAATCTGACATCGGCTTACTCCTCCATTTACCTTATGCTTCCCGCCCCCTGCACCCCCCTCCCCCCAAAGCTGATATTCTTCTATCCACACAGATCCATTTGCAAACGCACTGGGTACCTGATTGTCTCTGGAGCTCTGAACATGCTGTTCCCTCTGATTGAACCAGGTTTGTCCACATTTAACCAGTTAACCCCCCACACTCCTTTTCTGTCTCAGCTCAGTTTTTACATGTTCTGGGGATTGTTTTCTGAACTTCTAAGATTGTACTAGGTTCCCCTTTTATATAATCTCATAGTGTTCTGTGATTTCCCTATTCTAGTACATATCATACTGTATTATAATTAGAGTTTACTTGGCTGTCTCTCATGCGCTCCTTATAGGAAGCTCCTTGTGAGAGAGGTTATATATTATATGTTTTTAATGTATTCTCCATCTAGTGTACTGCGTAACAGATACTTAATAAATAGTTGCTGAATAAATGAATGAACACTGCTCTGCTTCCTTCGATGATCTGAAATTCTACTTTCTCTCATTTCTCTGCTGTGTTGGTCTCAAGCCCATTTCCTATTGGACACTATGCCTGACCTGAAAGTTTTCAAGGTTTATTTCACATGTTGATTTTGCTGTAGTGAAGCACAGTTTTTCTTCCCTTCATTGATTTTATGTACCAGAGGGATATTTGAATTCTAGCTGGTTGTAGGACGTGAACCAGGAGCTAAATAGCAAATTTTAAAGCTGCAGACACTGCTACCTATCGATTTCACGTGCCCTCCTTTCTTTAATTTTTGTTCCCTTGTTACACACATTTCACTTTAACACACTGGAATCTCTTTCTCCTGAATATGCAAGCTTCTCTTTTCCTTCCACGCAGGAGCTCAATCCTTAGGAGGCAACATTGTCCCAGCAACCTTGTTTCCTGACATCAGCACTATTCCTTTTGTCTCCCATCTTGTGCTCTCTGCCACTGCTCCCTCACCCTTCTCCCTTCCATCCAAGGGGTTACTTTCCTTTAAATTATTCTGATTGCCTGAATTCCTCCAAGTCATCAGTGCCACTGAGACATGTTCCTCTGTGTTTCTAGAGCATCAGTAAGTCTACGTTAGAGCCTAACACAAGGGTATGAGGGAAGCTGAACAGACCTGATATTACGGGGCAGGATCAATACCTAAGCTGCCAATCATCTTGCGATGACTGCATGTAGCAATGCCACCCTGATGAAGAAGTGCTCAAATGTTGAGGTTTGAGGGGTACCAAGAAGTCCACTCACCTCCAAATATCTTATTTACCAGCTGTCAAAATTCCTAATGATCACTGTTCAAAGGCCGTCATTTATTTTAAAAAAATCTTCCAGAAAATGTAAATATCACAGAAAAAGATAACACAACTTCATATTTATGACGCCCACTGTAACTTTAGTGGAATTAACTTTATAAAAGTGAAAGAGTCTAGATGTCAGATCCAGCTTTGAGGAACTGAATCATAGATCAGAGCTCTGGAGAAGAAATAGGTATTCAAAGAAAAATTTCAGATACTTTGATGCAGGTGCACTGTAATTTATAATGGCTCTCAGTTGCATTCCCCATTCAGGACCTCAGACCTCTCTTAGAGGTTCTCTTCTTTCCTCTAGTGTCTGTAGGAGATTCTTTAGAAGTTTCTGTATCAGTTCCTTTTCTATCAGTTCTATCATTTCTTTGTCTCCTCGGTTGCCCGGCTTTGGAATCCTCATCTCTACTCTGTCCAAGGCTACAGCTGATGTGTCTGCGGATTGCTTCCTGCAGTCCTGGGAACTCTGACTTATGTTGTATTTATGCTCTCAGCACTACGGTAGACTGTGGTGCAGCACAGCGAAGGCAAGGGTTTAACATTTGATGAGGCTTTAGATAGAGTTGTGGGATAAAGAAGGAAACGGCAACCCAGGGAGC
The DNA here is from genome assembly GCF_028023285.1 of Balaenoptera ricei. Lineage (NCBI taxonomy): Eukaryota > Metazoa > Chordata > Mammalia > Artiodactyla > Balaenopteridae > Balaenoptera > Balaenoptera ricei. The sequence continues at coordinate 39,724,576 of NC_082646.1, read as the reverse complement.
AACTTTTTTTTTTTTTTTAACATCTTTATTGGAATATAATTGCTTTACAGTGGTGTGTTAGTTTCTGCTTCATAGCAAACTGAATCAGCTATACATATACCTATATCCCCATATCCCTTCACTCTTGCATCTCCCTCAGGGAGCAACTTTTAATTGTTAAAACGTGGCCACTCTTCAAATGCCCAGACTCAACAGCATCCTTGTTGGTTCCTGTGTCACATATTCCTAGTGTCTATCATATTTGTTTCTCCTCTCCTTTTGGGCCCTCAGAATACACTTTTAGCCCCCTTGCAGTTGGGTAAAGCCACAAGATTAGTTCTGGTCGATGGCTTGTGTATGGAAGCAGGGTCATCTCAGGATGTGGGGGAGGTCCCAGGCAAAATATCTTTGGCGAGGTCCCTGCCTATATAAACAATGTGATCCAAACATATATTACCTAATTTGTGGGTCATGTGAGGCATAGTTATAAATGAAGATTTAGGAAGGTGGTTACAGAAGCAATACTTAGGTATTTGATTATTGTCCAAACAGTGCAAATAAAGATTTTTTTTTTGTAGTGTCCAGGCACCATCTCTTTCCATTCAGGATCAAGAACTATCTTTTTGACTTCTTTATTACCAAATGCACCATTTCTGGCTAATTTCATCTCTCCCACTGGGAGAAAAAGATGGCACCACTGTTATTACTCACATTGCCATGGCTCTTTGGAACCTATTTGTCTTGAATCAATATAGATCTTCCTGCTTCTGTGGTTCTCTAATTCCATGTGTTTCGTGCTGGTTACAACATCTTTCCTGACACTGCATTATCCATCCTGCCATTCCTGAATACTGGCTTCCAATGATTCTCTCAAAGGTTGTTGCTATGCTTTTTTGGATGATGGCCACACATGCAAGTCTTATCTGTGTATGAAGGAAAATGTGCATGATAATTCATTTTTGGTCAAGTTATATGTCCTGCTTAAAATTTTACAGTGGAAGTAGATTACAACACATCTTTCAGCCACATCTTCTCTTCAACTTTTTAGGCTGTACTCCCTGCATACCTAGAATGTGATCTCTTTCAATGTTGACTGCATCCCTGAATTCCACATACTGACACCAGCAGGCAGGATAGGCCCCTGGGCAGAGTGAGAGGAGCGGTCCCATTCACACAGGGAATGTCTGGTACCGCTTCAGACAGACTTAGAAGAATATGACATCACTGCAATAATTGGAGGCAAGAGAAAACATCACTTGGAAAAGCCCATTGACATCAAGCAGTAATGATCTAAAATTTTACCCTTGAAAAAGATAGGCAATCCCCTCTCTTCCCAAGACTCTCTGTCATGTGATGCAGAGCCTTCAAAAGAGATTGTATCTATGTTGCATGTCAGCAGTGGGGGATACAGAGTAAAGAATGCCTGCCGTCACCCTTGGGTGCTGTAGACTGGAGATGGTATTGTGAGCTGAACACAGAGAGGTGAGAGCTGACCTAGGGGCCCAAACATGCTTTAAGCCCAAGGGATGGCAGGGGAAACAGATGGTACCTTAGAACACATTTTGTGTCCAATGTGAGTGAGAATCACCCCAAATGAACATGTCATTACCATTCTGGCTGCCTGATCCTGTGTAATCCTACAAAAGAAATATAATGCTGGCCTGCAGGAGCAAGCTGCTTCACCAGGCTGCCCTCCTGGAGCCAGAGCCAGACACATGGTACCAGGATGCCTCCATGCGCACAAGTCTCAGGGCTCCTTGGGGCATCTAGCTGACTCCATGCATGGGATACAGGGTCAGAGGGTTCCAAGGGGAGAAATGAGGGCTGGGGCCCTTGCAGGTCCTGTTCTGGGTTGGGGAACTCCTCCTGGACTTCACTGCCAGCCCTAGCCAAGTCCCAGGCACTGACATGGCACTCCAAATTTCAGAGCTCCCTAAGGCGTGGCCCAGGTCAAAGAAAGAGCACTACTGAGTGAAAGTGACATGAGTCACTCCTGGCCTGAAGCACAGAAAATCTCATGTGTCTTTCCATTTTCCCGCTGCAGCAACAAGGAAGCTGCATGTTCCAAATTGTGCAGCTAGTGGTGGAGATTCAGTCAGCCTGGGATCTTGAGTGTGGGTAGCAGAGCTTCCGGCTGATCCATAAGGAACACGTAATATAAGTGAGAAATAAGCTATTTTTGTGTTAAGCTTCTGAGGTTTCCGGTTACCACAAGAAAACCTAGCCTATCCTGACTAATACGGATCCTGTATGTGGTGCTGGCTCTCCAGCCATGGGTCAGCCTCTGTATGTAATAGTTCCTACTTTGTAAGATTGAACTGAAGTAAACACGTGTCCAGTTTAGAAAGGTGAATGTTAGCTATTATTTTTATTACAACTGGCATTTGTTCTTGTGTTAAGGACTAACAAAACAGTGAGTTATCCATCAGAAAGTATGTATTTCATATAGGCCAGGCCCCAGTTGTGACTGAGAATTCCTTCAACTGACCAGATAAAGACCTGCCCTTTGTGTTCTCTTTTCTTGTCCTAAAACTACTTTTATTTAACAGTGACAGACAGTGAAAAATTTTATTCCTACTAGTGAGAAAATTCCATCCTTCACTCTCAAGGGGATAACCTCCCGCTGTGATCCAAATAGGACCACAATAATTTAATGTACAAAACATTTATTGAAATCTGATTGAACTCAGTTGTGGGGTGAAGATTGAGCTTCACAACACTTTATAATAATATCTACAAACATTGGTTGAGTGCTTACTGTTTGCCAGGCAACATCCTAAGTGTTTTACTATATTAACTCATGTAATTGTCCTCATACAAGTGTCGCAGGCACTATGGATTTTACTATGCCTATTAGGAAGAACAGAGGTACAGAGAGGCTAACTACTTTGTTCAAAGTCAGGGAGCTACTAAGAGTTTGACTAAGTTTCAATGTGGCAGTCTGGTTTCAGAGTCTATGCTCTTAACCACTTTACTCTGCCTCTGCCTTTGCTTATTCTGATAACAGATCAACCTGAGGTACATGCCTCACCCTTGCCTGCCTTCCCTCCCTCCCTCCCCTTTTCTTTCTCCCCTCCTTCCTTCCTTCCTTCTTCCTTCCTTCCTTCCATCCTTCCTTCCTTCCCTCCCTCCCTCCCTCTTTCCCTTTCTTTCTTTCTTTCTTTCTTTCTTTCCTTCTTTCCTTCTCTTTCTTTTTCTTTCTTTCTTCCTTCCTTTCTTTCTTTCTTTCTTTCTTTCTTTCTTTCTTTCTTTCTTTCTTTCTTTCTTTCTTTCCTTTCTTTCTCAGTTGTGCTTCTACAAGGAGTTGAAGATCACAAATGAGGCCTGAACCATCAGTGTGTGGTCTTCTGCACCTTACCTTCAGAATTCTCAAGAACATGCACACACACAAATTTCCTCAAAGGCAATGGGTGAATAATGGTTATTTGATGCCTAATGAACCTTTACTACAAGGCAGTGTTCAAGTCTTCATTCATTTATTCAGGAGGTATTTACTGAGTGCCTATAATGTGCCAAGCAGCAGGCCAGGCACTAGTGGACAAGACGGTCTCTGCCCTGAAGGAATCTCAGAAACACTTTACAGCTTCCAAACAAGTTTGACAACTCCTACCATCCAGGTTTAGGGTACCCTGCCACAGTTAATAATTTTCTTGAATTATCCATATTCTGCCCATGCCTATTTGCTTATTATAGATTGTCCAGAGTAAAGTATGAGCTGCAAATAAAATTCTGCCAAATAGAACTGGTGAGGGGGAGATGAATGACCCAAATGGAGGAGAAGAGAGATTTCTGGGGTAGAGAGAGGTTTGTGGAAAGGACTTCATGTGGTCTTTGCCAAGCTCTGTATGAGGAAAAGGAAGGAGGAAGGAACCCTCTCTCTGGTTTGGCAGGGTGCCAGGGCAGGAAAGTAGGAAACAAATAAATACAATCCTAAAGCAGCAACTGAGAGTTTTACTCCCTGGAAAGTTAGTCATCTCAGCCAGTGAGTCTCAGAGCCTGGCATCAGATTTATTGTTGAAAAGACTGGCATGGAAACTTCTGGAAACTGTCCTGGAGGCTCCATGTACTTCAGCATTGGTGGGCAGGGACTTTTGTCACCTGAAGGGGAGATTCCCTTGAAGTTTATTTGATGCCATCTCAGTGGCTGAAGGACAGGAGCTCACAGGGAGACGGAGGACCACTGTCTTTGTGCAGCATTTACCTCTTCAAATCACAGACATGTACTAAGCACTGCTTGCTGGACCCTGTGCTAGGCATGGCTTGGACAGCAATGAATACGTAGACGCTGCCCTCATGGAACACTCGATCTAGTGGGGCGTACACTTCCATCGATGAGAATTGTGATGCAATAGGGTGCATGTACTGGGGTAACAGGGTTATCAAGGCTGTCAAAGGAAGGGCACCTCTCCGTAAGAGGGAAGTTGAGGTGCAGATGGAGAATAGAAAGAACTCCTGCAAATCTTCAGAGGCAGCTAAATTACATTTAACATCTTATTTTCCAGATTGTGCCTCTTAGCTGATGTGGCCTTGAGAAAAACAACTGTCAAATATGATTGTGTAGTCTCTTGATTTGTGATCTCTAAAGAAAGAGGGTACATATCTTTCAAGTTTCTTTGTAATTGCACTCAGCGCCATACTCTCTCTGCTTGCTACTGATAATGCCAGCATGCTTCTGATTTAAGCACAGAGGTGCTATTGACCTCACTGGGTCTCTGCACTGAAAATAGATCTTTGGTGAAAAGAAGGCAATGTAAAATAGGCCCTCATTTTGATCCTTATCTATTGGTACTACTGCTGTCTATTTATTTTCAAGTGTTTTGTATCACCAGCATATTTTAAGGACTGACTCAAATATGCCTCAAGGAAAGTAAAACTGCATGACAAAAAAAAGTCAGAGAAGTTTAAAAAGATGGATAAGCTTGTAAAGGGCAGAGGTTGAGTGACTACATAGAATTCAAATGATTCTTTTTGCAGGATAAGGGAAATGCTTTCTTTCCTAAAGGAGAGTGACTGGGGAAGTGGGGGGGAGCACTTATTTGTTAGGAATTAGCCTTTCATGAATGGAAGAATAGATGAGAAGCATAATTCTAGCAAGCAGAAATTGGGTGACTGTGGGCAGAAGAGATGGCAGGGGAGGTTCTTGAAGGGGAGATAAAGAGCTACTGCTTTTCACGCTTTACGAACAACAATATGGATTCAAGCGGAGCTAACTGGTTAAAAGGATGAAGATGCTAGAGTTAGACAGAAATGTATGAAATTTCTGGCTCTATTTTCTATCTCACGGATCTGTGCCAAGTTACTTGACTTATTTAAGATTAGTTATTTTAAAATATGTAAATAATAAGATTTTTGAAGTAGGATAATCATTCTTGTTGCGATAATGAACCAAGTCTGGCACAAAGTAAATGCTTAACAAAGAGGAGGTCGTTACTCTTTACAATGTTGATGATCATCTCATTATTAAGTGAACACAGACTTCTTAGTGCTTAGGCTAAGATAGGAGTGTGAAGAAGTATTCTACATAATCACGCCAGGAGGGTGTGCCAAAGGAAGAAGCAGGCAGGTGTTCTTACCCAGGGATGATGGGAGATAGGAACTCTTTCTTGCTAGACTAGATCTTGAAAGAATGTGAGGCTAGAGCTACAGCAGCCATCTTGCAGTCATGAGGAAAAAGCCTGGAATATCTAGGAATAGCTCTGAGGAGTAGGAGAGGAAAGGCAATACAGTGAAAGAAAAATCAAGAGAGAGAGACTCTCACTCCAGATAATATCATTTGATCTGTGCATCTGGCCAGCCTAAAGTTGGTACTACCCCTGGATTTTCTAATGCTTGAGCCAATACTTTTTGAGTTTAAACTTCTTTGAGTTTTCTGATACTTGCAATTATAGAGTCCATATAAAAATAATGAAGTCACATCTTTTAGTTTTTGATAAAAAGAAGAGCATTTTCTCCCCTCTTTTCCTGTCTTGGATGTAGACATGATGCTTGGAGCTGTATTAGCTGGTTATCAACCATGACTCAAAAACCTTGAGGAAAAGGCTAAGAGAAGCTCTGGCATATCCCTGTGCTGACCTTATGGAGGCAGAAATAATGCCAACCTCACTTCTTGTATTAGTTTGCTAGGGCTGCCATACAAAGTAGCACAGACTGGGAGGCTTAAACAGCAGAAATTTATCTCCTCACAATTCTGGAGGTTAAGTCCGAGATCAGTGTGTTGGCAGGGTTGATTTCTTCCAAGGTCTCCCTCCTTGGCTTGTAGATGGCCGTCTTCTCTTATTTATTCACATGGTCTTCCTTCTGTGTGTTTCTGTGTTCTAATCTCCTCTTCTTATAAGGACACCAGTCATATTGGATTGGAATCCACCTTAATGACCTCATTTCAACTGAAAAATCTTATCTCCAATTACAGTCACATTCTGAGGTACTGCGGAGGGGGTTAGAACTTCAACATATGAATTTTTGGGAAAAATAATTCAGTTCATAACATTTTTATTGCAGCAAAGTGACACCTACAATAGTAATCATATTTCAGATTATGTTATTAATATTTTAGCAGCTAAATGAAATAGTTAAAAACTGATGGAGGAAGTTCATTTTAATTTCTATTTCTGCTAGCCTATGATCTCATGCTTTGGTAAAACTCATAATTCTCAAGAGAAAGGCATTTGCAGACAAAAGATACTTGCTCCTGAGTTCAGGGAACACAGATTATGTTTCTTTTTAATTTTTTTTAAAGACTGATTTTCCCAGAACTCCAGGAAATAAATTTAGAGCTTTCATAGCTTAGACCACAGGAGAAGGAGAAATTTTAAACAAGTAATATAGACTAGGCTTCATAAGGGCAAGATCCCATTCTTCCATCCCATTCTTGGTTGGAAGCCTAACCAAGAGGATTAATGATTGCTCCTTCCAATACCAAAGCACTGACTCCTGAATGCAAAAAAACCCCCAAAAGCCATCCCCGCTTCTCTCCAAGATTATATCGCTAATGCTCAATTCTAGAACTTGAGCTGGTAACTGCAAATGTTGACGTTTCGATTACACAATGGGCACACTGCCTTTTTGGTAGCTTAGAGAACACTTGAGCAGACCAACTACATCTCTCCAGGGAATGAAAAACTCATGTAAGTTGGGTTCTAGGTCTGTTAGGGGAAAAAGGAAATACATGTCTCAGTGCTGAAAAGTCAGGTTTTAAAATACTGACCATGACTTGTTTTCTAATAGTTTCTAATTTCTCAAAGAGGCAATCATATTTGAAATGAGATTTGAGTAATGAAGAAAAGTCTGGTTTGAAAATTATTCATACAGATACAAGAAAGCCTTAATGAATTTTTTCTTCCAAGACTTTAATATAAGGCTTGATCCTATATCTCTACATGAGTTGAATGCCTGTGTCTTTTTTTTTCTTGAATTCTTGACCCAGTTTAACTGTATGAAGATAATGTTCTGTTTTTATTTTTAAATTTCTTTTAAAAATATTTATTTATTTATTTATTTATTTATTTGGTTGCTCTTGACCCAGTTTAACTGTATGAAGATAATGTTCTGTTTTTATTTTTTAATTTATTTTAAAAATATTTATTTATTTGGTTGCTCCAGGTCTTAGTTGCGGCAGGTGGGCTCCTTAGTTGTGGTATGCATGTGGGATCTAGTTCCCTGACCAGGGATCATACCTGGGCCCCCTGCATGGGGAGTGCAGAGTCTTAACCACTTAACCACCAGGGAAGTCTCCCTATGTCTTTTTAATGGAATTTTAGCTTGATAGGAACTCGGAGAGAGAGGGCTGAACCAGAATTGAACAGGAAACAGCTTTTTCACCAACTGTATTTCATCCAACAGAGGGCACTTGGAACTCACACATAAATAGCGGCAGCAACAGCATTTAAAATATCCGTTCCATTGCCATGCAGATTCTTAATTAACACATAGCATCAGGGTTTCATTGACACCAATAAAATGAGATGACTGCGACCTTGATTAATAAAATGTGTAATCATTTTGGAAATATTGGGAGTTAGAAACTTGTTAGATATTTTTTCTGGGTGATTACACTGACCTGTAATCAACAAAAACAAAATCTAAATTGCAGATTACTCCAGCTCCATCTCCAGGGTAAAAATTTTATTTCTTCTTAAAAATAAAATTGACTATACCTTTGTGACAGTTTAAGGATAAGACAGTAACAGATTAAATAACATTTTTATTACTATGTGAGGAGTATTGAATTGTCTGATACTTCTCAATATCAAATAAACAAATTTCAGACACAGGGGAAAGGATATTTAGGTTGTTATTTATATATTTCTAGAATTCTACTTTTAAAATTTCTGGGTCCAGATCAAGCAGCAAAACGAGGAAAATGAAGATCTGACTCTTCCGTTTCCAAGTGAAAAGCTTTGACTTACCACTAGAGGGCACCCTTCACTCTCTTATCTTTCTGAAGTCTTCAGCCCCGCAGAACTCTCCTTCGCATGGAAATAACTGCATTTACTAACGTTTGTGATTTATTTAGGAATAATCAGAAGCACCCCCACGATTCTGGGCAGATTTTTTTCCCCTAAAGCTCCTGTTGATTGTGATGCAAAGTCCTTAACTGCATCAAATGTAAACTGGAAGAATTCAGCAAACCTGGATTGCCTGTGCAACTATACATAAAATATACTTCACCATCACAAAATTTTTATTTTCATAAAATAGACAAGGTAAAAAGTTAGAAAGTTTATGCTTCTCCTTTCATGTTTTATAGAAGCAGTTCTGCATATTGATCAAAGTACCATATCTTTGTGTGATGTTGCACAGCACAAAGCCAAATAGTTCATTGGTTTCTTTCTGTCTTTCTCTCTCTTTTTTCTTTTCCAGAATGGTGAGTATATAATTGATCTCATAAAAATCCTGGTCATTGCACTAATTTTCTGGAGTTGGTCTAGTATATCCCCAACTCTGAGGTTTTATAACTCTGGTTTCTCAGTAGGGTATGTGGTAGATGGTATTGTTATTTGGAAAAAATTTACTCCACCCTCTTCTCAATGGGAGAAAAATACTTCCCCACTCCATCATGCTGATCTTGGTCAATGGAATGTGAGAAGTAACTATGCTACTTTCAAGCGAAGGCTTTAAATGTGATTTAATACCCCTTGCTCTTCCTTTTTGTCTCAAGAATGCATATATTATGCATAGCGGCTGCTCCTTCAGCTTGGGTCCCTGAATGTGAAGATACATGCATGAAACAGAGCCAAAGTGTTCAGAGCCGAGTGGCACCTGCTGACATATAAAGTCAGCAAGAAACATGTTTGCTGTTGCTAGCCACTGGAGTTTGGGAGTTGCTTTTTGTGCAGCAAGCTGAATAATATAAAAATTGATATGAGGAGTGGGGTACTGTTGTAGGAAAATAAAAATAGGTGGCAATTGCTTCCAGATAAAGCTGTAGGTGGTGAAAAAACTATTGTGGGAAACTGAAAAGAGTGATGATCAATGTAATATAATTTTTTTGTGCAGCAGCAATAACTTGGGAGGCAGATAGCCTACCTGATGAACTTATGGCTTTGGCTGGAAAGGTATTTAAATGGAATAGTCCTCGTGTGAGTTAGTTGTTATTTGCTGCATTTGATAGGCTGTTTAACAAATGAAATAAATGCAGAACATAACTGGTCTGTTTGCAGGATGGGATGGAAGAGAAAATAACCTCAAAATCTGGGGTTTTAGGGTACAAAAATGGTACTGTTTTTAATCTTCAACTGGTAAAAGATCAAACGGAGAAATACTTTGAGCCAAAAACCACTGATTAAGACATAGGTTGAGGCGAAATTATGGGAGTGACCGCAATTCCTAGAGACAGGATTCTGTAAGAGCTGGTCAAGCCCATAGCACCCTTCGTTAAGTCTAGAGAAAAACTTATGCCCACCAAAGAACTGTGATGGAGACAGCTGCACACAGAAATGGAGTCCAAGGGGAAGAGCTAACAAAATCTTTGAAAGAGTTGTACTGCCAAAAGCAGTGTCCTACTGCATTAAAAGTCTGTGACATTTCGAGACTATCTGGGCAAGAAGCAGGCTGAGAAAGCTGCTCCTTCCCCTATTATGGTATAGTTTCCAATGCCCTCCTCTGATGCATCCAACACGGTTAATGGAAAGATGTCCTGGAGGGAGGAGTCAAGAGCCACAGAGAATGATGAACTGGGGCGCTACCCACAGGGAGTAGGACTCAAGGAACATTCTTCCTCTAAGATGGGACTCATAATGTTTGTCCAGCAGAATCTCAAAAGTGCTGTGTACCAGTGATTGCTAAGTACTTCTCATATTTCCTCTTTATGAATAGCAGTGTTTAATGCAGTTATTCTGTCACCTTCCACCACTTTATGTGGGTACATGTGGGTTATTTTGTGCCTGATTTAGAGACTACCATGAGATCTTCAACTTAGTACCCAATGCCATTACGGGAAGGGACTTTCTGGGTGTATTTCTTGGAAGTAGGCGAGTAATTTTGAGTAAGAAGGGAAGGAAAGTAAATATCCATAAAAGGTGCTCTGTGATAGGTTGTATTATTGTTTTCAACTATTTTTTCCCCTCCCTTGTCCTGGGCAGAGAGTATTTTCCTGCTCCATTGATGCTGGGCTAGTCCATGTGACTTTGTTTGACTAATGGAATATGAGCCAATGAGACATATGCTATATTTGAGCAGAAGCTTCGAATGTGATTGCCTCTTGTTCTTAGCCTCTGCCATAAAAATGGGCATCTGCCGTGTAGGGCTGTGCCTTTATCTGAGGTGCTCAAATGAAAGGACATTTGGAGAAGGGCTGCAGCCCTAGCCAATTCACAGGTGCAGACACGTGGTGGGAAATAAATGTTTGCTGTTGCAAGGCACTGAGATTTTGGGTTGTTTGCTTCACAGCGAACTGCCTAATGCAGGACATGAGACCTTGGTCTGAGATCCCCTTTGCAGTTTCGTTCACAGTAACATACAAATACGATTTTGTCTTTTAAAAAGCAATCATTTAGGGACTTCCCTGGTGGTGCGGTGGTTAAGAATCTGCCTGCCAATGCAGGGGACATGGGTTTGAGCCCTGGTCCTGGAAGATCCCACATGTTGCGAAGCAACTAAGCCCGTGCGCCACAACTACTGAGCCTGCACTCTAGAGCCTGCAAGCCACAACTACTGAGCCCGCGTGCCACAGCTACTGAAGCCTGTGAGCCTAGAGCCCATACTCCTCAACAAGAGAAGCCAGTGCAATGAGAAGGCCACGCACTGCAACAAAGAGTAGCCCCCATTTGCCGCAACTAGAGAAAGCCCGTGCGCAGCAACGAAGACCCAATGCAGCCAAAAATAAATAAATAAAATAAATAAATAAATTAATTTAAAAAGTTTCAAAACTGCTTCAATTATAAAAAAAGCAATGATTTAAGTTATAGCAATCCAAGAAATCTTAGCTTATATGCCAAATAAAATAAAACGTATTTTTCCTGATTAAAATGAAGCAAACACCTGCTTATATTGAAAACTCCAACACAGTATATTTCCAATTGCAAGGCAATTCCATAAGAGAATAAAAGATGATTGGTTTATTTAGTAGGACTCTCCAAATTATCCGTCGTGAAATAATGAGTCGGGTCAACCCTTTCAGAATGTCTTTGCCTAGGAATGAACTGGACACTTTTGAACGCTATGTATGAATTATTGACATAAAGTGCACCACTGAGAAATGTCTGTTTATGTTTCTCAGCTCAAAGCTTAGCCAGTGATTCTCCAACTTGGTAGCATGTTCACATTAGAGTGTCGGATGATTTAGGAGTACATCCCCCATGATATGATACCAGTAGTGAAGTCACAACATTTGCTGACAGTTGCCTTCTTTTACAAATTAGAGTGAATTCAAGATTACCCCTATAATAACGTGAGGCTTGCTTTCATTAAAATATGCTTTCTTTTGTGAGAGGGTAAAGGATGGAGTTACAGGTAGAATCCCCGTTACTTCACAAAACCTCGGGTTGATTTTTTTTCTTTGTTTTAGACTACAGTACAAGCTGCATTTGGAAATGTGCTCCACATGTGAACTTCACCTGTTGTGTGAATGGGTAGCAAGGACGAGGTTGAAATCTCTTGAACTCCTGTAAGAATCGATGTGACTTTTAACAGAGATAGATCAAAGATCAGAGGTAGAGTGTCAGTAAGCAGGGGTCCTCGGCTCCTCTGGTTTGGAAAAAGGATAAGTGGAGGAAAAGAGGAGAGATAACTAAGAATCAGCTAAAAATGGCAAAAAGATTCTTCTGCTCAAAATAATTTTGCATCTCAGTTTTTTTCTATTTGGGTCAATACAAGGTATCTTCTAAAATGCAAAAACCCACCAGGAAGGGTAGATATTTAACTTCTGTAGTGTCACAGGGAATAATTCCCTGAGACTTTGGAGAGTCCAGAGAGGGGGATATTTCTGGAGACAGAAGTGTTAAGGTGTCAGAAAGCCCTGGGTGAGGTGACAATAAAGAGCTGTGCCCAGCCATAGCCTCGAGCTATATGCCACCTCAGACCTGTGCTGGACACTCAGCAGATAGGAGTGGAGACAGGTCATGTCCATGAGTGCCTATGGAAGTTCCCAAAGGACTTTTCTTGCCCCATGGTGTGCTATTCACCTGTACTACATCCTACTTGGAACATGGTCAATCCCCCAAGTATATCTCCCACCTAGGACTTCTGCCTGGATTGCTTTTTTAAAAAAATTTTTTTGGAGTATAGTTGATTTACAATGTTGTGTTAGTTTCAGGTGTACAGTAAAGTGAATCAGTTATACATATACATATATCCATTCTTTTTTAGATTCTCTTCCCATACAGGTCATTACAGAGTATTGAGTAGAGATCCCTGTGCTATACAGTATCTATTTTATATATAGTAGTGTGTATATATCAATCCCAAACTCCTAATTTATCCCTCCCCAGCCCCTTATCCCCTGGTAACCATAAGTTTTTTTTCCACATCTGTGACTCTACTTCTGTTTTGTAACTAAGTTCACTTGTACCCCTTTTTTAGATTCCACATAGAAGTGATAGCATATGATATTTGTCTTTCTGTGTCTGACTTACTTCACTCAGTATGACAATCTCTAGGTCCATCCACGTTGCTGCAAATGGCATTATTTTGTTCTTTTTTATGGCTGAATAATATTCCATTGTGTCTGTGTACCACACCTTCTTTATCCATTCCTCTGTTGATGGACATTTAGGTTGCTTCCATAGCCTGGCTATTGCAAATAGTGCTGCAATGAAAAATGGGATGTATGTTTCTTTTCGAATTATGGTTTTCTCTGGATATATGCCCAGGAGTGGGACTGCTGGATTGTTTTTTCCGTTCTGTTGGCCATAAATACTTGTTGACCCTTTAACGTCCATCTCCAATGTCTCTACCTCCATGATGCCTGGTTGATTCCATTGGAAGATTAAGCTCCCAGTTTCCTTCCTGATTCTCACTCTCCTGGGTCCTTCTCACATTGCATTGCCATCATCTGTTTGAGTACTGGATATTCTGAAGACAACACCCACGATTTATTCATCTTAGTAGCCCTAATCCCTTTACCTGAGCATCTTAACATGTAATGGATGTTCAAGAAAAGCTAACTCTTGGGGTGGAGAGAACAGGAGAGGGAATCAGAAAAGTTATATAGATGCAAAATTGGCAGCAGGTAGCTCTCAAAACAAACTTCATCCATTGTGAAATTTTCCCTAAGGTGACAGCTGCCCCAAGTGCTAAGAATAATTTTGCTTGCAGATTTTGGTACATGATAAGAGTCCTAGACAGATTTTAGCGCGGCATCTCCCTCGTAGTAGAAGATGTTTGGTTGTGGCTGGCAGTGGGTGTGTGGTCAACAGTTCTTTCCATGATGCCCACCTTGCCTTTGACTTACAGACATAGCAGTTGGATAGAGAACTTGTGGTTGCTTGGAGTCCTGTCTTTTTACCCACGCAGGATGTTGATTACTTTGGATCAAAAAAGCTCTCTCTTTCTGACTTTTGCATGCCAGATTGGCTGCAGAAGTGTTATGAACATTTCCCAGCTTTTTTTTTTTTTTTCTGCTCAAAGCTGTGCTTTCTTTTCTTATGCTACATTTCCTTGCTTTGACCTGCTTGTGGTCATCCTCACTTTGGCTTATAAAACAGCATGCTGTCGTGCATCCTCTGTGTGCATCCTGTCCGGTGATGCTTGTGGCAGAAGGCTTTGCTTTTTTGCCAGCTACACTAGGTTTCCTGTTGTGCTATAAAGGTGCCACTATTTATTTCTTTGTTGGAGAGTGTATGGTGTACGTGTGTACGTAAAGAGGGAGAAAGACAGAGCAAGACAGAAAGACAGAAAGTGAGAAAAGACAGGGGGAGGGAGGAGGGAGGAATGAGGGACCAAGGTGGAGAGAGAGAGAGAGAGAGAGAGGTATTCCCTGTTGTACAATGTTAAGAACAGTATTTTATTTAAGCTTAGGTTAAATTGTGAAATTCGTGGACAGATGCCTCTCTGCCTTACTTGGGAATTTTCTGCCTCTAGTTGGTACTTCCACATTCCTGTCATGCCTGCTGTTTCTTGGTTTTCCACAACGTCATACCTTCCTGGATAGTGCCAGGACTATTAAAAATTGCTGCCATTTATTGAATACCTACTTGGGCAAATACTGCAGTTACCTTATGTCTAATTGTTACACAAGTATCGCAATATAGGACCAGTATTAGTTTCAACACTCCTTCTTCCTGAGGCTGGAAAGGAATGGGTAAATCGGAAGCTCTAATCTGAGAGATTATGTGCTTAGTATATGTGCTAACTCTTTCAGATGACATAACACTTTCACCCATTCAAATGATTTTTTCCTCTAAAGGTTCTGAAGGGGAGACATTTTGGGGGAACTCAGCAGGCATAGGTACCCTAAGGGGCAAAGATCTGTTCAGAGGGTCTTTTCAGTATGTCTCCCTGAATGCTTCTTAATGGTGCCCACAGACCAGATGGGATTCTGTGTGGGTGAGGTTCTCAATCACTACTTATTTCTGCTCTGGCTTGATACCACAGTAAACTCTTACTCAAGTCTACTTAGATACAGAGAATCAGGGAATCTTGGATTTGAAGGAATCTTTAAAAAAATTTAAATCTAATCCAGTGATTCCTAATCTTGGGCATGCATCAAAATCATTTTTCAAGCTGTAAAATGACAGATTCTTAGGGCCAATACCGTGAGACCCTTGTTTTGTATGTCTTAGGTGGTGTCTGGGTTCAACAAGTGATTCTGAAGTGCAGCCAGGTGGAAAACCATAAATTTAATTTACTTCTCATGATATGTGAATACTTTCTTGCTTGATTTGGTTTTCTATTTCTTCATCGTTGTACCTCTGGGAAATATGCAGAAAAGCAGAACACGAGGATTATTTTCTGCTCAGTTCCACAAAGAAAATCGGTGACTAGGGCACTGCATTAGGGATTACTAAGTCTTCAGGCTTATTGGAATAGCTCACTGTGTCAATTTTTCAATATATTTTCTTTCAAAAGAGGTATTTCATCACTTCCTGTGTCTCTTCCTAGGTAGTAATAATGAGGACATATATACCCCTGGATAATTGGGTCAAGAGTTTCATAAGTTTCCTTTTAATGTGAAATAAATTTCAGGAAAAAGGGAAGCAGAGGAACAGAGATATTGATTCTAGCTCTGCTGCTGAAAGCTGTAGGTTTTGAGTGAGTCAGCTTATGGCTCTGAAACTCACTTTTCTCCTGTGTAGTTTGACCAATGGACTGTAAGATCCTTTTCAGTTCCAGGACCCCAAACTCTCACAGAACCTTCCAATCTCCTGATTGCCCCCTTGAACATGGAATCTGAGGAGCCATGGAAATGACTCCAGCCTCTGTTATTATCTCCTTTCTCTGAATTCCTGCTATGCTCAGAAGCCTCCTTAGTAAAAGAATAGCTATATTCTGACATATTATTCTCTGTGTCACTGAATTTGTCTTTGAAAAGATTCCAAGATATGTGAGAGGCAGTATCATTTCATTCATCTTTCCCCCACCCTGCAATCGAAATTGTAGTGTTGAACATAAGTAAGGAGAAAATAAATACAAAGAATCATGGACTTTTACCGTTGGAAACCACTTTGGAGATAATTGATTTCGACCATTTAATTATACATATGAAGAAGTGAAAGCCAAGAACTGATAACTGCTCATGTAGGGAGCCAGTGACAGAATGAGGGCTATAACCTGCTTTGTTGACTTCCGGGCAAGTGTTTTCTCTGCCGCACATCTTTGGTTTGTTGATGAGAAGACAGTGGATTAACACCATTAATACCAACAAAATCGACCATATCTTAATGATTCATTATGAATTTCTCCAGTCTACAGAGTGGAATAATTTCATCCTGTTATATTACAGTTTATTTCTGTATTTATCAATGAACAACTCAAAATACCTTAGAGATAATACCTAGGTGGTCTTCAAACTGGCATATGTGATCATTATTTTTATTTATTTATTTATTTTTTCATGATGAGAGCTTTTTTATTTGGGGAAATATACTCCTAAATTCTATAGTTAATTTATTACGAACTTGTACCACATAGAAAAAATATTACTTTTAATATTTACTTGAGGAACATAATTTTCTTTATGTTACTGTTGGTATTGAATCTTAAATGTAATCACAGATATATCTGAATAAATATATATAACTTTTACCTTGAATCCCTCTCTCCACCTGTATAAAGATCACTAGCACACATCATATGCACATGGGTATATGTATGCCTATACATGTAAGTTGACTTCTGGTGGGTCCAGAGAATTAATTATAAGAGAAACAGTGCATTTTCATTTAGTACATATAGGGCAACATATTTATACAAATGTATGTATTAACTTCAGGGCATTTTTAAACTATAACATTTGTAAAGTATATGACATTCAATAACGAGCTAGTTATTAAATTAGCTTATTTAAATCTTTTCATTTGAAACCTAATGGTTAATGTATCCAATTGGCCATCTTTTTTTTTTTTTTAACACTTTTATTGGAGTATAACTGCTTTACAATGGTGTGTTAGTTTCTGCTTTATAACAAAGTGAATCAGCTATACATATACATATATCCCTATATATCCTCCCTCTTGCGTCTCCCTCTCACTATGATCATTATTAAGGAGAAAGCATATGCTTGTGCTATTACTCTATTTTTAAAAGATAGGAGGAGAATTTGGATAAGGAAAAATATTTCAAGGTCATAAAATCCTACTGCATGTTTGGATAGAAAAACTAGCTTTATCTTCTGGATTCAGCAGCACAACTTTGCCTGGTCTAAGGGACTAGATTATATTTTTAAAAATGAAGAAATGAGGTGATTAACATTTTTCTTGCTTAAAGTTAAAAATAGAAAGTGTTGACTTCAGTCATCAATTAGTTGTTGGGTAAGGAGGAAAGGGGACATGGATTCAGTGGGGCCAGCTCAGCTTGTTTTCAATCAAATATCACTAGGTAAGCACCATTCTCTGCCCCCTATGTTCTGGGCTGTCCCTTAACTGCTGGACTAGTACACTCTCAGATTATTTTAACCTTGTAGTTTTTAAAAAAATTGTTAGCCTTGGTCTATAAATAGATTCCTGAGAATCTCAAGTTCTAATAATATCGGATCATTTTATTTCTCCTGAGAAATTAAACCATTTTATAGCCACTCTTAAAATCACTTAAAATTAATTATGTTTCAGGAAATTTGTCCTCATATTCTGTTAGGTGGTGGTGCTGCCCTTTAAACTCATATATGCTTCCAATATTACTTTATGTCATTGCTTCTCAATGAGGGACTAGTTCACCTCCCAAGGGACATTTGGCAATGTCTGGAGACATTTTCTGTTGTCACAACTGGTAAGGCAGGTGAGTGTATATTACAGTCATCTAATGGGTAGAGGTCAGAGATACTGCAAAAAAACCTGCAGTGCACAGGGCAGCCCCTCACAACAAAGAATTATTTGGCCCCAGATTTCAATAGTATTGAGGTTGAGTAACCTTGCTTTATCATATAGATTTACATAGAGATATTACCTTATCCATATAGATAAGAATCATTACTGATAATTTAGATCTACATGCATTAATCTACAGCAAATAATCAGTGTCTGATACTCTGTTAATCTTGCTTGTCACAGTGTCCCTTAGTTTGTCAAGATTATGAGCTGATGTTTTGCTCTGGAAAGAGTATGAGGACTCCTTGTCAAAAATAAAATGAGTCTGAAGGAATTTGTCAGCATTCCCAAATCTTTGGCCCATTTTTGATTAAGACTTTCAGCATTTAGGTCCTAGTCAAAAGGAACTTTACAAACTAGTTGTCATCAAACCTCAGTAAATGGTCTCCTAGCCCCTGATCTCTGAAACAGGCTTGCGAGCACATGCTGATACATTCATTTAGTCATTGCTGCTGCAAGACTTCAGTGCTAATTCCATATTTAGTTACTGTTGGTAGCAACTACTAATGGAGACATGAAAGAGACAGACCCTTTTTTTAAAAGCTAACATCTTGTCAGTGGCTCTGTGGCTGCAATTCCCAGGGCACTGTGATTCTGCCTTTAAATGTAATTTCAAAACAGCTGTAATGGCAAATTAGTTTCTTTCTATTAGTTAGGTGATTATACACCAATCAGAACTGAATACACACACTATTAAGTTTATAATTATATTTGAGAATTTCACAGTCCACTTCATCTACCTTTGGGCCTCCTTGAGTGCTCCCTGACGCTCACATTTTGTCTGGAAGGGAGTATTTTACCAAAAGTTTACACATGGTTAACTTGGTTGAGAATATTGGGTCAGGCTCAAAGGTGAATCAAATGGCTGATAAATTTTCAAGGTCTTCAATGACTCAGACCCTGGTCAGAATCTAGGTTAATAGTGAGTGAAATTTTCTGGTGAAGGTGCAGTGACTTGACTATCTCTACCCATTTCTTAGTGGACAGGACTTTGAATCTCTGCTATCTCCTTGTCATAACAAAGACCACACATTAAATGAGTTGGCCATGATGCAGCGGCCAGGTTTAGAGGAAACCCTTGCAAGTTTACACAGATATAGCTAGAAAGAACTTGGATTCTGCTACCTTTTCTGGGAACCCAATTGCAGCAAAAAAGTATTTATTTCTTTAGATAGATTTGTTTCTCTTCATGGAACTTAATTTCTGTATCACATTATAATTGTTTTATAGTGCAGCTTGCTATTGCATCAACTCAATTATACTTATTCAACGAATATTTATTAGGAGTCTGCTGTGCTGTTCAATTTGTAACAGTTCTGTACAGTAGAAGCTTGAGGAGGAGCATGGCGAGTGTGCAAGATTGTTTCTGGATGTCAGCAAGAAGTCACTGTGGTACGGTGGTGATAGTACTGAGGCTCTGGAGTCAGACAGACCCCTGTTCAGAGCCAAGCTCTGGGCTGTACCAGCGTGTGGTCTTGGAATGTTGCTTAACTTCTCTGAGTCTGGGTTTCCTTATTTATTTAATAATAAGCTCCCTAGTCTAGTAGTCAACAGCAGAGAGGCTAAAATCAGACTGTGCACTTTTTATATCAGCCATACATCCATAATATTGCAGGTTCAGTTCCAGACCACTGCAATAAAGTAAATATTGCAATAAAGCAAGTCACGTGAATGTTTTGGTTTCCCTGTGCATATAAAAGTTGTGTTTACACTATACTATAGTCTACTAAGTGTGCAATAGGATTACATCTAAAAAAGTACATATCTTATTTTAAAAATATTTTATTAAAAGAAAGTACTGTTTTGAATTGAAAAAAAATGCTTTATGGCTAAAAAAAAGCCAAAACAAGTACAATAAGTAGCATCAAAGATCACTTACCATAGATCACCATAACAAATATACTAATAATGAAAATGTTTGAAATATTGAGAGAATTACTAAAATGTGACACAAAGACATGTAGTGATCAAATGTTGTCAGAAACATGGCACCAATAGACTTGATCAACAAAGGGTTGCACAAACCTTCAATTTGTAAAAAATGCAGTATCTGGGAAGTACAATAAAATGCAATAAAATGAGATATGCCTGTACCTGTTCCCTGACTTGTACAACATTAGGCAAGTGCCTTAACCATGCTAGGCTCCAATTTGTCCACTGAAAAATAAGATTGAATGTTATCATGTTTTAAAAACTCTTAGCATAATTTGTAGCCTGCAGCAGGTTGTTAGGGAATTATAGGCGTCATCACCACCATCATCATCATCAGATAGCAAATACCCCATCACTAGAAGTATTTAATCAGAGACTAAATGGCTACTTTTAGGTTAGTATCTAGTATATCCATTCAGGCAGTATTGCTTTGACTTTTGTGGTTCTATGAAAAATATTCTAATGGTAGAACTGTGGCAACCGAGCAGAAGATATTTTTAGGCAAGAGCACCTTCACACAATGTGGGCAATTGCTTCTTCTGGGTATATGTACATGAAGGTGACACCTGAGGATCCCAATCAGGTTTCTGTTCTCTTAAACTATTCTTTATTTATTTATTTATTTTTAATTTATGGCTATGTTGGGTCTTCGTTTCTGTGCGAGGGCTTTCTCTAGTTGTGGCAAGTGGGAGCCACTCTTCATCGCTGTGCGTGGGCCTCTCACTATCGCGGCCTCTCTTGTTGCGGAGCACAGGCTCCAGACACGCAGGCTCAGTAATTGTGGCTCACGGGCCCAGCTGCTCCGCGGCATGTGGGATCTTCCCAGACCAGGGCTCGAACTCGTGTCCCCTGCATTAGCAGGCAGATTCTCAACCACTGCGCCACCAGGGAAGCCCTAAACTATTCTTTAAAAAAATTTTTTTTAAATTGTAGCTACTCTTCTTTGAATCATCTCCAAATTCTATACATCTCCTTTGAATTAATTTAGTTGCATAATCCAGAAATGCCACATGAATTCTTCATGTTATTGCTTCTCTTGTTTATGTATCCTAAAGAATACAGTTCACTTTTTTCCACTAATTACAGAACCCTTCCTGAAACCTGTTTAGCTTGAGGTGAGATATGTCTGTGACTCTCTCTTTTTAGTTCCATAATGTCAGCTGTTTCTCACCTTGAATTTTTGCACTTTGTTTTTCAATTCAAAATGCACTTTTGCACTAGTTAAAAATCATGATTTTTATTTCTGACTCCTTCTGCTGGCAGGGTCATTTGGAAATCTAATTTTATCTTCTCAGGGTGAATGACTCACCCTTCTCTTCCACCCCTGGTGGCCATGTGGATATAATGAAGAGCACTTTCTCCCCCAGATGAAGGATGGAAGAAAATGTTAAATAGGCCTAGGATGATCTTCTGCATGAATTTCAGTTAAAAAATTTCTGGGACATACGTAATACAATTTGCTGAAATCAATTAAAACAAACAAAATGCTCTTATGAGCTATGTTTCAGTGGTAATCATCTCCTGATCTGTTAGCCTTACCACACCTAAATAATAATAAAACCTATGAAAATACATATTTCTAAAAAGTTTGGCTTTCTAGTTTCTTAAATTATAGCAGGTGTAGGAGTCACAAGTTGGAACTGGAGGAAGGTTATAGAGTCACCTGTGTTGGCGGTACCATAAGATGTCACCTCTTATTGGTTGAATAAATGCCTTCTTGCCCAGTCATATAAAGAATGTACAAGCAGAACCAAACTTCAACCGAATTGAGAACAAGGTAAGATGTGCTTCTGCCTCGTTTATTTTATGGTTCTTTTTTTTTTTTTTTAACACTTTCATCCATCACCTGTTGCCTCCAACTTCACATTTTGAATCCTTTTTGTGTGTGTGTGTCCTGCCCTTGGCTGAACAGAATCTCATTCCTATTTTGGTATCACTAAATGATAACAATGATGTTAGCAACAACAATGGCAATACAAAAAATTAATTTTTAAAAAACCACTGTAAGACAAACTCTGTACTAAGTGCTTGATGTTTGTTATTTTGAACCTTGCAACAAACCCTAAAATATTGGCTTTTGTTAACTCCTTGTTACAGATGAACAAACACATTTATGGAGGTCATATAACTTGAGCCAAATCACAAAGCCAGAAACAATTAGAACCTGGATTCAGAGGTGCACAGTGTAAATCATCTCTTTTATTTTTCTTACACTGTTCACTATAGCTTTTATACGGAAACACTCTTTTAGTAGTAACTAAAGAGGACAAGGATGGAGCTAATGTCTGGATGTCATGCCATTTTGTTCCATAAACTCAATGACTTTCCCCCATAGAGAATTCACTAATTCCTTCTTCTCACTTTGAAAGCACATAGCTTATATTTCAAATTACATTTATCACAGTCACCGTTGTCTTAGAGATAGATGTATGTGATTATCACTTTAACTAGTTTGTGGGCTATATGGAAACAGAAACTGTTCCTTATCTTTGTATTCATCGCAGCACTTAGCCCAGGGCCTTGAGATTATTAAGTATACAATAAATATTTGTTGAATTTATTTGAATTGAGGATCAAATGCATGAATGCATGTTAAATCTGTTTGTAAGGCACTAGCCACACGAAAGACAATCTGATTATTTGATTCATGGCATGTACACAAAAAAGAAGGATAGAGTGGTGGTGGTGGGGGCCCATTCCAGAGACTTTCAAGTCTTTTTAAAAAGATTATTGTTTTTTTTGGCTGTGCCCCATGGCTTGCGGGATCTTAGTTCCCCCTACCAGGGATTGCACCCTCGGCCTCGGCAGTGAAAGCACAGAATAGTGGTGACCAATAATTAGTCTAGGGATAAGCACATTGTCGGACATGCATGCATGCACATGCAATCAAGTTTCTTTTAGCAAGGAAGAATGAGGAAATGGCTACTGTATCAACAACCAACAGTGTCAGTCATAAAACTGGATTGAGAAAAGAATTTTATCTGTTACATTCTTTGCCTCATAAAACGTAGCAGCCCTACTTATCTGGAAGAACGTTAGAAGATACTTCTTCCTCACCTCCATATCTGGACAGAGATCCTGGGTCAGTGCCCACGAGAAAACAAAGCAGTGGTCCTTCTATTCTCAAGGTATGCTATTTGAGACTGTCAATTCTCTGATTTACCCCTATTTCTGAATTCCTATGCACTATTTTCTACATTTTAAAAAAGACTACAGCTTCAAGAAGATAACAGTATGATGTAGGAGAAACTAGCAATGGTCTCTTTTATTACTGTAAGTATAGTGTCCACAAACAAAAGATTGCATTTGGGAATATGAATTGATTGGAAACAGTGCATTCTGGAGATTATAGTTTTTCATGAGCTGCATTGCATCAGAGTATTAGAGCATCAAACTGTGGGATTATCTGAAAATTTTTCTTCTGTTTATTAAAATAAGCAGCACTATGGATGAAGGCATGTTACATCCTGGAAGTTGAATATATTTGGGGGCATATTAATATGTCAGTATTAATATTTGAGATGGCAATTTGAACAAAGAAAACACAAATTAACGGTGAACCAATACAGTGGCATCTACACATCTTTTCTATAGTTAATGATTTCTTCTTACTTGAGTAAGACAAGAGGAAAAGAAATAACATGCAGGGCTTATATATAAATATCACAAAGCAAAAGAAACATTATACTGAAATTTACAGTGTATCTTTTCAAATGATCTACTTCAGGTAACAAATGAATAATTAAAAAATGCTTGCTCTCCAGTATATATTACTTGACATAGGGTAATCACAAGCTGAGAAGAGTTGAGACAATAAAATGAGATGCAAATAAAAGCGGATGATCTAAGGAAGCCTCGCAAAGAAACATCTTAATATCATCTCTATGGGCAAAACTTGGCCCTCCTGGATTTCACTCAGCTGATCCGCTTCTGCGTCCTCACATTTACTAACACTAGGAAACATATTTCTTGTGCTATCCTGTTGCTACAAAGTTTAGATGAAATTTTTTCACTGGTTTGATCATAACACTATGATAAACTACATTTGTTTAAGTAGTTAAAGTTTTGCAAACAGGATACTATGGGAGGAGAATTTAAGTCAAAATGTATTAGTAAGGAAATGTTAATTTATGCTTACCGTCATAAATAAAAACTCTAATTTTTAGTGGTTTAAAATGGCAAAGTTTTATTTCTTACTCATTTTACACTGTCCATCTTGGAAGGGCAAGGATGGCTCTTGTCTGCACGATCACATTCCAAGATCTAGACTGTCAGCATAGTCACTGCTGGCACACTGCTAGTCATCATGGAAGAGGGAAAAATGACCTTTGGATGGTCATGCCTTGGCTGTTAAATATTCTGGCCCATAAGTGATTTGTGCTACTTTTATTCACAACTCTTTTGCCAGATCAAGTTTAATAACCTCACCCAACCAGAAGGAAGCCAAGAAGGAGTGTAATCCCTCCTGTGATTGGAAGAGGTGAGACTAGAAATATATAGCGGCCGTCACTCAAAACAATCACATTCTACCTATTTGGTCACAAATATTTGGCTCATTCTTTCCCGCAAGCAACATATACATTTTCCCCATGGGAGAAAATTAAAAATTTTTTATCCAGGGCCCCATCCCTGCTGCTTGGAATGGAGCCCTGGTCCCACGCAGAGCTGGAACTCCTGGCTCAGTCTCTTCCCTCCACTGGGGTTGAGCTGCCCCAGAGCCAAGAGGAGGGCAGGGTGACCCCTGACCCCTGACCCCGACCCTGCCCATGGCCTCATGTCCCATGCTCCAGAAGGACCCCACCCCCCCTCGGGGCCCCACGCCAGGTCTTCCATAACACCTAAGATGTGGTGGCTCCTAATGTAATCTTTTCATGGTGTCTCTTAATAACATGTGGACTCCTACAAGGTCAATTAGCATCACAACTTTGGTTGAACTAGATCTGGGATTTGCCAGGGCTTTAGCTTCGGGACAATGTCTGGCTGAGTTCACACTGACAGGAGCTCAGTCTCCTCAGGACACACTGGAGCTTCAACTTCTGGACAACACTGGGCCCCGTCCATGCAGATAGAAGCCCAGTGTTTTTAGGACCTGCCAGCAGGCACCGCCATGGGAGTAGGTGAAGAAAGGTGAAGAAAACGTGGGGAGAAGCTTCCTGTATGTGGCCGACTGTTGAGAGGGATCCATTTTCAGAGCAGGAAGTATAGGAAGGGATTGATGTGGAAAATTGTAGATTTTAGGTAGTTTTGTGTGTGGTGCAGACAGATCCCAGTGTGTTTCCTTGGTGTGTGGTATATAGTTTCTTTGGCATCATTTATTAAGGGGATTTTCCCCAGTGTATGTCCTTGGCAGCATTGTCATAAATTAACTGACCACATCCATGTGGGTTTATTTCTGGGTTCTCTGTTCTGTTCCTCTAGTGCATGTGCCTGTTTTGGTGCCAATTGCACACTGTTTTGGTTCCTGTAGCTTTGTAGTGTAGTTTGAAGTCAGGGAGTGAGTTGACTCGAGCTGTGCTCTCCTTTCTTAGGATGGCTTTGGCTATTTGGAATCCTTTTTCATTCCACACAAATGATAGTATTGTTTGTTCTGTTTCTGTGGAAAGTGTCATTTTAATTGTGTTAGAGATTGAATTGAATGTGTACACTGCTTTGGCTGAATGAGCATTTTAACAATATGAACATCTTCCAATGCCTGATCACAGAATATTTTTCTATTTTTTTGTTTCTTCTTCAGTTTCTTTATTAGTGTCCTACAATTTTCATTGTGCAGGTCTTTCACATCATTGGTTAAATTTATACCCAGGTATTTTTTTCTTTTTGATGCAATGGTAAATGGGATTGTTTTCTTAAATTTTCTTTCTGATACTTCTACCTCTTTATAGTGTGTAGAAACTCAACTGATTTTTGTGTATGCAACTTTACTAAATTCATGTTTTACTTGTACCTTTTGGTGGTTTGATGTGGAAAATTGTAATTCAAAAATCCCATTGTTTCTATCATATCCCAGGTTATTCACGACACCCAAGACATAGTGACTACTAATATAATCTTCCCACCTCTTAATAATATGTGGATTCCTACAAGAGCAGTCAGCTTAACCGTTTTGAGTGAACTGAATCTGGGTAAGGCTTGGCCCCTATAATGAAGTTTTATGTCTTCTCTACCTTTCTGGCATGGTATTGACACTTTTGTTTTGAAGAGTTATTTACTTTCTAGTAATTTCAAACATACAGAAAACTTTCAGTAACAGTACCATGTACTCTTTATCTGTAAGTTCAGATTTGCATGTCATCACTGATTTACCACATATGCCAATTTAAAGGACGACTTCCATTATGTTTTTTCTTTTTCTATTTTTTTTTTTTTTTTAGTTTACGTTAGGGTTTACTCTTGATATTGTTCATTTTATCCAAAAAGGGACATTCTCCCAGGGAACACCCACATAACCCCCAAATGAGAAATCATTGTGGTTTTTACCTTCTAATCTAATCCACAGGCCCACTTCCACTTTCACCACCTGCCCCAAAGCATGAAAATGTCTTTTTCCATTCTGATCCAGTTTTGTTTTTCTGGACGTGTTCTTAAGACTTTCCCTCATTTTCACAACCTTGATGGATTCAAAGTACCCAAGATGAGTATGATCTGGGTGACCTTTCCTGCATGGCTTCTTTCACTTAGGATGTTTTCAATGTTCACGTATTTTGTAACATGTATCAGTACTTCATTTATGTTTTCCATGGTGAGTAAATCTATAGAACATAACATTTACCACTTAAACCATGTTTTAAAAAAATGAATTTATTTATTTATTTATTTATTTTTGGCTGTGTTGGGTCTTCGTTTCTGTGCGAGGGCTTTCTCTAGTTGCGGCGAGTGGGGCCCACTCTTCATCGTGGTGCACGGGCCTCTCACTATTGCGGCCTCTCTTGTTGTGGAGCACAGGCTCCGGATGCGCAAGCTCAGTAGTTGTGGCTCATGGACCCAGTTGCTCCGTGGCATGTGGGACCCTCCCAGACCAGGGCTCGAACCCGTGTCCCCTGCACTGGCAGGCGGACTCCCAACCACTGCACCACCACGGAAGCCCTTAAACCATGTAAAGAATATAGTTCTATGACATTAACTGCATTTACATTGTTGTATAAATATCCTCACCATCCATCTCTTATACTTTTTCATTTTTTCCAAGTGAAACTGCATCCATTAAACACTAACTCTCTTCAACCCTTGTCAAGCACATTCTACCTTGTGACTCTGAATTTCACTTCTCTGGATACCTTATAGAAGTGGAATAATATAATATTGGTCCTTTTGTGACCAGATTACTCCACTTAGCCTGACGACTTTAGGGCCCATACATGTTGTAGCATGTCTCTGAATTTCCTCAGTTTTTGAGGCTGAATAATAACCCTTTGTGTATGTATCACATTTTTTTCTTTATCAATTCATCTGTCCATGGACACTTGAGTTGCTTTCACATTTTGGCCAATGTGAACAATAATACTATGAATACAGGTGTACAAATATCTGTTTCACTCTTTGCTTTCAAACTTTTTGGGTATATGCACTGAAGTGGAATTGACAGGTCATTCATTAATTTATGTTTAAGTTTTTGACAAACCGCCATACTGTTTTCCACAGCAGAGGCACAATTTTACTGTATTTCTGTATATGGCAGAATAATATGGAACTTTATAGACCTACCCTCCTTTTGCTTATCCATTCATCCATGGATGGATATTCGAATTGTTTCTACCACTGGGCCAATGTCAACAATGTTGCTATGAATATTCGTGTACAAGTTTCTGTTTGAACACCTGTTTTCAATTCTTTGTGGCATATATCTAGGAGTAGAGTTCTTGAACTAAACTAATTGTATTTTTATCTTTTTGAGGAAATACCAAACTAGTGTATATATTTTCTGCTCCATTTTACATTTCCACAAGCAATGTGTAAGGGTTCCAATCTCTCTACATTGTTGCCAGCATTTTTATTTGATTTTTCTTGATTATAACCATTTACTCTATGTGAAAACAAAGTCTTATCCAGTCATACCATCCAGTTGTAAAGTAACATAAGATCCAGTCATCATCTAGGATTTTCTGATGATTCATGGTGGTTTCTAAATTGTGGAAGTTAGGGAAAACCCACAGTGATTTCTTCATTAGGTCCAGATGTGGCTCCTCTTATTCCATAGATCTGTGAGCTAAAAAGATTAGCTATGTGTTTTCCAAACCAAATATACAATGGTCTAGCAGGACAAGCAGAATAAACATTCTTGTTTGGTAATAGAAAGAAAGGAAGACTCACAGAAGTCATTGATTCATAGCAATTCTAGTTGTGTATTATTAGGCAGAATTTGCAAGGGCCTGCTACCCTATTTACCTCAGTCCTGATTCTGGTTCTTAGGATGGGTCCTCAGTCCATGGTTCTCTAGGCCTTAGCTCTAACCTCTCTGAGACTCTTCTTTTCTCATTATCCTCTTTGATTCTGCCTAAAAACGAGAATTAGAGAATGTGCCTTGCCTTTGGTTGAGCTGCTTTTCTGTCTGCTTCCTTTGCATTGAAGGTTTGGGATACAACAGTCATTCTTGAAAATCAAAGAATTTCTTCTCCCCTCTCCCCCGAACCCCCTATTCCCTTACTCTTCTTTCACAGGCTCCTGATTATTTGACTTACAGATGTTTTAAAAATGTAGGCTTCTTCTTTATTTAATTCCAGTCCCCTCCATTTGCCAGTAGGCATACTTTATGTATGTATATAAAGGGAGAGCTACACTTTAGGCTTTTTTCTCCTTGAACAATTTTGACAGATTGAAAGGACTTACTGGGTTTCATCTTTATCCGTTCAGAGATTTAAACAGTGAGTGTAAGGACATACGCTTGATCTAATTCTTGCTATTAGATTGAGTTTTAACTTTTCCTATTTGGGATTGAGAAGCACTTGCCTCTTCCAACTCTAAGAATCCCTGAATATGTACTCTTTCTAGTCTCTGTAATTCCTGCTTACAACTGGACCAGTGCTTTTCTGAGCCTACCCTTTTCTTTTAATGCTTTGCAAAGTGCAACAAACAGCAACTGGGACACATCGCTAATCTCCCAGGAGAAATACAAGGTCATTAGATGTGGGATCTTTCTTATAAATTATTGCATTCAATGTTGTGGTGGTAAATGTTTAATAGCCAGCTCTCTAGGAAAAAAAGCCAACAACTATGATTTGTAGTGCTTCCCAGTTTCAGTGGTATAAATTCCCCCACTATGGCAGATTTAAGTTATGAACATGGCATTACAAAACCTGAAGTTGGAAAGAGATACTTACAGTTATCTCTTGGATGCTGACTTGGACACAGCCAGCTCCAGCACACTACTGATTTCAGGTGATTGTTTTACCAAATATTTTGCAATTACTTAACATAGCGTGTCATACTTCCAGTCTGTCTCACAACATGCTGCCTAGCCGAAAGCCAATGCCATATACTTTATTTTTAATGACAACTCTCCACTTCTGGGTACAAACTTCAGTATCGATTAGAATAGGCTAGGTTATGGGACTTCCCTGGTGGTGCAGTGGTTAAGAATCCACCAGCCAATGCAGGGGACATGGGTTTGAGCCCTGGTCTGGGAAGATCCCACATGCTGTGGAACAACTAAGCCCGTGTGTCACAGCTACTGAGCCTGCACTCTAGAGCCCCCGAGCCACAACTATTGAGCCTTCCTGTGACAACTACTGAAACCCGTGTGCCTAGAGCCCGTGCTCTGCAACAAGAGAAGCCACCACAATGAGAAGCCTGCACACTGCAATGAAGAGTAACCCCTGCTAGCTGCAACTAGAGAAAGCCCGTGCACAGCAACGAAGACCTAATGCAGCCAAAAATAAAGAAAGAAAGAAAGAAAGAAAGAAAGGAAGAAAGAGTGCCTACTCCATTAAAAAAATAATAATAAAGAATAGGCTAGTTATGTCGCAGTAGCAGATAAAGTCGAAATCTCAGTGGCTTAAGAAAGAAAAGGTTTATTTCTCACTCATACTACCATGCCCATCCCAGTATTTCTGGGCCCAAAACCCAGGCACTATCACCTGGAAGATTGCAAACCAGCTTGGTAGAGGGAGAGAGGCCCGTGGAGAGTGTGAACTGGCAACTAAATGAATTGTCTTCAGATGTACTGGGTGTACTTCTGTTCACAACTTATTGACCAGAATTAGTGACAAAACCACAGAGGAAAAGAAGGAGAAAGCAAGTGTGAACCTACAAAGTACCTGGAAGCAGAGAACAGAAAATATTCTGTGGTCAACACTAGTGGCTATGATAACTCTATACCAGTAGAGGTGCCTTAAGCCACACAGTTTATGTAGTTTTCCAAGCAACTTAAGCAGTATTTTCTTATTTTTTCCCTTATTTTATATAGATTTGAATTATTAAAGACTAAGAAAATACACAATGGCAGTAACTATATTGTACCAAGCACTTCATATAATGATCCAACAAAGATTTTTGATTACTCCTCTGGTAACTCTGCCTAAAATCAGTACATACAGTATGATATCTAATAGATTAAAACACACACACACGTCAAATAACACAAAGAAATAATATGAAAATTGCTATCATTGAAATCTCTGAATGATGGGTTTCTAAGTGTTTTTTAAATATTATTTTTTTCAAATTTTACATTTTGTAGCTGCAAACATGTACTTCCTTTATCATGAGAAAAATTCAGATATTAAAAAATTTATATAAGTTTTCAAAACCTATTTTAATACACCTATGCAAAAATATAATCACAGAGATGAAAAACCTAGATAGAAGTGCATCAAAATATTCTGTGTTTGTTCTGGGTGATAGGATTAGGTATGTTTTTAAAAAAATATTTTTATTTATTTTTCTTTTTCATATTTCCTCTAATGATTGTTATTATAATTTAAAAATGTTAGTATATTGTTATTATTATTACATTGTCTCTATACTCACAACTCACTCTCAACAAACTGAGAGGTTTTATCATAAATGGATGTTGAGTTTTGTCAAATGCTTTTCTTGCATCTATTGAGATGATCATATGATTTTCATCCTTCATTTTGTTAATGTGGTGTATCACAATGATTGATTTGTGGATGTGGAACCACCTTTGCATCTCTGGAATAAATCCCACTTAATCATGGTGTATGATCTTTTTAATGTGTTGTTGAATTTTGTTTGTTAATATTTTGTTGAGGATTTTTGAATCTATGTTCATCAGGGATATTGGGCCCCTAATATTCTTTTCTTGTGTTATCCTTTTTTGGTTTTGGTAACAGGGTAATGCTAGCCTTGTAAAATGAGTTTGGAAGCGTGCCCTCTTCTATTTTTTGGAAGAGTTTGAGAAGATTTGGTATTAATTCTTCTTTGAATGTTTGGTAGGATTCACCAGTGAAGCTGTCTGGTCTTGAACTTTTGTTTGTTGGGAGGTTTTTGATTACTGATTCAATCTTCTTACTAGTAATTTGTCTGTTCAGATTTTCTATTTCTTCATGATTCAGTCTTGATAGGTTTTATGTTTCTAGGAATTTATCCATTTCTTCTAGGTTGTCCAACTCTGGATGTATAATTGACCAGAGTTAATCTGTTATGATCCTCTTTATTTCTTTGGTATCCATTATAACACCTCTTCTTGCTTTTCTGGTTTTATTTATTTGAGTTATCTTTCTTTTTTTGTGTGTAAGTCTAGCTCAAAATTTGTCAATTTATTTATCTTTTCAAAGAACCAGCTCTTAGTTTTATCAGTCTTCTCAATTCTCTTTTTAGTCTCTATTTCATTTATTTAGGCTCTGATCTTTGTTATTTCCTTGGTTGAGTTCCACTGACTTGTCTTTGAGTTCATTGATCCTTTCTTCTGCTACATCTATTCTGCTTTTGAACAACTCCAGTGTATTATTCAGGTCAGTTATTGTCTTATTCAACTCTGTGACTTCTATTTGGTACTTTCTTACACTTTCTATCCCTTTGTTGAAATTCTCACTGAGTTCATTTATTCTTCTCCCAAGTTTGGCTAGCATGTTTATGAGCATTACTTTGAACTCTTCATCAGGTAAAGTACTTATCTCCATTTCATTAAGACTATTTTTTTGAGGTTTCATCATGTTCTTTCATTTGGAACATATTCCTGTTTCTTTACTTTGCTTGATTCTCTGTATTGGTTTCTATACAGTAGATGTAACAACCACCTCTCTCAGTCTTGAAGGAGTGGCTTTGTGTAGATGAAACTTGTCATTGAATTTTGCCCTAGTTCTTAGTTATCTCTTAATCCTTCATGATTGCCCAAGCAGCCTATTATAGTTTAAATAGCTCCTAGTAGTTAAGAGTGTGCCTAGAACTGTCAATGTACCAAAGGGAAAGATTTCAATCAGCACCTAGATTCAGGCTAGTTGGAAGCCAGACCCTCAGGCAAAAGCTTCTCAAGTATGAAAATATATGTAGCCTGTGGGACTGCAAGAGTAAGCCTTGCTGGTCACCAGGGTCAGGCTATATGGAGGTGTCCCTTGGATGGCAGTTACAAAAATGGGGCTCCAGATGAGGATATAAGCTCTTTTCTTGGAGATACTGGTGAGCCAGAGTGAAGCAGAGGGAGAGTGCAAAGATGGCGTCTACCACCCTATGTTCCCTGAGAGCAGCTCTGTAGGCCTTTAGTTATGAGCCAAACCTGAAGCCTGCCTCTCAGGCCAAAGCTCCAGGACAGGCAAATAGGCCTCTTTCACACAAAGAGTAGATGTGTGTTTCAGTCACTGTCTGTGCCCTGGGAGTGGTAGCCTGCCGAGAACTGTCTCTCTGATTCTTGCAGTCCTGTGGGATCCAGGAATGCAAGCTCCCATGGCCACCAGAGCCAGGAACAAGGGGTGTCCCCTCGGGGGCAGCCACAAAAATCAGAGCACCAGACAAAACAACCAGGACACCAGATATGTGTAAAAGCTCCCCTCTGGGAGATACTGTCATTCTGTTGTGCAGCAGCGGGAGAGATTGCAGGAAGTTCCTGTTCTCTGAGGTCTCTGGAAAGGATTACAGTCAGTCCTTAGATGTATGTTTAATTAGAAGCCTGCCCCTCAGGATGCAGCTGTGATGATTAGCTAGCAGGCTTCTTTCACAGAAAGACTGAGCTCCTATGTCTGTCGCCTCTTGCTGAGCCCTGGGGGGTGGTAGCTGTTTAAGAGCTCTTTCTCTGTTGGTTACAGACCTGTGGATCCACGAGCATAAGCACC
Organism: Balaenoptera ricei; assembly: GCF_028023285.1. Classification (NCBI taxonomy): domain Eukaryota; kingdom Metazoa; phylum Chordata; class Mammalia; order Artiodactyla; family Balaenopteridae; genus Balaenoptera; species Balaenoptera ricei. Next base: position 39,691,485 of record NC_082646.1, on the reverse strand, counting down.
CCTGGCCACCAGCAGGCCGTGGAAAGGTGTACCCTGATGGCAGCTGCAAAAATTGGGGTGCCAGACAAGGGTATAAGCTCCTTCTGGGGAGATAGCAGTGAGCTGGAGTGAGGCAGAGGGAGAGCACAAAGATTGTGTCCACTGGCTTCTGTCCCCTGAGAGCAAGTCCATAAGCCACTAGATGTGTGTCAGACCAGAAGCCTGCCCTCTAGGCCAAAGGTCTTGCACAAGTAAATAGGTCTCTTTCACAGAAAGACAGTGTGTTTCAATCTGCTGTCCGTGCAGTGCCTTGGCAGTGATAGCTTGCTAAAAATGGTCTCTACAATTGCTACAGTCCCATGGGACCCAGGAATGCAATTTCCCCTTGGTCTTCAGAGCCAGGCAATCAAGGGGCATCCACTGGGTGGCAGCCATAAAAATCAGGGCACCGGATGTGTGTAAAACCTCCCTTCCAGGAGATAGCGGTGCTTTGGAGTGGGGCAGAGGGAGAGCATGATGTGGTCTGCTGGCTGTAGCAAGACAGAGGGAAAGTGTAAAGATCATACTCACAGGAAAAAGGAAAAAATAAAAATAAAAGGCTTAGGATTAAAAAAAAAGAAAGTTGGTGCCCGCCAGCTGGAGCCAGGCAGAGGGAGAGTATGAAAATAGTGCTGAACAGTCTTAGTTCCCAGAGAGTGTTCTGCAAACTCCTAGATGTGCCTGTTAAATTAGGTACCTGCCCCTCAGGCCCCATACTTTGATATTAGCAAATGAGCTTCTTTCACTTATTCTGGGTGCGATCAGCTGCCTCTGACCTGGGCCCAGGGTTGGGGGAGTCTGAGACCTTTATGAGCCGTTTCTCAGATCCTACAGTCTTGTGGGTCTTGGGTTTGAGAGTCCTGTTGACTTTCAAAGCTAGATGTTTTGGGAGCTTGTCTCTCAGGTGCAGGTCCTATAAGCTGGAGTGCCTGATGTGGGGTTCAAATGCTCTGCTCCTCAGAGAGAAACTCCAGGTTTTGAGTTCTCTCCAGATTGTGGGTCACTGTGCTGGGAGTGGGGTTTATGATGAGATTGTGTCCCAGCCTCTTCTACCCACTTGGATATGTTTTTTTTTTTTTTCTTCTTTGCTCAATGTGCAGTCATTGCTCAGCCACCCTTTCAGTTTTTTTCCAGAGGAAATTACTCCATAAGTAGCTTTAGACCCAAGTGTCCGTGAGAAGAGGTGAATTCAGGATCTTCCTATGCCACCATCTTGAACCAGAGCCTCCAAGACTCAGGTCTTGATTCCAGTATATAAAGAACTCTCAAGGCTCAACAGTAAGAAAATCTAAAAATGATGAAAGACTTCGACACTTTATGAAAGATGATATATAGATAGTAAACAAGTACAGATGTTCAACAACATTGGCCAATAGGAAAATGCAAATTCAAACCATGATCAGATGCAACTATGCCCCTATTAGAATGGCTAAAGTTAAATATACTGGTGGTAAACAAGTACTGACAAAGATGTAGAGCTTCTGAAATGCTCATTATTGCTTTTGGGAATGTAAAATAGTACAGTCACTCTGAAAAAATAGCTTGACAATTTCTTACAAAGTAAACATACATTTACCATATGACCCAGTAGTCTTAACTCCTAGGTATTTAAACTCTAGAAAAATGAAAACTTATCTTCACACAAAAAATTGTGCATAAATATTTATAGTAGCTTTCTTCATAATCACCAAAATTGGAAATAATCCAAATGTCCTTCAACCTGTAAATGAATAAACAAACTATGCTACATTCATACAATGGAGTACTACTCAGAAATAAAATGTATTGAGCTAGTGGTACACACAACACCTTTTGTGAATCTCAGACACACTGAGTGAAAGGAGCCACTCCCAAAAGGTTACATACTGTTTGATTCTATTTATATGACGTTTTCAAAAATCCAAAGCTAGTGCCAGGGAGAGTGCTAGTGCCAGGGATTAGGGGTGAGGGAAGGTATCATTACAAAAAGATAACAAGAGGGAATTGGGGGATAATTGAAAAAAATAAAATGACCAAAGTGAAAGGATTTCTGTAGAAACACCAGTCATTAATTTCTTTCCACATTTGCTTTGATTTTCATTATGAAACTTATCACTACTTAAATCATTCGTCTACTTATGTTCATTTGCTTACTGAATTTCTCTCCCCGTTAGAACATCAGCTCCATGAGAGCAGGCTTCTCACTTGTCTTGTTCCCCATTGTCTTCCCAGTACTTAGATCAGTGCCTGGCACATAGTAGGCACTCAGATATTACTTGTTGAATGAATGAATGCTGAGCAACGGACTGTGATCTATTTTAATCAGGAAAAAATGGTCATCCAAAGCAGTAGAAAGAATAACTGCCTCTGTAGGCAAGAGCTGATTCTTCCCAGAACTGAATGGTCAAAGAGGCCACATCATACTTCAAACCTGAAATACTATCAAAGGTCTGAAAGGAGAAGGTAGAACAGTAAGTCAGGGGTTTCCCAAGTGCAGGAGTAATTCAGGAAATGATTTGTAAAATTGAACAATGAGACAACGGAATGTACCCTTACTAACTTTAGGAGGTCATTTGGTCAGGCTGGAGTTCAATGTGCAGTCAGAACAACCAATCCCACTGTCCCCAGCATCTCTGCTGTTGTGGTCTATAGGATAAGGGTGCATCTCCGGATATTATGTAGATACTCTAATATCTGTTTTGCTATCCTACAAAATCACAGTGTGTATGTGTGGGGTCTTTTTGAAGTTCCCAGAGGGTGCTCCCGTTCTGTTTAAGCACTTACAATATCAGTTCAGGACAACGTTCACTCCCTTGCTTCAGAAATGAAAATGTCCAAGGACTTCAGTGAACCACATACGGCATTCAGGATAATGGATGGGTTCTGTAAGAAAAGCAATTTAAGAGTAGTGAGAAGGTGGATTAAAAGAGAACACTTCAAATATGTCAGTGACAGAAAAACTTATTAGAACCAAAATTGTGTACAGAATATCATTGCAGGATTAGTTTGCCCAGAGTAATCCTAAAAGTTTTCTAAAGGTTTCAGTTAGTGAGGTTTTAGAATATTTTAATCCTCAGGTAAAAACTATTCCTTAAGGCCTAGATTTTTCATCTCACTATGGCTATTTGGAGATGGCTTACTATGGACATCCTTCTCCGGAGGTGGGAAGTAGGCTAGGCTTTCCTCTGGTATTCCCTGGGGACATCTCATGTGTTCCCTGGTGAGAAACCCATTCTCTTTGGGGAGGGAGAGGGACACTACAATTGTTTACACTAGAATACATTTACATGCGTTCCCATGTCATGTTCCCAGAGACACCTCCCTATCCAATCCATCTAAAATTGCTCCCTACTGGCACTCCATATCCCTTTGCTTCCTTTGTTTTTCTCCTTTACACTTAGCATTATCTTAAAAAAATATTTATTGTTTGTCCACATCCCCTCGACTGTAAATTCCATAAGGGTAGATATTCATGTCTGTTTAATTCACAGATTTATTCCCCAGTATCTAGAATAGTATTTGGCATATGGTAGACACCATTTAGTATTTTTTGAGTGAATAAATTAATTTATACATTGAATTGGCATAGTCCTGCAGAGAAGCTTTGTTAGATTCCACAAGCTTGTTAACATGATGCTGCTATTACTGAAAATTTGTCTACTAGTGATTGCCTGCCTCCCTTACAATGCATAATGTAAAGCCTATGATGGCAAACACTTTGTAACTTTTTAGAACATAAGACAGCAGGAAATACTTTTTGAAATAAATGAAAGAATGAATGAATATATGAAATTATTTTTGAAACTTCTCCTTTAGAACTGCATTCAGAACCAATCTATGTTCTAGATAAGTAAATCAGTCTAATGATTTCATATCCACGTGTTGCTTTTGACCAAAAGTTGCCAAGCTTAGTGAGCTGTTACTAGAGAAAATAATGCCCACGTCATAACTTTGCTTATGGACAACATTCCATATGCCCTATTACGGACAATAAAAGATAAGAAAGGTAAACAAACACACCTAAATCCAGTCAGGCAACAGTCTCATAAAATTGAGTTCAATTTAATATCTAGGGGACTATTTGGGTGATAAGCATTTGGTAAGCTGCTGTCTTATATTTTGCTGTGGTGTGTAGCACAGAGTAGCTGATTCTTTAAAAACCTTGGGGAAGAGTACAAACATGAAATATTAGAAATCCCTAATGACATCTCCTGAGTTTATTCTGTTTGAAGTCTGATTGCCAAAAATATCCCTACTTCTAACATTAACGGTCTTTTATTTTTAACTAACATATCAGGAATGTAAAGGAGATGTAAACCACTTTCAATGTCTAACCAACATGATTCATTTGATTTCTGCTCACTGCTGATAGTAGCACACTTATATTTCACAGTTTCTGAATTCAAAGTACTATAATATCCAGATGTGGCCAACTGCTTTCAAGACCAAATGATAAACAGCATTGTGGCTTGAAGTTAGATAGCAATGCTGAAGAACAGTCCATTCAGCAGCAAATCAAAAGATTTATATTAAGTGGGAAAGTCATATTAATCTTGCCTAGGTATCCCTGGTGTTGGAAACTTATTTGTAGGAAAAGTGAAAAGCATTATATGAAGCAAGTGGCTTACACTACAGCCTGGAAGGAGAACAGTATCAAAAATAAGGAGAGAGACTAAATATATAATTTAGAACCAGCTCCCAAAAACAATATATAATGGAAAACACAGCATCACAGTTTCCAACCCCACTACAGTTTTGCCAATCAAAAGGTAGGTATGCAATTCTGGAATGTTTCATGACCTTAGAAAGAAGTCTTTGTTAAAGACATAATGGTATCAAATTATAGTAGGGATCCTTCTATGAGTTTTCTAGAATAGGATGCTTTAAAAATGCCATGATGATGCAGGTTTTCATACTACCACCAGGTTCTCTGCTGCTGAGGATAATTTTCTAACATTGCTGCTCATGGTTGTTGCGGATCTGAGGATGCAGCATAATGATCTAATACTTGTGTGTTTTGAACAGGCAAGGATTTCTATATAAATATGACGTTTTCTCATTTTTGTTTTGGTATATATTTATATATATGAAAAGATTGCTATGTATCATTTCCTTCCCATGCAATTTTAAGCCTGAAAAGTATATTTGATCTTTATTTTGGCGCACGTGCCTAGAGAGTAGATTGTCGGAGTGCCGATGACACAAGAAATTTTCTGCTTGGTTAAGGAGGGGTATCATTAGTATCATCTCGATATATTTAAATTAATCTTTTATAAAAATAATACATTAACTGTACTTGGTTCAGCTGAAATTCAAGCAGCAATCAATAGCATTATAGACAATTTCTGGGGCACCTTTTCTCATATGGTAACTCAAAAGTCAATTTTTAGATCAGGCTCCTGGGATCTTTCTTCTTTCTTTCTTGGCTATGAAGTGTTTCTAAGGTATCTCTCTAAGTTAAGATATCTTGATTAATCTTCCTCTTATAAAATAAATCTCTGCAGATTGTCCCATACCACAATCAATCAATTAACTTGCTGCTGCTTTTTGTGTGCTGCTACATGTGTGTTGTCTTATCTTCCAAACACAACTGTATGGTCCTTGAAAGCAAGATATAAACAGTTTTCTCAGAGAGGTAAGGAGGGTAATAAGAGTTAAACTGAAAATAATGCAGAAACTGGTATGTGTGAGAAATACTGGGTGTTATATGAGTTAAGCAAACTTCTTTAGTGCCGAACTTCTCTGAGCCTCTGGAACAATGGTTAGTTGTTGTGGCCCTAGAATCAGGTTACTTTGGTTCAGGTTCAGATTTCAACTTTATTAAGAGCAGAGTGACGTTTGACCTTGCATAAATGACTTAACCTTTATGTGCTTTTGTTTCTAGACTGTAAAGTGGTTTACCTCATGCAGCTTTTATGAAGTGTTAATGAATTAATGCATGTGCTATTATCACCTATGTGCAATTATGAGTTTCTAAAACAGGAATTTATTATGAAGTTTCCATAAACATGGAATTCTTTGTTTTCTTGTCATATCATGTGACTAGTATTCCTGAAAGTACACTCAGGGAAATGTCCTTTGACCTTGTCCTATGATTACTGGTGCTTAACACACCCTTATTGTTTGACTAGTATCCTTACTCTCTTAAATTTTCTCCAACTATTTATTATGAAACATTTCAAACCTACAATAGTGTAGAAAGAAGAGAACAGTAAATATCCACATGTCATTCATCTAGGTTTAAAATTTGTAACTTTTTCCGCTTTTTCTCTCTCTCTGTATATTTACCCCCAAACCATTTGAAAGTAAATTGCAGACTTTTTGACATTTCAGCCTAAAATACTTCACCATGTATCTTCTAAGAATAATGACAGTCTGCTACAGATTACATAGTAAGGCTTAGGAAAATAACAACAGTTCTATAATATTACTCAGTCAATATTTAAAATTTCTCCAAACCTCAAATGTCTTTCATAGCTGTTTAAAAAATCCATGGTTCAACTGATATGTACACATTTTATTTTGTTGTTAGATCTCTCTCTTTTAATCTAGAGTAATCCTCCCATATTTTTTCTTGACACTGGCTTTTTTCAATATTGAGGTATAATTGACAAATAAAATTGTCAGATGTTTAAAACGTACACATGATGATTTGATACACATATACATTGTGAAAGAATTCCTCCCCCTTGAGTTAATTAACATCCATCACCTCACATATTTACCTTTTTTTTGGTGAGAACATTTAAGCTTTACTTCCTTAGCAAATTTCAATTACACAGCACAATGTTATCAACTATAGTCACCATGTTCTATAAAAGATCCTCAGACCTTGTTCATCTTATAGCTGAAAGTTTGTACCCTTTTACCAATTTCTCCCTATATCCTCCACCTCCCAGCCCCTGGCTACCGCTCTTCTACTCTCTGTTTCTATGAGTTTGACGTTTTTTTAGATTCCACATATGAATGATACCACACAGTATTTGTCTTTCTTTGTCTGGCTTATTTCACTTAGCATAATGCCCTCAAGATTCATCTATGTGGTTGCAAATGACAGAATTTTTCCCTTTTTAAGGTTTAATAGTATTCTGTTGTGGAGATATATATATATATATATATATATATATATATATATATATATATCTCACATCTTCTTTATCCATTCATCCATTGATGGACGTTTAGCTTGTTTCCATATCTTGGCTATTGTGAATAATGCTGCAATGAATATGGGAGTACAGAAGATACATTTTTGAGATAATGATTTTGTTTTCTTTGGATATATACTCAGAAGTGGGATTGCTGGATTATGTAGTAGTTCTTTTTTTTAATTTCTTGAGGAACATCCATATGTTTCCCACAGTGGCTGTACCAGTTTATATTCTCACCAACAGAGTGCAAGAATTCCCTTTTCTCCACATCCCCACCAGCACTTGTTATCTTTTACCTTTTTGATAAAAGATAATCTAACAGGTGTAAGGTGATATCTCGGGGTGGTTCTGAGTTGCATTACCCTGATCAATGGTGATGTTGAACATCTTTTCATGTACTTGTTGGCCATCTGTATGTCTTCTTTGGAAAAATGTATATTCAAGTCCTTTGCCCATTTTAAATTGGGTTATTTGGTTTTTTTCTAGCTATTAATTGAATTCCTTGGATATTTTGGATATTAACCTTTTATTGGATACATGGTTTGCAAATATTTTCTTCCATTCAGTAGGTTGCACTTTATTTTGTTGATGTTTTCCTTTGCTGTGCAGTAGCTTTTTAGTTTGATGCCATTCTACTTGGTTTATTTTTGCCTTTATTGACTTTGCTTTTGGAGTTAAATCCAAAAAATCATTGCCAAGACCAGTTTCAAGGAGTTTACCCCTTATGTTTTCCTCTAGGAGTTTTATGGTTTCAGGTCTTATGCTCAAGCCTTTAATCCACTTTGAGTTGATTTTGGTATGATGTAAGATAGGGGTCCATTTCATTATTTTGCATGTGGCTGTCTTGTTTCCTCAATGTCAATCATTGAAGAAACTATCCTTTCCCTATTGAGTGTTCTTGGCTTCTTTGTCATAAATTAATTGACTATGTATGCATGGATTTATTTCTGGGCTCTCTGTTCTGTTCCATTTATCTATGTGTCTGGTTTTTTTTGTCAATACCATACTGTTTTGATGACTATCACTTTGTAATATAGTTTGAAGTCAGGAAGTGTGATGCTTCCAGCTTTGTTCTTTTTTCTCAAAACTGCTTTGGCTATTTTGGGTCTTTTGACATTAACTTTTTAAAGAACTCTGAACAGCTGTCTTGTCATTTTCTTGTGCCTTTCATCTGATTATTTTCCTCACATTGTTGATTAATTTGTTCCTCTATTCTCTGTCTCTGTCTCTGGAAACTGGAAGTTAGGTCCAGAGTTTTGACATTATATAAGTTAAGCATTTTGGTAAGAGTGCTTGATAGGTGATAATCTATATTTCATAACACACTCCATTCTAAAGCATATAATATCAGATTGTTCTTGATAAGTGATGATAAGTTTGATAACCCAGGAAGATGGTGGCTCCTAAAAGTCTCAATTTTAAAGGTATATTTTGCTCTTTGCAAATTTAAAATAATTCATACTGTAATACATTAGAATTTGTGAATATCTTGTTCCTTAACAACATTTTTTACCAATGTTTTTGTATCCATTGATACCCCTTGCCTAAATCAAATATTACATTTGATCTGGAAAATGATGATTTTTCTAATTCTGTTATTCTGTGTATATTTATTCATGGACATTCTTCTGTACAGATATTCCCTCCACTTTGACAGGTGTGTGACCTAAGATAATGGAATGGCTTGGTAGAGTAGACACATCCTTGATAGGTTTAGGCAGCTTTGTGATGGTTGTAAAAGAAAACATCAGAGCTTTTCAGAAAAGACTGAGCTAACCATAAGGGGAGGGAGGGACACACCACACACACACACACACACATACACACACACACACAAACACACATAAACAGATTGATTGACAACCGAGTGACTATATGACTATTTCAGGGAAGGCTCCTGAGAAGGGGCCAGTAAACTAGGATAGCCTGTTTCATATTTTTGCCATAACTCCCTTAGTTCTTTGACTGTTTTCATTTTATCACTTGATTAAACACTCTCCTTTTCCCCTCACCTTCATGCACTTTAGGTTTTCTTCTGAAGATGTCATATTTATAATTAGCCTACATGTCTCTTCCTCACGTAAATTCTTAGACATGCCAGCAGACAGTAGAAAAGGCAAGATTTAGACAGTAGAAAAAGCAGACAAGAATCAAGGGCTCTAAGATAGTGAGGAATATATGGCACACCCAAACAGGGTCATGAGAGGAGTTTAATAAAGGTGTGGGCAGGATTAAAATAACCCACAAAGGATGCTGCAGTAGCATCAGTTAGGACAAGTTATCACCTCTAAGACCTAGTATCAAGAGAAAACTAGTTGTGTAGAGAGGGTCACCTGAAGAAGCGATAGACTTAGATGGAGGGACATAGCCAACATACTTACCTTATCAGGAGGGAGCTGGTGAATAAATACCCCAACTTTATTCTTTTCTACCCTATGATCTCCTAAAATACAAGTTCTATGAAGAGAGAAACTTTGTCTCATTTACTTATATATATATCAAAAATAGTACAAGGCATGCAGGAGGTGCCCAATAAATTTTGTTGAATGAATGGAAGAATGGATAGATGAGTGAAATAGACTCAGAAGACTCATATTGAGCTCGTTAGTCTTTTGAAAATTCAAAAGCAAATTCTACTTTCTTTGCCTTACTAATGCATATCAATGCCATGAGATCTCATTATTTTATTTTTAGAAAAAAGGATCAATGAGAACATTGTAGCAGAGGACCCTCATTGGGATTTTTGAATTGAACACATTACTTAGCAAATGCTAACACGGGAACTTGAAGATATTTAGTGAACCTGCTGAAGTCAACACATTAACACAACTGAAACCAGTAGAGAAGCAACTATCTATTAACCTCAGCATCGTGGGATCTAAAAAGTCTTTTACCCACTATTGGGGTTTGTAACATGTAAAATAAATCAAAACATAACAACAGTTAACCTAGAAAACGTTTTGATTACCTCCCAGGAGTTAATTTTCTTGAAGGCAGCATAGTGTGGTAGAAAAAACCTGTATCTTTTAAAAATTTTTTACTTATTTAATTTTGAATTTATTTATTTTTTTCATTTCAGTGCCACTTTTATTCAAATGGCATTGCTGTAGGAAATAAAATAACAGTCAGTAATCACATTGACAATTGGGTTATGAGAATAATTCTAAGTTTCTTAGACCTCCTCTAAAGTAGAGATTTTTAAAAAACATTTTATTGGAGTATACTTGCTTTACAATGTTGTGTTAGTTTCTGCTATACAGCAAAGTGAGGCAGCTATACATATATATATATATATATCTATATCTTCTTTTTTGGATTTCCTTCCCATTTGGCCCACCACAGAGCACTGAGCAGAGTCCCCTGTGCTATACAGTAAGTTCTCATTAGTTATCTATTTTATACATACTAGTGTATATATGTCAATCCCAATCTCCCAATTCATCCCACCCCCTTCCTCTCTAAAGCCTGTATCTTGAATTAAGCAAAACTACCAAACTCTTGCTCTGCTATTTATTAATCATATAGCATGAGAAGTTTACTTAAAATTTTAAAAATATCTTAATTTTATCATTTGTTAATTCAGGATAATGTCACTTTTAAAAATATTGTGTCAAAAATTTAATGAGAGATGTATTTGTAGTGTCTTGCACATGGTATGTGTTCTATACATGTAAGTTTACTGCTTTCCTTGTGGTTCATTAATTTTATATTTCCTTTTCTTTGATTTGACAAACTTTTGGAAAATTCTTGATGTTATTGTATAGTTGATTAACTTTTAATCAGTTTCAATAACCTGTATCAAAAAAAGAGGAAGAAAAAATGGCATGCTTTTACATAATTCTATCTTTTTTCCATTTATTTTTTGAACCTGAGATCTAGAAATTGTCTTCACCCTGAGATGGCAATAGCCACAAAATCCAATTTAAAAATGGAAATAAAGATAAATTATTAGAGTTCATAGAAATCTTCATTCCTATGTGCAAATGGCAGTATTGAGCAGAAGTCCTAGAATTCTCATACAGAAAATTTAATTTCCATATCCTTATTATATGCTATTTTTTTTCTGTTGTAAAGGGAAATATAACCAATTTTTGAATTCTTTTGTGCTTAATAGAATTGTATTATTCAACAACATTGTTTTGTGACATACAATGAAACAATAGCAGCTTCTGTGGGTTTTATTCTTTCTGTAAAGGATCCGATTCAGCATTGCGTTAAGATGAATTAACCACTCATTGGAAGGTAAGTTATTTCTTTGAGAGCTGTGGGGTACCATTCATTTTTCTGAAAGAGGTAACAGGTAACTGAGGCTCTAAAAGAGCAAATGTACATTATGGCAACAGGTACTTTCCAAAAAAAATGAATTATTCCTGCCAGTGTTTAGAAAATAAGGCTTTTAAGTTCTTCATACATAAACTCAGTTTATTTTAAACATACACACACTTATCTCTTTTTCATTAATTTGTTTATATGAGTTGTTTGTTGGAAAGCTTTTTCTATCTCAGCTTCAAATCGAAATGTAGTGTGGTTCATCCCTTGAAGCTAAACTATGCTCCTCTCAGGATTCAGGTGTGTCCTGACTTGTCTGTAAGGCAGGTGGGATGTTCTCCTAGTAACAGGGGCTGAAGAATCCCTCTGGGAAAGACTTAGTCTTAAGGGAAGAAAGAGTCCAAGTTCATAATCTTGGTCCATGGATAAAACTAGCATCCATTTACCAGGGAGGTTAAGTGCCTAAGGGTAGGGGAATGGGAGTGGGGACTGGGGATGACACAGACACAGAGCTAGTTTTGGGTTTTAGAGCACAGCAGAAGTCCAGCTGTCTAATGAGTGAGCTGTAGGTCATGGTTATTATGGGCTTCTGTGATGTTTTTCTAGGCGGTCTACTGATCTAAAATAGGACTGCGAATTATTGCATGTCACATTACTTGTCGGGTTGTGAGTATCTAATAACAGACCCTTTTCTCTCTGTGAGGCAGATTTGAACCTGTAGATAGCAGAAATTGAATGGTGCTGATGTAGGCAGAATCCACAACTGGTGGTCCTTGTCGATCACTTGGGTGGCTGGGGAAGGAAACCGAGAGGCACCAAAGATGGTATTTCTTTTGGGGCAGGAAATAGTTTGCCAATTTCCCTGTTTTATATTTGCCTAATCTTTAAAATTCATGACATATGAGCCATCTACATGTTGTAATATCATTGACATAAACACTTTGTGTCTTTGAAGGCTAACCTACAGTTTTTGAGGTAGAATATTTAATAAAATTTGATTTATAAAATTAAAAAAATTAATTTAAACAAAACTTTAGCTTCAGTGCAATAAAATGTGAAGCCACCAAAATATGTAGCAGGCAGAGTTGCGTTCCCTGAGTAATCCCAAGACGTTGAGAAAAACACAAGACTTATTGCAAATATTGCTCCAATTCACCCATTCTAGTCTCCTCAGACTGATTAATCAGCATATCAACTTACTATAGCCATTTTACAATCTCAGAGAAAGATCATTTCCCCAGAAACAATGAAAAAGAGTATTTGTAAATGTCTATACATCTCTATATTACATATATAGATTGTCTAACCTCTTGAGAAGTGTTTATTGGAAAAATCTTTTCAGAAAGCTGGTCATTCCTTTCTTTAAGTTGTTTGAAGAACATTGTCTCTAGATTTCAAATCTCACAAAATATATTTCCCTCGCTACACAGCAAGTACTTTGTTTTTCAATGTTTCCATGAAGCTGTTGTGTCTGACACAAGATGCATGTGAAATATTCAGATATTTGGCAGATATAATGTAACTATCATGATTGAAACCAACCAAGAAACTCATTTTTCAGTCCTCTTCAGTCCCCTATATGAAACATTTTGACCTATATCATCAATTTAGCAGTACATAGCTTCATGCTGAATTTCACTAAGTGTTACCAAGTTCATGAGTAAGTCCAGAAAGAATTCTTGCAAATTTTTCTTTGCTAGAAAGTAAAGTGTACATCTAAATTTTCTAGCTATGTTTTTCCAAACTGTCAGAATTAAAGGGAAAATTTTTATGAGCTAATACTTTCCATAAAACAAATATTTGTTGAATCAATGAACGAATAAGAATTATTAGGAATGAAAAAAAAAGAATTATTAGGAGTGGATTTACTGTACACCTAATGAATGAGATTTAGCAATGTACTCATATGGTCATATGTTTTTGGAAAATTTACAAAAGTTGTACTTTCTAAGGGCGATCAGTTAAAATCTAGTTGCTGTCTCTTTCCCCTCTGATTTTCCCCTACATTACCCTCATGTCAGTGACACTGGAGTGGCTGTGGGCATTCTTGGACTCTAAGAGGAAATGGAATTGCAGACACATTTAGTTTGGGTTTGATGGGTTGTTTATATGGTTTGCAGTCACTGCTCGGTGTAGATAAATTATTGCTAAATGTCACTGCAAGAATGGCTTTCAGTCTACTATTGCCCTGTCTGCCAATTTACCCAGCATTAGGTCAGGAAAATCTAGTGCTAGAGATCTCATGGTGATGTGAAAGTCCCCTACAGTACTTGGTACCAGAAGTGTGTGGGTAGCAGAGAAGACACAACATTTGAAAAGTAGAAACTAGAAGCTAACTTGGGGAGAATTTTCCCAAACACCAGAATGTGTAAAATCTTAAGTAGAGGATTCAATTCTCATTGATGCCTGGTCAAAATGATGCCCTCTTTTTAGTAATATACTTGATAATGGAATACATGTATCCCCTGCTTTTTGAAAGTTCACTTTACGACCCTTCTCTTTCATGAAAGACCTATATTAGTACCTGTTTTCGCTAACTGAGAGAAATCCGAAGAGGATTTTTGCTTCTACGAAATTTGCTTTACACTATTTTGGCTTATGGAAGGTTTCATAGGAACACTCTACTTTTGGATAGTGGGGGAAACCTGTATTTAATTATAAATGTACCATACTTTAAAATTTTTAAATGAGAATTTCATAAAATAGAATTTATCAGAATTCATAAAGGCACAAAACAGGTAGCATTACTACAAACAGTGAGCACATCTGTAACAGCTCATATATGAAAGAAACATGGTAGAGATATTCTCCAAATATGAGAACTTCTTAAAGGTCATGTGACATGAACAATAATGAGTGATGATGCTAAAAGAAACTTTCATAAGCCATCAATAATAAAACCAGGGAGCTTCAAGATGGCAGAAGAATAAGATGCGGAGATCACCTTCATCTCCACAAATACATCAGAAGTACATCTACATGTGGAACAACTCCTACAGAACACCTACTGAACACGGGCAGAATACCTCAGACCTCCCCAAAGGCAAGAAACTCTCCACGTACCTGGGTAGAGCAAAAGAAAAAAGAAAAAACAGAGACAAAAGAATAGGGACAGGACCTGCACCAGTGGGAGGGAGCCGTGAAGGAGGAAAGGTTTCCTCACACTAGGAAGCCCCTTTGCGGGCGGAGACTGCAGGTGGCAGAGGGGGGAGCTTCAGAGCCGCGGAGGAGAGTGCAGCAACAGGGGTGCGGAGGGCAAAGTGGAGAGATTCCCGCATGGAGGATCGGTGCTGACCAGCACTCACCAGCCCGAGAGGCTTGTCTGCTCACCCGCCAGGGCGGGCAGGGGCTGGGAGTTGAGGCTCAGGCTTTGGAGATTAGACCCCAGGGAGAGGACTGGGGTTGGCGGCATGAACACAGCCTGAAGGGGGCTAGTGTGCCACAGCTAGCCGGGAGGGAGTCCAGCAAAATGTCTGGAGCTGCCGAAGAGGCAAGAGACTTTTTCGTGCCTCTTTGTTTCCTGGTGCGTGAGGAGAGGGGATTAAGAGCATTGCTTAAAGAAGCTCCAGAGACGGGCGCGAGCCATGGCTATCAGCGCGGACCCCAGAGACGGGCATGAGATGCTAAGGCTGCTGCTGCCACCACCAAAAAGCCTGTGTGCGAGCACAGGTCACTCTCCACACCGCCCCTCCCGGGAGCCGGTGCAGCCCGCCACTGCCAGGCTCCCGTGATCCGGGGACAACTTCCCTGGGAGAACGCGCGGCGCGCCTCAGTCTGCTGCAACATCATGCTGGCCTCTGCCGCTGCAGGCTCACCCCGCATCCGTACCCTTCCCTCCCCACGGCCTGAGTGAGCCAGAGCCCCCAAAGCAGCTGCTCCTTTAACCCTGTCCTGTCTGAGCAAAGAACAGACGCCCTCAGGCGACCTACATGCAGAGGCGGGTCCAAATCCAAAGCTGAACTCCAGGAGCTGTGCGAACAAAGAAGAGAAAGGGAAATCTCTCCCAGAAGCCTCAGGAGCAGAGGATTAAATCTCCACAATCAACTTGATGTACCTGCATCTGCAGAATACCTGAATAGACAAAGAATCATCCCAACTTCAGGAGGTGGACTTTGGGAGCAAAGATATCTATATATTTTTCCCTTTTTCTCTTTTTGTGAGTGTGTATGTGTGTGCTTCTGTGTGTGATTTTGTCTGTATAGATTTGCTTTTACCATTTGTCGTAGGGTTCTGTCTGTCCGTTTATTTTTTATTACTTTTTAAAACTTTTTTTCTTAATAATTATTTTTTATTTTTTACTTTAATAACATCATTTTATTTTATTTTAACTCTTTCTTTCTTTCTTTCTTTCTTTCTTTCTTTTTTCTCCCTTTTGTTCTGAACTGTGTGGATGAAAGGCTCTTGGTGCTTCATCCAGGCGTCAGGGCTGTGCCTCTGAGGTGGGAGAGCCAAGTTCAGGACATTGATCCACAAGACACCTTCCAGCTCCACGTAATATCAAACAGCAAAAATCTCCCAGAGATCTCCATCTCAACACCAAGACCCAGATTCACTCAACAACCAGGAAGCTACAGTGCTGGACACCCTATGCCAAACAACTAGCAAGACAGGAACACAGCCCCATCCATTAGCAGAGAGGCTGCCTAAAATCATAATAAGGCCACAGACACCCCAAAACACACCACCAGACATGGACCTGCCCACCACAAATACAAGATCCAGCCTCATCCACCAGAACACAGGCACTAGTCCCCTCCACCGGGAAGCCTACACAACCCACTGAACCAACCTTAGCCACTGGGGACAGACACCAAAAACAATGGGAAGTACGAACGTGCAGCCTGCAAAAAGGAGACCACAAACACAGTAAGATAAGCAAAATGAGAAGACAGAAAAACACACAACAGATGGAGCAAGGCAAAAACCCACCAGACCAAACAAATGAAGAGGAAATAGGCCATCTACCTGAAAAAGAATTCAGAATAATGATAGTAAAGATGGTCCAAAATCTTGGAAATAGAATAGAGAAAATACAAGAAATGTTTAACAAGAACCTAGAAGAACTAAAGAGCAAACAAACAGTGATGAACAACACAATAAATGAAATTAAAAATTCTCTAGAAGGGATCAATAGCAGAATAACTGAGGCAGAAGAACGGATAGGTTACCTGGAAGATAAAATAGTGGAAATAACTACTGCAGAGCAGAATAAAGAAAAAAGAATGAAAAGAATTGAGGACAGTCTCAGAGACCTCTGGGACAACATTAAACACACCAAAATTCTAATTATAGGGGTCCCAGAAGAAGAAGAGAAAAAGAAAGGGACTGAGAAAATATTTGAAGAGATTATAGTTGAAAACTTCCCTAATATGGGAAAGGAAATAGTTAATCAAGTCCAGGAAGCACAGAGAGTCCCATACAGGATAAATCCAAGGAGAAACACACCAAGACACATATTAATCAAACTATCAAAAATTAAATACAAAGAAAAAATATTAAAAGCAGCAAAGGAAAAACAGCAAGTAACACACAAGGGAATCCCCATATGGTTAACAGCTGATCTTTCAGCAGAAACTCTGCAAGCCAGAAGGGAATGACAGGACATATTTAAAGTGATGAAGGAGAAAAACCTACAACCAAGATTACTGTACCCAGCAAGGATCTCATTCAGATTTGAAGGAGAAATTAAAAGCTTTACAGACAAGCAAAAGTTAAGAGAATTCAGCACCACCAAATGAGCCTTATAACAAATGTTAAAGGAACTTCTCTAGGCAGGAAACACAAGAGAAGGAAAAGACCTACAATAACAAACCCAAAACAATTAAGAAAATGGTAATAGGAACATACATATCGATAATTACCTCAAAAGTAAATGGATTAAATGCTCCAACCAAAAGGCATAGACTGGCTGAATGGATACAAAAACAAGACCCATATATATGCTGTGTATAAGAGACCCACTTCAGACCTAGGGACACATAAAAACTGAAAGTGAGGGGATGGAAAAGATTTTCCATGCAAATGGAAATCAAAAGAAAGCTGGAGTAGCAATTCTCATATCAGACAAAACTGACTTTAAAATAAAGACTATTACAAGAGACAAAGAAGGACACTACATAATGATCAAAGGATTGATCCCAGAAGAAGATATAATAATTGTAAATATTTATGCACCCAACATAGGAGCACCTCAATACATAAGGCAAATACTAACAGCCATAAAAGGGGAAATAGACAGTAAAACAATCATAGTAGGGGACTTTAACACTCCACTTTCACCAATGGACACATCATCCAAAATGAAATTAAATAAGGAAACACAAGCTTTAAATGATACATTAAACAAGATGGACTTAATTCATATTTATAGGACATTCTATCCAAAATCAACAGAATACACATTCTTCTCAAGTGCTCATGGAACATTCTCCAGGATAGATCATATCTTGGGTCACAAATCAAGCCTTGGTAAATTTAAGAAAATTGAAATCGTATCAAGTATCTTTTCCGACCACAACGCTATGAGACTAGATATCAATTACAGGAAAAAATCTGTAAAAAATACAAACATATGGAGGCTAAACAATACACTACTTAATAACCAACAGATCACTGAAGAAATCAAAGAGGAAATCAGAAAGTACGTAGAAACAAATGACAATGAAAACACGACGACCCAAAACCTATGGGATGCAGCAAAAGCAGTTTTAAGAGGGAAGTTTATAGCAATACAATCCTACCTTAAGAAACAATAAAGATCTCAAATAAACAACCAAACCTTGCACCTAAAGCCATTAGAGAAAGAAGAACAAAAACCCCCAAAGTTAGGAGAAGGAAAGAAATCATAAAGATCAGATCAGAAATAAATGAAAAAGAAATGAAGGAAACGATAGCAAAGATCAATAAAACTAAAAGCTGGTTCTTTGAGAAGATAAACAACATTGATAATTCATTAGCCAGACTCATCAAGAAAAAAAGGGAGAAGACTCAAATCAATAACATTAGAAATGAAAAAGGAGAAGTAACAACTGACACTGCAGAAATACAAAGGATCATGAGAGATTACTACAAGCAACTCTATGCCAATAAAATGGACAACCTGGAAGAAATGGACAAATCCATAGAAATGCACAGCCTTCCAAGACTGAACCAGGAAGAAATAGAAAATATGAACAGACCAATTACAAGCACTGAAATGAAACTGTGATTAAAAATCTTCCAACAAACAAAAGCCAAGGACAAGATGGCTTCACAGGCAAATTCTATCAAACATTTAGAGAAGAGCTAACATGTATCCTTCTTAAACTCTTCCAAAATATAGCAGAGGGAGGAACCCTCCCAAACTGATTCTATGAGGCCACAATCACCCTGATACCAAAACCAGACAAAGATGTCACAAAGAAAGAAAATTACAGGCCAATATCACTGATGAACATAGATGCAAAAATCCTCAACAAAATACTAGCAAACAGAATCCAACAGCACATTAGAAGGATCATACACCATGATCAAGTGGGGTTTATCCCAGGAATGAAAGGATTCTTCAATATACACAAATCAATCAATGTGATACACTGTAGTAACAAATTGAAGGAGAAAAACCATATGATCATCTCAATAGATTCAGAAATAGCTTTTGACAAAATTCCACAACCATTTATGATAAAAACCCTCCAGAAAGTAGGCATAGAGTGAACTTTCCTCAACATAATAAAGGCCATATATGACAAACTCACAGCCAACATCGTTCTCAATGGTGAAAAACTGAAACCATTTCCACTAAGATCAGGAACAAGACAAGGTTGACCACTCTCACCACTATTATTCAACATAGTTTTGGAAGTGTTAGCCACAGCAATCAGAGAAGAAAAAGAAATAAAAGGAATCCAAATCGGAAAAGAAGTAAAGCTGTCACTGTTTGCAGATGACATGATACTATATGTAGAGAATCCTAAAGATGCTACCAGAAAACTACTAGAGCTAATCAATGAATTTGGTAAAGTAACAGAACACAAAATTAATGCACAGACATCTCCTGCATTCCTATACACTAATGATGAAAAATCTGAAAGAGAAATTAAGGAAATAATCCCATTTACCACTGCAACAAAAAGAATAAAATACCTAGGAATAAACCTACCTAAGGAGACAAAAGACCTGTATGCAGAAAATTATAAGACACTGATGAAAGAAATTAAAGATGATACAAATAAATGGAGAGATATACCATGTTCTTGGATTGGAAGAATCAACATTGTGAAAATGACTCTACTACCCAAAGCAATCTGCAGATTCAATGCAATCCATATCAAAGTACCACTGGCATTTTTCCCAGAACTAGAACAAAAAATTTCACAATTTGTATGGAAACACAAAAGACCCTGAATAGCCAAAGCAATCTTGAGAAAGAAAAATAGATCTTGAGGAATCAGGCTCCCTGACTTCAGACTATACTACAGAGCTACAGTAATCAAGACAGTATGGTACTGGCACAAAAACAGAAATATAGATCAATGGAACAGGAGAGAAAGCCCAGAGATAAACCCACGCACATATGGTCACCTTATCTTTGAAAAAGGAGGCAAGAATATACAGTGGAGAAGAGACAGCCTCTTCAATAAGTGGTGCTGGGAAAACTGGACAGGTACATGTAAAAGTATGAAATTAGAACACTCCCTAACACCATACAAAAAAAATAAACTCAAAATGGATTAAAGGCCTAAATGTAAGGCCAAACACTGTCAAACTCTTAGAGGAAAACATAGGCAGAACACTCTATGACATAAATCACAGCAAGATCCTTTTTGACCCACCTCCTAGAGAAATGGAAGGAAAAACAAAAATAAACAAAGGGATCTAATGAAACTTGAAAGCTTTTACCCAGCAAAGGAAAGCATAAACAAGACGAAAATGCAACCCTCAGAATGGGAGAAAATATTTGCAAATGAAGCAACTGACAAAGGATTAATCTCCAAAATTTACAAGCAGCTCATGCAGCTCAATATCAAAAAAACAAACAACCCAATCCCAAAATGGGCAGAAGACCTAAATAGACATTTCTCCAAAGAAGATATACAGATTGCCAACAAACACATGAAAGAATGTTCAACATCATTAATCATTAGAGAAATGCAAATCAAAACTACAATGAGATATCACCTCACACTGGTCAGAATGGCCATCATCAAAAAACCTACAAACAATAAATGCTGGAGAGGATGTGGAGAAAAGGGTACCCTCTTGCACTGTTGGTGGGAATGTAAATTGATACAGCCACTATGGAGAACAGTATGGAGTTTCCTCAAAAAACTAAAAATAGAACTACCATATGACCCAGCAATCCCACTACTGGGCATATACCCTGAGAAAACCATAATTCAAAAAGAGTCATGTACCAGAATGTTAATTGCAGCTCTATTTACAATAGCCAGGATATGGAAACAACCGAAGTGTCCTTCAACAGATGAATGGATAAAGAAGATGTGTCACATATATGCAATGGAATATTACTCAGCCATAAAAAGAAACGAAATTGAGTTATTTGTAGTGAGGTGGATGGAGTTAGAGTCTGTCATACAGAGTGAAGTAAGTCAGAAAGAGAAAAACAAATACCGTATGCTAACACATATATATGGAATCTAAGAAAAAAAAAGTTTGTGAAGAACCTAGTGGCAAGACAGGAATAAAGACACAGACCTACTAGAGCATGGACTTGAGGATATGGGGAGGTGGAAGGGTAAGCTGTGACAAAGTGAGAGAGTGCCATGGACATATATACAGTACCAAACGAAAATAGATAGCTAGTGGGAAGTAGCCATATAGCACAGGGAGATCAGCTCAGTGTTTTGTGACCACCTAGAGGGGTGGGATAGGGAGGGTGGGAGGGAAGGAGATGCAAGAGGGAAGAGATATGGGAACATACGTATATGTATAACTGATTCACTTTGTTATATAGCAGAAACTAACACACTATTGTAAAGCAATTATACTCCAATAAAGATGTTAAAAAAACAAAATAAAAAATAAAAATAAATTTCCTTTAAAAAATAAAATAAAATAAAAATAAAACCAAATTATGGTCAACCAGGCTAGAGGGAAGACTGAATGAGCTTATCATTCTTTCTATGGAAAATATTACAAAAATCATTATTCTATGAAGAATTAAAGAGTGTGCAGACAAAAATGCAGGAAAAAATTACCCTAGAGGTGAATCAGTTAATTAATAAAAATGTTATCCTGTTTTTCTTATTTTGTAATGTTTATAGTTTGTCAGGTTTTTAAAAATATCTGAAATTTGTGGTGGTTTCATTTCTCATTCTAAATAAATGGTAGCTGTTAACCTAATTTCGTATTTTTTATTAAGGAGGCTACTCAAATTCTGAAAGCTTCTGGTTCCCCAAATCTGATATGCCTCTGTAGATGCAAATTATCTTAAAGTTTTACAGATGAACTTTATGGAGGTATAATTTATATATAATAAAATGTATACATTTTATGTGTAGAGTTTGATGCTGTTTGAAAAATGTAAATAACCATTTAGCCACCACCACAATCAAGATATAGAATATTTTATTCACCTCAAAAAGTGTCCTTGTGTCCCTTCTCAGTCAATACTACTATTTATCCCCAGCTCTAGGCAACCACTGATATGATTTCTATCACCGTAGGTTAGACTTGTCTTTTCTAAAGTTTCATATAAATTGAATCATATGGTATGTATTCTTTTGTGTCTGGCTTCTTTTGCTCAGCTAAACATTTTTGATGTTCATCCATGATGCTACAAGAATCAATAGTTAATTCCTTCTTATTGCTGAGTAGTATTTCTTGACAGACATTTGGGTTATGGCCAGCTTTTTTCTATTATGGATAAAGTGCTATTCATATACATATCTTTATATGCACATATGTTTTTATTTCTTTTGAGTAAATAACTAGAAGTGGAATTGCTGGGTCATATGGTCAGTATTATATACATATAGAATTTTAACTTTTCATTATTTTGTGGTGCTCATTAAGATCTAGCTCAAATTTTCATTTATTCATTCAATAAATACTTATTGAATGCACTGTGCAAAACACCAGGGAGTCACAGGTGAATGTAACAAAAACCCTACTTAAGGCACACAGAAAAAAAATGCAAAAATTTCAAAGGAGGAATTTCTCAGGATTGGTGGTCAGGGAAGACATAAACTGAATCTTAAAGGAGATATGGGAGTCCATCAAGTAGGTTTTGGGGTGAGGACACAGTAGTCAGAAGAGTTTCCATGTGCAAAGACATAGTGTATAGATATAACATATAGCATGGTATATCTGGGAAACTGTCAGTGGTGCAGTATTACAGGGAAGGGAAAAGTTAGATGAAGATATTAGATGAAGATAGAGAAGAAAGTTGGGCAGATCAGGGAAAACCCTTAATGTTAGGGAAACTTTTTCTTTTTCTTTGTGTGGTCTCATCTCACCCCTGGTGCAGCTAATCACTTCTTTCCTGTGATTGCATCACATTTGTAGCATGGTTCTCTTTACCATATTGTATGATCTTTACGTATCTGTCTCCTCCACTTGGTTCCTAGATGGTGTCTTTGCTATCTTCAGTGTGTAACACAATGCTCGGTACTTATTAGGGCCTTAGAATATTACAGTTTATGCAAGAATGAATGAGCAAATGAGAATGCATGGAATGACCTGAATTATCTGCCACTGAACACGTTCAGAAAATTTTCTTTTTTACCAGAGACCTTTGAAACATCTTTTGTGAAGACACATTAGAAATATGTATTTATTTCTCCACTGAAGCAAGGTCATGCATATAATCTTATGAGCTTGATTTTAAATTTCAATTGTCTCTATGATCAATACTGATTTCATGGCCTCATTGACTTTGGAGTGATTTGCATGGATGGCTGAGATAGTTGAAAAGAATGAATCAACTGTGCTGTAATTTCCTTAATTTTGTAGGAAAATTGGCCTTAAACTTGTAGCACTGAAAAAAAAAAACTGCTTAAAAGAAGCTAGAAATCTTTATAAATCGTGAGCTATCCATTCTTTTGGCCATAAATTGATGCTGTATTTTCTAATGAGAGTTTTCATTTGTTCCAGAACTCATAAAAATTCTATTATCTTTGGTAGTGTATATATGTCCATGCCACTCTCTCACTTTGTCCCAGCTTTACGATCTTGATTTAGGCAGAGTTCAACCTTATTTACTAAAAGTGTAAGTTTCGGCAATTTGTTTTAATAATAAATAGTATTTATTTCATCGCTCATTCACTTTGGTAATGACAAAATAAATACAGATTGGGAGAGAAAGGCAGTCTGGAAAATAAGGAAAACAGTTTAGAAAAATAGAATGAAAACCGAAGCAATTAAGGAGATTTGGGGTATTCTGAATTATTAATGAATTAAAATTAGAGCAATCATATAGTCACCTAAACTGAGGTACTTTTGAGAGTTTTGAAAGGGGCACAGCAAATAACCATGCCAGGACAATAGGTGATATGTGAACTGTTCCAAAGTACTCTTTCCAAATCTTTTGCTTCAGATTGTTATCACTTCTTATAACTGGCATATAAAGCGTTAATTAGTAGATCTAGGATTATCTCTAGCTCTTTAATTTTTTTTAAGTTCCCTACAAACACTTTTCTTTTCTTTTTTTTTTTTAAACATCTTTATTGAAGTATAATTGCCTTACAATGGTGTGTTAGCTTCTGCTTTATAACAAAGTGAATCAATTATACATATACAATATGTTCCCATTTCTCTTCCCTCTTGCATCTCCCTCCCTCCCACCCTCCCCATCCCACCCCTCTAGGTGGTCACAAAGCACCGAGCTGATCTCCCTGTGCTATGCGGCTGCTTCCCACTAGCTATCTATTTTACATTCAAACACTTTTCTTAATGGAATGACCATTGTAGTACAACAAGGAAGAAATTATTTTTCAAACTGCTATGGAAGTATTAAGAAAGGTATTGACTTCAGGGGATAGTTGATATGAAAGGATAAGAGTCAGTGGATGACTGAGTGTTTTTTCATCAAACTATACTCTCTTTTGATAATGAATGAAGCACATCTCAATCTTTCTCAGGTGTGGATGCATTCATTCTTTAATTTTGCATACTATAAACATTGGCTGTGACCCACACGTGCTCTGTGGGCTGCTGGGAATACAATGGTGAACCAGATATAGTCACTGACCCTAAGAGACTAAGAATGGAGATGGATAGTGAGGTGGATATTAGTGAGAATAACTTCTGGGGGTATGATTCTGAAGTTACTTCTTGGGAGAAGTTCAAAAATTATTTAACAGTGTTCACAAAGCTGAATTAAATGTGGAGAATTCCAAAGGATAATTAGGAAAAACAATGCCTATTTAAATGCACATGGTCTCTTATGCTTGCTGTTTGACTTTATTAAGAATGCTTATCTTTCTTATTTTCCTAACTTCCAAACATAAATTGGCTTGTTTTGGGAAAACCCTTTGATATTCCTTAACATTTTTCTATAGTTTGAACTCAGTTTGTAATCTTGATCTTGCTTTTGAAGTATTTAAAAAGTAAGTCTTAGAATCTCTTTTTAAAAAGCAATTTGAGTTTTATTGATCTGAGATTAGAATGCACAGTCACTTAAATGAATTTTGGTAATAAATGTTTCAAAATTAGATGGCTTGAGAGTTATTAAAGGCAAAAATTGAGTTCTAGAATAAATCTGTTGTGAGATTAAAGAAGGCAATTGTAATATTTTGGCTTTGTATGTTTGGTGAGAATGCACTTTTTTGTGTTGTTCTTTTACCTTGCTCACTTTTGTACAAAAATAAAAGCATTTTGAGGTTTTATTCCTTCAACACACACTTATGGAAAATAATTCCTCCCTTTAGCTTGTGTTCTATGAGAGAAGCGAGACATGCAAAGGAATAACTTGTGTACAGCATTTTACCAGCAAGTATAATGGTTAAATGGGGGGAACTCTAGTGTCTTTAAGTCCCAGGTTAGAGTATTAATCTGCCAACCCATGTAACCTTGATCATTTATTTAACTTCTCACTTCATTTATCTTTAAACTGTGTGTTTTACTGGTAAATACTTCATGAGGTGTTTAGGAGAATTAAATGGTTCGTAAAAGTGTTTAGCCTAATACCTGGTACTCTAAAGTGCTCAGAGGATGCTAGGATTACGATATCATCAGTGTACACCGTTAGATTTCACAGGAGGGAGTGGCCAACTGTACTGGAAATGTGGCTTTAAGAAATAGTTCATAAAAGGAGGAGACAACGTTTAATGTCCTGAATCTTTTAGACAGTGATTGTCACAGTTTTTAGGAAAAAATATTCATGAAACTGCTTGATGTTGCTATTAAACATTCTTTTAGGAGATTCTGAAATATGAAACTGTCCAGTAAACCATCTCTGATTTGCTTTTCTGTAGGTGATTACAGCACTCTTCCTGCAGTAACCTCTGTCTAGGTGCACTATATTCCTAAGGTACAAGCGATTCCTCATGAATGGTAAGCTAAGGACACAGCCCTTGACCTTCCTTGGAGGAAGACTTACAAACAGGGAGAAAGAGGGGCAAGGAGATGGAGACATCTTACTGATGGCAAGGGAGAAAGTTTATAGAGTGTGCAGGATGCTGG
The DNA here is from genome assembly GCF_028023285.1 of Balaenoptera ricei. Classification (NCBI taxonomy): domain Eukaryota; kingdom Metazoa; phylum Chordata; class Mammalia; order Artiodactyla; family Balaenopteridae; genus Balaenoptera; species Balaenoptera ricei. The sequence goes on along the minus strand of NC_082646.1, from coordinate 39,665,443 downwards.
CCTGTTTGACCTCAGATCCATTCCCTGCCATTTCCCTGTTTTGATCTGACCACTGCAAACTACATTTCTCAGGCTTCCTTGTATGCTTTCCAGTTGGGCTTTCCATGGGGAAGCACTGGTGAAGATCAATATCAACATGTATTAGTCTTAAGAGTCTTAATTTATCGCTATCACAGGTGATGGAATGGTACAATCTGATGAGTATTATTTATAGTATATAGATACTTTCAAAGCAATTAGGGAAACAGGATGATGCTACTTGTAGTATCCTAGTAGCTGGAATATTACTAAGGCTGCTTTCACATAGCTGAATGCCTTGCACAACTTATTTCACAGCACTCTTCTCCTTTCCCTCTTTTATAAAATGAGGGGCAAGAGGATATCTTGTTGCTTTGTATTCCCTTAGTGCTTAGCATAGTGCTTCAGAAAGAAGAGGATATCAATATTTTTGTTAAAGAGAAGTCAGAACCATTCATCTGTACATGTACTGGTCTTTTACTTTCTTTCTTTTACCTGTTTCTTTCTTCACAAGGCAGGAGAGAAGAAGAAATGTAAGAGTGAATATGAACTGATTGTGTAGTAGGGAAGGAAAAACTCAACCTATTTGCTGGGTTTCTTATTTTTATTTCTTTCAAATACATGTCATTACTACTTTTCTTATAACTGCTGTAGTAGCCCCATGGATAATTCATCCTTGGTGGTAACTTTATCTATTCCATTTACCCTTCCAGTGTCTAGACCCCCAAATGCTGATTTATACTTTTGCCTCCCCCATCCCTGTCTCATGCTCTACTCTCACCAGTTTCCTTTTTTTACCTTTAAACACTCCATATGATTTCATTTTTCTTTGATTTTGCCTAGGCAGGTCCCTCATCTTCCTCAGATGCCATCTCCTTCGTGATCTTTCTCAAATGTTCCATCACAAGAATTAGTTGTTTTTTTGTTTGTATCTTCTTAAGAACTCATCACACTGAATTGCAATGTGTGATGCTCTAGATTTGTGAGCATCTTGAGAGTACGGGCCATTTTTACTAATCTTTTTATCTTCAAACCTGGCACTTTTTAAAATATTTAATAAATGAATATTGAATTCCTAGTTCATTCTATCTTGTCTTATATTTAATAATTTATATTTCTACCTCATTTACTAGATTGTGAGTTCTTTGAGGGAGGGATACCAGGAAAACTGTCACTTTCACTTAATTCTGTTCTGGATTCTGGATTTTCACTACACCCCTGGTGATATATTACTTGGCAGTATTAGGAGTTCAGCAAACTTTGATTGAATTTATAAAAACTGGGGAGCTTAATCCTGGAAGAAAGTTAAGAAAATAGTCCAGTGTGAAATAATATAAAATATTTATATGTAGGTTTCTGCCCCCAGTTCCTGGCACAGAGCTCCTAAAAATCCTTGTAATTTCCTATGTGATAAGGTCACTAGGAACATGTTTTGCTCTTAATGTTTGGTCTTTGACTCTGGTTCCTGACACAGAGTTTCTTAACCCCTTGGAATTTTCTGGGTGATAGGAAGGTTTTTGTTCTAATGAAGTGATGGTTGGTAGGCTCTTGGATGGGGGCTGGTCATCAGAAATATCAAGCCATGATTGGAAGCTTGGAACTTTCAGCCCCACTACCCATCCTCAAGGAAGGGGAGAATGGCTGAAGACTGAGTTAATGACCAGTCATGCCTACATGATGAAGCCAAAGTATGCAATTTGTGGAGCTTCCAGGTTGGTGAACACATCCAAGTGCCGGGAGGATGATGTATCCCGATTCCATGGATACAGCCTCTCCCATGTTCAGGACAATTCTGGACCTTGTCCTGTGTATCTCTTTAGCTGGCTGTTCATCCATATCCTTTATAATATCCTTTATTATATAATAAACCAGTAAGTGTAAGTAAGTATTTCTCCAAGTTCTTTGAGCAATTCTGGCAAATGATCAAACTTGAGGAGGGGGTCATGGGAACCCTGATTTAGAGCTGGTCAGTCAGAATTGCAGGTGACAACCTGGGGCTTGGGCTTAGCATCTGAAATGGGAGGAGACTTGGGTGACTGAACCTTCTTATACTGACTCCAGGTAGATAGTGTCAGAACTGAATTGTAGGACAATTCAGCTATTGTTGTAGGACACACAGCTATTGTTGGAAAATTGGTTGATGTGGGGGGGAAACCCACACATTTGGTGTCAGGAGTACTGTGAGTGTGACAGTCAAGGAAAACAGGGAGTGTTTTTCTAAGACATCAGTACATTGTTCAGCCCTTGGAGATCAAAACTATTTTCAAGCAGATGTTTCAGAAAGGCAATAAGTCACAGAACTATACTGGCCAATGATGGTTTCCACTTTATAAACAGAATAATCTGGAGATATACAAAATAAAATGAGGGCTGCTCTTTCTATCATCTTAAGACCAGATAACATTGTGACATTTACTTTTACGTTATTAATCATTTTAGCACCACTTAGACATGTATATATAACATAATTCTCAATTATGGACCTTAAGGAAAAGCTTGCAGAAGCATCCATATTCCTTGACTATATATGTGTACAACTTTATCCTTACGGGGAATTGTATCAGTTGAGATTCTTGAAGAAAACAGGTTGCACATTTGATCTGGGCAATTTAAGCAGAGTTTAACAAAGAGAGTGCTTACAAACTTGTGACCAGAGTTAAAGAAACCAACAAGGGAGAGTGCAGGACCCTAGACCTAGCAACTGAGGGAGCTGTTACCAAGGAGGTGAAGTGGTTACAGAATGTGGAGAGAGAGCTATATGGGAAACACCTGTTGAAAGGAACAATGGGCTTTGGTGGAGCCTTAGCTAACTCATGCTATGTAGCAGGCAGTGAGCCAAGAAGGAGATATCTTGGTCTCACTCTCCGTTTGCCCTCTGATCTGCCAGCACCTCCCATTGGGAGCCAAAAGACATGAAGTCTATAGATTCCCAGGTATCCCAGGAACATAGAGACAAAAGAGCAGAGGGCAAATATGAGATAGCTAGTGTTGGTACTGATTCTGGGGACTAGATCCTAGAAGAGTGTTGTTAGCTATATGTTTTCCTTTGTTCCCAGAATAAGGACAAGTGTTTGAGTGGGAACATAAGATAGCTTTTTCCTTGGATGACTCGGGTACTAATAATCACAGGATTCTCACAGATCCTAGTCTCTTGATGAGTCATAACTGGATATGAAGTTAATCTCCCAATTTTTTAAGGAGATCCTAGTCATTATAGAAATGCACTCACGGTCTTCAAAATATCAACTGTCACCAACTAATTAGAGTTAGCTCATATAATGCAGCTCATTTTCGGCTTCTGATTTATAATTTCAGTGAGCAATCAGAAAAGAACTAGAGTAATCAGGAGATGGAACTAGAGGTAGACCTTGAAGACTGCCTCTATCCTTGTGGTTCAGAAGCGTGTGTGCTAGCTTTTCCACATAGTTTTCCAATGCCACTAACTGATCTGTATGAGGGTTTGGAGAATTAGACCAGTTACATCACACCTTTGCTTTCTCTTTTTAACTCCAACTCTATAGCTTATTCTGAGAGAATTTATTTTCTATCCCTTTAATCATCTTCCCTGCTCTTCTTTGGACCATTTCCAATTTCTCCACATTCTTTCAAATATAGCTTAACTATTACAAAGGGCTATTCTGCAAAACCGTTAACTATTACAAAGGGCTATTCTGCAAAATCGTTACTTAAAGGAAGATTGTTAAAGCATTTAAAAGTTTAAAAATGGCTACATAAATGTTAAAAAATGAAATGTTCCTGTCTAATAATGCTGATAGTGGAACTGTAGTAAATTAAATTACATCAGGTCAGAGCAAAAACCTTGAATGAGAGTCAAGCATATCAGGACCCGAGAAAGAAACCCTTTGTTAAGAGAAAGAGCCAAAAATAAAACTAAGGAGAGAGAACTTTTCCTAGTATCAGTCACTAAAAATTCTCTTTTAAGATAAGGATCTAACTCTTTGGTTCAGAAAGTTGAGACACTAAAGTGAACACAAATCTCAAAGGAGCCTAGATCCAGATACTTTGTTTTAATAGGAAAAAAAAAAAAAAAAAAAAAAAGGGAAAAGTCACAAGATTCTACATGGAATAGGTTTGTTACTGTTTTATTGGAAGAAGGAAAGCTAACAAGTTTTCCAAATATTTTATATTGCAAGCAGTGTCCTAGCTGCTTTACATACTTTATTCCATTTTTAAAATCAGTGATAAGAGGTAGAGTATTTTTATCCCATTTTTATTGATTAAGATACTGACTTAGATATGATTCTAACTTGGCTTAATCCTAAAGCCTGTTTTCTACTACATGATGCTATAGGTAATTTTCTAGCAAAAAATTATGTGCCAGGGAAGTTCTATATTTTAATGTATAGAACGTTTTTGTTTGTTTTATAGGTCAAATTTTTGACAATCCATCTGTGACTTTGTGAGTTTACAATGCTCAACATTACTAAAGAAAATAATCTTCAAAAATCATTTCTTTATCTGTTGAGTCAATGGCATTAAATACATATCTGCAGAGAAATAGAGAGGTTGCTTTCTAATGAAAAAGGCTTGAGGAATTTCTGATGCATAACGAATGGGAAGATATGATAGAGGGTATAAAAATTCTAATTTTGCATAAGCAAGTTGATAAAATTTAGTTAATAGTGGACGTACACATTAGGTAGATCTTATCCCAATTTTATCCTCAAACGTAATTAAATCTGCTTGTAATATTTCCAACACAGGTAGCCTGACATAAAGAGCATCTCATTCCTGGGTTTGGACAAACAGCTCCCTGCCTCACTTGTTTGGAAGTTATTCTTCCCATATTTATTTATCCCTTGGCAAATTCTGAAGTAAACCAAGATCTTTACCTTCTTCCCAAGCAAAGCTTTGAAACAGTTAGAACACTAACTTAGATCACTGCTCTCCCAATATATATGCCTTAAATATGTCCAATATATATTTCAAGTCCTTTAGTTTGATCCTGTTCCCCTTTCTACCCCACAAATTAGACATTATTACTATTTTTACATGGTCACATAAGTTTGGATTTACCCATGTACTTATCAAATCTTTGCACTGTCTTGTATTCAAGATGTCGTATTTAGAATTATTTTCTTTCTGCATGAATACCCTTTAGAATTTCTTGTAGTGAGGTCTGTTTTTAATACAGTCATTTAGTTTTGTTTGTGTGAAAACGTCTTCATTTCTCCATTCTAAAAAAATAATTTAGTTTGGCATAGAATTCCAGCTGGAATTCTCTTAGTATTTTCTCTTAACACTTTGAAGATTTTTTTCCCACTAACTA